>NC_090763.1:40147629-40292629 GCF_036898095.1 Palaemon carinicauda
GATGAGATGATGATTGATGCAGATGCCATTGGTACAGACACTGACATTGGTAAATGGCCGGACCAGCTGAGTAAATCGGTGGTAGACTACTGGATAAAGAAAGGTTCAAAGGATTTGCAGCTTTGTGATGAAAAACTGATTGACCAGAAATCCTACCAACAGACAGGAGAAAACAAAAGTCACAAGTGCACAGTTGGCATGTTTGCACGATGCATGTACAATGGGGAAGTGATCAGTCGATCGTGACTGTGTTTTTCTCCAAGTACTGGAAGTGTCTACTGCTATGTCTGCAAACTTATGTCAGTTCTACGATCTCAGCTCACACATGGAGGATTCTGTGATTGTAGGCATGCTAGTGCTAGACTCATAGACCACGTAACATCGAAAGATCACCTCCAATCAGTTCTGGCACTGACGAGACGGACGGCAGAAATAGGGACAATTGACCATGAGTTGACACAACAAGTTGCCTAAGCTATGGATTATTGACAGTGTTCTGAAAAGATTGGTGAGCGTGCTTTTATTTGTGTATGAGCGAGGTCTAGCCATCAGAGGTGATGATCGGATCGTTGGATCCGTTCATAATGAAAATTACCTTGGTGTGTTAGAGCTGTTGTCTGAATATGATGATTTTCTGAAGCAACATATCCAAAAGCATGCAAATAGTGGATGGGGCCATACGAGCTACCTTTCTTCAACCATAAGTGATGAGCTTATCCAGCTAATGGGCAAGAAGATTTTGGATGAAATCATTTTGCGTTTGAAGAAATCAAAGTATTATTTGATCTCTATAGACAGCACCCCAGATGAAGGCCACGTTGATCAACTTACTGTCATATTTCGCTTCATGGAGCTCACAAAACCAGTTGAGTGCTTTGTCACTTTTATGCCAAACCAAGGTCACAAGGCACAAGAGATGTTTGATGGTTTGACAGAGTTTCTCAACACTCATGACATCGACCTACAAAACTGTCGTGGTCAGTTTTACCATAATGCTAGTGCCATGAGTGGAAGATGGAACGGTCTGCAAGTTAAAGTGGTGGCAGGAAACAAACTGGCCAAGTGGATTCCCTGCGCAGGACATTCTCTAAATTTGTTTGGAAAAACTTCAGCAGAATTTTGTGCAGCTGTTGTGGCATTTTTTAATTTCCTTGAGAAATTATGTCTTCTTCACTGCATCTACACATCATTACCAGGTTCTGACTGAAACACTCAAGTCAGCTGGGAGCTCTGTCCTTGCACCGAACAGAGTTACCGCAACACGGTGGTCATGCAGAGCTGAGCCAGTAAATCCCTTGAAGAAGGCTATTCATCATTTAAGGAGGCGTTGATGAAAATTGAAAATGACAGAGATGAGAAAGATGTAATTTGGTGTTAAGCAAAAGGTTTGTATGATCAGATGTGCTGGCTTGAGAGGGGGATATATGCAGTGTTCTGGCATGAAGTGCTTGGCAGAGTAAATGCCATGCCATGAGTGGAAGATGGAACTCGTCTGCAAGTTAAAGTGGTGGCAGGAAACAAACTGGCCAAGTGGATTCCCTGCGCAGGACATTCTCTAAATTTGTTTGGAAAAACTTCAGCAGAATTTTGTGCAGCTGTTGTGGCATTTTTTAATTTCCTTGAGAAATTATGTCTTCTTCACTGCATCTACACATCATTACCAGGTTCTGACTGAAACACTCAAGTCAGCTGGGAGCTCTGTCCTTGCACCGAACAGAGTTACCGCAACACGGTGGTCATGCAGAGCTGAGCCAGTAAATCCCTTGAAGAAGGCTATTCATCATTTAAGGAGGCGTTGATGAAAATTGAAAATGACAGAGATGAGAAAGATGTAATTTGGTGTTAAGCAAAAGGTTTGTATGATCAGATGTTGTGGCTTGAGAGGGGGATATATGCAGTGTTCTGGCATGAAGTGCTTGGCAGAGTAAATGCCACCAGTCACATATTACAAGATCTAAAGGCTGACCTCCACACTGCGGTTGATGCATTAACACCATTGCAGAAGTTCATTGAAGACAAGCGTGATTTATTTAGTGATTATGAAGCCAAAAGAGCAGAAAAATCAGATACAACAACTTATAAGCAGACTGATACACAATCGCCCATCAAGTGTGTGAATGAATCCACTAGATTATAGTCGAGGAAAAGAGGCACAACTATGTCCTGCACAGAAATTTCGAGTTGAAAATTTTCTGTCTGTCATTGACCAATTTGTGATTTCTATGAAACAACGATTGGCCATATATACAAGAATATATTCCTTGTTCACTCTCCTGTGCTGTCTAGATGCCAGGACAGCTGTTGAGATTGAACAAGCTTCTACAAAACTTGTGAACACATTCAGTGAAGACCTGGACATGACCCTTGCATAGAGCTTGTCTAATTCAGTGACTTTGCCAAGATATTTGTAGATGGCAAGGCAGACCAAATATCTCAGGAACACTTCTTGTACAAGTTAATTATAGAGAAAGGGGTCCAAGACACTTTTCCGAATGTAGAGACTGTTATTAGACTCTACCTTGTTCTTATGATGAGCAATTGCTCTGGAGAGCCATTCTTCACCAAGTTAAAGCTAATCAAGAACAGGCTGCGCACATCAATGGCACAAGAACGCCTCAACTACCTCACACTGATGAGTAGTGAGCATGACATTTTCCGACAAATAAGTTTTGATGATATCATATATGACTTTGCAAATAGGAAAGCTCGCAATGTCCAACTGTCCAAGAACTGTCTCGAGTGAGCTTCAGTTACTAAAGATTCAGGTGGTGTAATTACTTTAACATTATCCATTGTACAGTAGTTGCTTCATTTCCTGGTTATCAGATGATGTGTTTCTCCACTCAATTGTGCATTGTTTAAATATATATCAAAGATATTATGTTGCTCAGTTATGAAACACAAGATTTTTTTTTTTCTTAAAATGATACAGTATTACTTTTAAATATTTTTTCTCCATTTTGTTCTTGAATTGGACACACCAAAACCTGTCCAGAAGTATCCCCAAAAATTCTCAGAATGCATCTCAGACCATCTTAGAAGCCTGCATGGCTTCGGCCCTTTTTGGCCTCACATTTTCCTTACCACTTTCGGGGCCCCTACATAGCCTTAATACGGCCCTGCTTCTAAGGGCTTTGTTCTCATATCCACTAAATCTCTTGGAGATTATTTCATTGTCATAGAGTAACACCAATCGCACTAAACTGATATATAGTCTGAGTTTTACATGTAATTTCAGGCGATTTGATTTCCAAATTTTACTTAACCTAGCCATTGTCTGATTTGCTTTTTTCATTCATTCACTAAATTCTAATTCTAAAGACCCTGTATTGGAGATCATAGTTCCTAAATACTTAAATAGCTCTATCTCATTAATCTTTTCTCCTTCCAATGAAATTTCATCTTCCATTGCATACTCTGTACTCATCATCTCTGTCTTTCTTCTATTTATCTTCAGCCCAACATCGTGTGATATTTCATGCATTCTGGTAAGCAAGCATTGCAAATCCTGTAGTGTTCTGCTAACAAGGACAGCATCATGAGCATACTCTAGGTCTGCTAAATTCCTATTTCCAATCCAGTCCAATCTTTCTCCACCATCTCCAACTGTTCTACGCATTACAAAATCCATGAGGAGGATAAACAGCATAGGTGACAACACATTCCCTTGTTCACTGGAAATTCAATTGATAAGACTCTGCTAACATTGAGTTACTTGCTATGCTCATGTAAAGACTTAATCAAATTCACATATTTAAGAGGAATTCCATAACACAGGACTCTCCACAAAAATGGCCGGTGCACACTATCAAAGGCCTTTCCATAGTCAGCATACAACATCAAAAGTGGATTTCTATATTTTAGCGTCGTTGTGCATGTCTCCAAATGAAAATTTGGTCAGTACAACTTCTACCTTTTCTAAATCCTGCTTGTTCATCTCTCAGCTTTTCGTCAATCTTTCTCTCCAGTCTCTTTAGACTAGGCAAACTATATATTTTCATAACTGACGTAAGTGGAATGCGTCAGTAATTATTGCAATCAGTCAGGTCTAATTTTTTTTTTTATTTTCACCAACACTTTCAACTCCCATTCAGCAGTTTTTGCCTCTTCATGCCACATTCTGCAAAAAATTTTGTAAGTAGTCTTGGAGTCACTTCATTTTTCGGCTAGTATTATCTCGGTAGTTCCATGGTATCCAATGAGTTTCCATCTCTTTGGTTTTTTAGGATAACTTCGACTTCAAACGCACTAAATTCCTTCATGGGCACATCAAAGTCTTCATCAGCTTCAGGTATATCAATCAAATTATTCCCTTCATATAACCTCACTAAAGTGTTTCATCCAGCATTGTCTTAATTCATTTTCTGTTGTTATACCAGATCTGTCTCTCTTTCTGGTGGGTATATGCTTCTTTTACTTTGCCCTAGTCGAGATTTCATTAATAATTCTATGAACAATTACACCATAGCCGCTTCCTGAATTCATAGCTTTGGTAGCCTCATCTGCTTTAGTGTCTATATTCTCTCCAGTCATTCCTGACTTTTCTTTTGACCTCACTATCAATACTGGAATACTTAGCATGCTCTACCTTGTAATTTTCATTACTTCCTCGAAAACTTTCAACAATCAATGTCTATCTTTATCTCCTTTTTATTGTATCCCAAATATCATTTGATATCCACAGCTTTCTCATTGTAACTGCGAGTCTCAAGACTTCACTACCAACTGACCGGTATATGTTCTTAATATCATACCATTCTTCATTAATTGCCTGCTCTTTGTCTCTTAAATTCACTGAGACTGCAAATCGATTCCTACATTCAATTGCAAATGTTTCTCTGTGCTCTGCTTCTAAAAGCTTATTTGTATCAAACCTAGGTATTCTATCTACCTTTATTTAGGGTGCTTTCAGTTTTAATTTCTTTGTGGCTACGAGGAGCTGGTGATCACAACCAATATCTGCACCTTTATAGCTTACATTTCTCGGAGTCTTCAATTTGATTTTTGTAATTGCTAGATGGTGAAGTCCATGTATTTTTGTGGATGATCTTGTGTTGAAAAAGAGTACCTTCAATGATAAGATTGGGTGCTGGACAGAAACTTATGAAATGGGCTCCATTTTCATTTGCAACTTTGCCAACACCCTCAACACCCATCACATTCTCTATCCGTTGATTAGTACTTCCAACTTTGGCATTGAAGTCGCCAATCAAAATATTCATATCTCTCTCTGGGATCTCATCTATTACACTCTGCAGTTCTTTATAGTATTCATCCTTCCTTTCTTCAAGGGAATCATTTGTTGGTGCCTAGCAAACTATAATACTCTTATTGCACTGCTTTGATTTGAGCTTTGCTAATAACAATCTACTATTTACAGCTCTCCACTCGCTTAATGCCTTTTCTGTTGTTGGTGTCATCAACATTCCTACCCCTTCCCACCCAGCTTCCAGTGACTTCATCGAGATATAGGGGGTCATTTCCTCCAAACCCAAACCTCTCATTACTCCACATGGATCACTAAGGTATACAGCCTAGCACGGTATATATATACAGTATATATATATATATATATATATATATATATATATATATATATATATATATATATATATAATATATATATATATATATATATATATATATATATATATATATATATATATATATATATATATATATATATATATATCATCATTTCCCCCTATGCCTATAACTCAAAGGGCCTCGGATAGATTTCACCAGTCTTCTCTATCTTGAGCTTTTAATTCAATATTTCTCCACTTATCATCTCCTACCTCATGCTTCATAGTCCTCAGCCACGTAGGACTGGGTCCTCCAACCCTTCTAGTGCCTTGTGGACCCCAGCTGAACGTTTGGTGAACTATTATCTCTCTTTGGGAGAGTGAAGAGCATGCCCAAACCATATACATATGTATGCATAAATGACAAATCGCTGTAATGTGCAATGTCTCAAAATGACAGCAGGCCGAGAAGAAAAGAAGGTGTTTCAAATTTACTGCGTTAAGAAAACTTGCGAATGTTAATCCATATACATTATAATTCTATTTATCACCCATCATCCAAGATTATGGTTTTTTCATACGTGTTTTACGAGGACTGCAGGCAAGCTGCCATGATTTCCTAAATTTCAGTGTTGTATGTTCATTAGTCTTAAAGTTATAACTTTTCATTAGTTATCAAAATTACATATTTTTATAGAATTAATTTTCAGTGAAACAAGTGATTGTATAATTTTCAAAGAGTAACATTTTCTTGTCTTAGTCTAAGGTTTTGTTCAGATATAATATTTCAAGTGATTTATTTTTTGGTGTTAATTCTTGTGAATTGTTGTTGTAACTTTTATTGAATATATTTATTTTTGTAAAGAGTGTATTATTTTTGTAAAGAGTGTATTATTTCGATCACTCATATTTCCTATCAATTCTTTGCTCATAACCCCTGACTAAGAACCGAAGTAAGAGGTTGTTTTTTTAAAAGTGCACAACATAAATAATCACCCAGTTTTGTTTTGAGAGAAATGTAAGAGACTTTTGGATATTTAGTGTTTTCATATATTGCTGTCAGGGAGTTATGTAATATTCTCAGAGCTCGGGTATATTTTTTGATTTGTAACATATATGTATAACAAGGAAATAAAAAAAAAAACAAATATTTCCTTTCAAAAGTAGCTATTTAGGTTTGAACCCGTCTTCAGAGAGGTAGTTTACAATAAAGTAAAATCAGGTTCTACATATGACAACAGCATCTGTATAAAACGTGCTGTACATAGGGTGACTGATACCTTACACAATGGGATACTATATTACAGTTCATATTGAAATAGTAATAGCTTACAGGATCCTTGAAACAATTCTGTTATGGGAAAAAATATCATGTCTCACTTGCTTCACTTTGCCCTATTAAATAGTGCTTGCACTCTATCTATCTATCTATCTATATATCTACCAAGTCACTTACCCCTCTTTTAGTGGGTAGCCGACATAAAAAAAAGACTTTAAGTCTCTTCGCTCCTCCCAGCCTGACGAGGGAAACAGCCGATTTTAGTTGGTACTGCTAGGGTGCCGCAGTCCACCCTCTCCCGTTATACCCCACAAATGAAGCTTTATATGCTGAATCCTCTACATAGTGGTGCTATCTCAGCGGTCATCAAGGCGACCGAAGGAAGCAGTAGGGCCTGTCGGGACTGCGTCACAATCGCTCGCCATTCATTCCTATTTCTAGCACGCTCTTTTGCCTTTTGCAGTTCTATGGTACTTATTTTTATTTCATCCCTGTTCAGACCACCACCGTGCCAGGAACCCTTTGATTACTGTTAGTTCAACTGGTTTTTGCTCTTGCATGGCTGGAAATTTAATATTACCTCATTACTCCTCTGTTTTGGCAAGCGATACATGCTAATGACCACTTAGTTCAACTGGTCTTTGCTCCATGTGAATTCACGCGGTTAACAGCATTCATCAATCTTTGATAATTGGTCGAAGTGGATTTATCCTGAGAGCTATAGGTTAACTATAGATGGTTCCTACCAAGGGAAAGAGAGTCTCCTGTCTCAACCTTGGCTACTAAGGTTGGCCTAATATACCACTGAAGATCATGAAGTAATATATTTTAGAACACTCTTCCTGGTTCCAGTGCAGGACCTATGTTCTGAAAATTTCATATCTCAAATCATCTTCATATTAAAAAAACAATTTTCTAAAAAACTGACTTCAAAATGTGAAACCTTAGTTATTCTAAATTTTATTTAAAAAAGAAAAAAAGAAAAAGATGAAGGCATGTAAGAATAGGCTCCTTAGCCTCATCCCAGCCTCATAGCAAGAAGTGTAACTCCAACTTCCAGGTCAATTTTTTTTTTTCTTTATCATCCCGGTTGGAACTTTGGTACATTTCTGTGGTCTTATCTAATCACGCATTCCATCATGCAATTCACTGGGAAACGGGCGATTATTTTCGAGGCTGTGGTTACAATGGTAATTTTTCTTATTACTCTTACATATTACTTAGATGAGTGCCATTAATTCTTTTTCAATGATTTCCATTTCGTCCCGTTTGTTACTAATGCTGCTACTATGTAAGAGAGAGAGAGAGAGAGAGGAGAGAGAGAGAGAGAGAGAGAGAGAGAGAGAGAGAGAGAGAGAGAGAGAGAGAGAGAGAGAAAGAGAGAGAGAGAGAGAGGAAGAGAGAGAGAGAGAGAGAGAGAGACTAAAATCCGCGGTTAACCAAAGTCAACTCGTTATCTCCTATAAATCTCCTGACCTGCGAGACTCCAACTCTGCCTGACCGCAACCACACGACCTGTGTCGCTATGAAATTTTGTCCGGGGGATTTTATGTAAAGAATGGTTGGTGAATCTTTCCTTCACTCCTATCTATTCTATCTTTACATACCCTTTTTAATAAACACTTTCTCGGTGCCGTGCACCATTCTCCACCATTCTCTTAGCTTATTTGGGGAATTATTTTTCTTTCATTTCGTTTCAAACCAACAGCTGGAACTGTTTTTGTCGTTGTCAGAAATTTTGGGGGCATCACAAACTCTTACTTGTTCAAGAAGTCAAATAGTGTATTTACTTAATAGGAAAATCTGTCTTTCTTAATGGGAAGAAAAATTCCGATAATTTTCAAGCCCCTTGATGGTCGTCAGTTGAAAGAGAAAGTGTGATGGGAAACTACCTTAGCTACTTTCGTAGGATGCCATGAGGTGATTGCGTTTTAAACTAATTTTTTCTTTCTACGTATCAAAAAGCTACACGTGTATGTAGGCTAGTATAACTAGCAAATTAAAATCGGTCAAGAAAGGAAGCGTATACGGGTGCAGCATCATATTTAGAAATTGTAGCTGTCTTTTTAAGTACTAATTTATATCGTACCTTCGGTGATTTCAACAACAATAATAATAATAATAATAATAACAATAATAATAATTTTATTTTTATTATTATTATTATTATTATCATTATCATTATTATCATTATTATTATTAATGTTTCTTTAATATTTATTATCAATTTTCGGTTTTTATGTTTTTACACATTTTTTTTTCTTATTTTCATTTCTTATCATTATCTTATTTGCTTTTATGATTACTGTTACTTTAATATTTTGTTATATATATTTTATAATTTTATTATCATTGGGTATCTATATAATTTTAGAGTTTTCCTTTGTTTATATATTTTGTGTATATGATATTTTTACCTTTATATATATGTATATATATATATATATATATATATATATATATATATATATATATATATATATATATATATATATATATATATATATATATATATATATATATATATATATATATATATATATATATATGTATATATATATATATATATATATATATATATATATATATATATATATATATATATATATATATATATATATATATATATATATATAAGTGAACCCTCGCTACTTCATGGTTCGACCATCGCGGATTCACCACTTCGCAGGTTTTTTCCATAACCCATAGCCTATACTGTATATACATATCGCGGATTTTCCGGAAATTTCGAAAATACCGCGAAATCTGAAGACCCCAAATACGATATTTCGTTACCTGTAATTCCATTAATACTGTAATTAGTAATATCTGCTCTTACTGATTGTTCATTGCATTACATATGATATATAATTCAGCACAGAAAGAAATAAAACACGAAAAGAGAATGTGATCATACGATAATACAGTACTGTATACAGTACGTAGTAAAATTAAATCGAACATGAAACGCAAATCAGATGCAGTCATTCCATATTAGAATGGTGTAAGGCTGCTGATGGCTACTACTGTACTACAAATGTAATGGATGTGCTTCTTTTCCATGAATCTTTTGTATGTATACGTACGTAGCTGCATCCAATAATATTCTTTGTTGCAAAAATCACATATCGAATAAGCGTACGAGAGAGAGAGAGAGAGAGATAGAGAAAGAGAGAGACACACACACATCCTACAAAAGAATAAAATAACATACGTAAAGCTATTATTATTATTATTGTTGTTGTTAATAAAATTATTATTGTTATTATTATTATCATTATTATTATTATTATTACTGTATTATTATCATTATTTATTTTTATGATTATTAATACTGTACGTATGGTATACGCAGGGTATCTTGTACTTTGAGTTGGTAACCTACGCATCATATAAGATGGGTTGTGATTGGTTCAAGCGCTGATAGATGACGAATCAGAACTCAAGTTTTGTTATCTAGCCTGTGATTGGTGTTTTGCCCTTACCTCCAACCCACTGCATCTAGGTTCTCGCGGGCCCGGGTCGTCCACTTTCTCTTACGGCGTATCGCTGAGTAGACGTTCTTAAGTTTGTGAAGTTTAATCTGTGCTGTGTGCGACTATTTTAAGTTGAACTTTTTGTTGAACTTGCTGTTAAATCCTACTGTACAATGCCTCCCAAGCGTTCTGCTTCTACTAAGGCTGGTAGTGAGCCTAAATGCCGCCGAAGGATGATGACGATTGCTGAGAAGGTTACGCTTCTCGATATGTTAAAAGACGGTAGAAGTTACGCGGCCGCAGCGCGCCATTTTGGAATCAACGAATCTACTGTTCGCTATATCAAGAAGGACGAGGCGAACATTAGAAAGACGGCTGCAATCACCTTTAGCAGATCAGCGAAGCGAGTCGTTACAACGCGTAATAAAACGATCGTACGCATGGAAGGTCCTTTAGCTGTGTGTGTGTGTATATATATATATATATATATATATATATATATATATATATATATATATATATATATATATATATATATAGATAGATAAGTGAACCCTCGCTACTTCGCGGTTCGACCATCGCGGATTCATCACTTCGCGGGTTTTTTCCATAACCCATAGCCTATACTGTATATACATATCGCGGATTTTCCGGAAATTTCGAAAATACCGCAAAATCTGAAGACCCCCAAATACGATATTTCGTTACCTGTAATTCCATTAATACTGTAATTAGTAATATCTGCTCTTACTGATTGTTCATTGCATTACATATGATATATAATTCAGCACAGAAAGAAATAAAACACGAAAAGAGAATGTGATCATACGATAATACAGTACTGTATACAGTACGTAGTAAAATTAAATCGAACATGAAACGCAAATCAGATGCAGTCATACCATATTAGAATGGTGTAAGGCTGCTGATGGCTACTACTGTACTACAAATGTAATGGATGTGCTTCTTTTCCATGAATCTTTTGTATGTATATGTACGTAGCTGCATCGAATAATATTCTTTGTTGCAAAAATCAATATCGAATAAGCGTACGAGAGAGAGAGAGAGAGATAGAGAGAGAGAGAGAGAGAGACACACATCCTACTAAAGAATAAAATAACATACGTAAAGCTATTATTATTATTGTTATTATTATTATTATTGTTGTTGTTGTTAATAAAATTATTATTGTTATTATTATTATCATTATTATTATTATTATTATTACTGTATTATTATCATTATTTATTATTATCATTATTAATACTGTACGTACGGTATACGCAGGGTATCTTGTACTTTGAGTTGGTAACCTACGCATCATATAAGATGGGTTGTGATTGGTTCAAGCGCTGATAGATGACGAATCAGAACTCAAGTTTTGTTATCTAGCCTGTGATTGGTGTTTTGCCCTTATCTCCAACCCGCAGCATCTAGGTTCTCGCGGGCCCGGGTCGTCCACTTTCTCTTACGGCGTATCGCTGAGTAGACGTTCTTAAGTTTGTGAAGTTTAATCTGTGCTGTGTGCGACTGTTTTAAGTTGAACTTTTTGTTGAACTTTCTGTTAAATCCTACTGTACAATGCCTCCCAAGCGTTCTGCTTCTACTAAGGCTGGTAGTGAGCCTAAACGCCACCGAAGGATGATGACGATTGCTGAGAAGGTTACGCTTCTCGATATGTTAAAAGACGGTAGAAGTTACGCGGCCGCAGCGCGCCATTTTGGAATCAACGAATCTACTGTTCGCTATATCAAGAAGGACGAGGCGAACATTAGAAATACGGCTGCAATCACCTGTAGCAGATCAGCGAAGCGAGTCGTTACAACGCGTAATAAAACAATCGTACGCATGGAAGGTGCTTTAGCTGTGTGGATTGCCGACTGCCGGAAGAAGAACATAGCCTTGGATACGAACACCATCCGAACAAAGGCTTTGAGCTTGTATGAGACTTTTGCTGCAAAGGAACCTCAAGACGACGACGGCAACCATGCTGAAGAAGATGATGATGAAGATGATCCTCAACCAGGGACATCCACTGATTCCCAGCCTCAGAAACAACGTTTTTCCCCCAGCAAAGGATGGTTCGCGAAGTTTCAGAAACACTTCGCCCTAAAAAGCGTTTCCCTGCATGGCGAGGCTGCTTCGGCTGACACTGCCGCTGCTGAAACTTACGTGAACCAGACGTTCAAGAATATTATCGCCGAAGGTGGATACAAGCCGGAACAAGTGTTTAATATGGATGAGACCGGCTTGTTTTGGAAGAGAATGCCGTCGCGAACTTTCCTGTTCAAAAAGGAAGCCAAAGCCTCTGGCTTTAAAGCATTCAAGGATCGCGTTACCCTCGTGATGTGTGGCAATGCTGCTGGATTTTTGCTAAATCCGGGGCTTATTTATAAGTCGAAAAATCCTCGCGCTTTGAAAAATAAGAATGAGAATCTCCTTCCCGTGTACTGGATGCATAATCCAAAAGCATGGATTACAAAGATGCTGACCTCCAACTGGTTCCACCAGTGTTTCATCCCGCAAGTCAATGAATATCTCGTAGAGAAGGGCTTGCCATTCAAGATCCTTCTCCTTATGGATAACGCTGTTGGACACGCAACTGACCTGTCGCGTGAGGGCGTTCAGGTTGAGTTCCTGCCACCCAACACCATGTCATTAATTCAACCGATGGACCAGGGGGTTATCAGGGCGTTCAAGGCCCTCTACACGAAGAATACCTTGGCGGACCTCGTTGCGTGTGTGGATGCTGCCCAAAAGGATGAGGATGAAGATTTTAACTTGAAGGCGTACTGGCGGCAGTACACCATAGCCACGTGCCTGAAGAATATTCAGAAGGCACTTCAAGAGATGAAACCTGCAACTGTGAATGCGAGCTGGAAGAAGTTGTGGCCCCAGATTGTTTACGACAACGAGGGATTTACTCCGTCGGCAATCCAACACTCTGCAATATGCAAATCTGTGCAGTTGGCTGCCATAATTGGAGGTGACGGGTTTGGTGACATGACGACTGAAGACGTCGACGAGTTGTTGGACTGCCATTCCCAGCCCCTAACTGACGCAGACCTCGAAGACCTGACGAAATCGGCAAGCGAAGAAGAGAGTGAAACCCAGGAAGAGACCCAAGAAAATGTCGAAGAAACGGGCTTAACACTAGAACGGCTTGCCAAGGTCTGCAACCATATAAAGGAGGTAAAAGAAATGTTGCAAGAGTGGGACGAGGATATGGTTCGGTCGATGACATCATGACTCCCTACAAGATGCTCTTAGATCGAAAAAAGAAGCAGCGGCAACAACGTCCGATCAAAATGTTCTTCCAGCCTCACAAAAAAGAGCCAGTTCCTCCTGCTACTACGCCTTCGGAAGAAATTGAAGAAGTTGAAGAGGTGTCCCAGGAAAAGACACCTCCGTCTGAAGAGACGTAAAATACTACTCATTGGCTGCACAGTAGAACACATCATCAGCTTCATCATCATCAATTCTACTGTGCAGCAAATTCATCGCCATCATCATTCAAGTTTTTCTTGAACTTCTTTCGTGGTGAGTTCAGTAACAATCTTTATTTTTTACTTTAATATTCTAACATTTTAATATTTGTGCCTGTTTTATAGTTTAGTAAGGGAAGGTTTTAAAAGTCTACATGTTGTAACCTATCATATTTCTTTTGTTTAAAATTTACATTTACGTACGTAAAACAATCTCTCTCTCTCTCTCTCTCTCTCTCTCTCTCTCTCTCTCTCTCTCTCTCTCTCTCTCTCGTAAATTGTTTTCCTGCTTTGCTATGTACAGTATGTACTGTATGATTTTATATAGATACGGTAAATTATATTTGTACTAATAACTGTAAATTACTGTAAATATCATTATTTATCACTTTCATCATGCGCGTTAAATGCCTTCTTTGTTTTGAGCGTGGTTGTTTACTGAGCGTACAGTACTTTATGACGCCGTCGTTTCAGGCGGCGTCATAAAGAAAAACATTTCATTTGGAAGTCCTAAGAAAAATTAAGTAAAACATTGATAATAACAAAATCAACATACTGTATAATCAATATAATTGATGCAAAAACTAACCTATACATATATGTGTACACTAAATGAGTTTGTTTCTTCATTATGATCAGAGATGAACGTAAACAAAACATTAGTTGCCATTTTTTATCGTGCTTTTTAGGTGTTTAGGAAACGCATGATATAAAATCGCCTTTAATATTTGTGCCTGTTTTAGTTTAGGGTGCTGTAGTACATGCATTAAGTGTTCTGTACATTAAAGGGTAGTTTTTTAACAGTACTACGTACAAGGGAAGGTTTTAAAATTCCGAATATACATGTTAAATAAATAGGTAAATATGATGTCACTACTTCGCGGATTTTCACCTATTGCGGCCGGGTCTGGAACCTATCTACCGCGATAAACGAGGGTTCACTGTATATATATATATATATATATATATATATATATATATATATATATATATATATATATATATATATATATATATATATATATATATACATACATATATATATATATATATATATATATATATATATATATATATATATATATATATATATATATATATATATATATATATATATATATATAGTCAATGCTGCTATCATCACCTTTATTCGGTAGATTTCGACATAACTTATGTAAAAAATAGCTTAAAATCTATGTGGGGATAACACTTCCCCACAACACTCATAACCTCTGTTCTTAGTCTCCGAAATGGCTGAGTGATTGGCCTGTGGAATTTAAGCCTTTTTTGTACCGTCGATATGTAGATGATACGTTTTTACTCTTCAAAAATTTAGAACACGTAAACCAGTTTTTAGATTATTTAAATACAAAGCATCGTAACATAAGATTTACGAAAGAAAATGAACAGGATGATACTTTGCCTTTTCTCGATGTATTGGTCTCTCGGAAACGATACCTTTGAAACTCCAGTATTTCGAAAAAACACTTATACAGGACTAAGCACTCTTTTTTTAAGTTCGGAACCAAAAATTACAAAACTAATTCGATAAAAACACTGTTATATAGATGTTATCATGTATGTTCAACTTATCTGGCGTTTCATGAGGAAGAAAATTTTCTAAAATATTTTTTATAATAACAATGGGTTCCCTCTGAACCTCTATTACAATGAAGTCAAGAAGATTTTAGGTAAAATTTACAGTCAAAATTTAGTCATTTAAACGGCCAGTAAGAAAAAGTTGTATGTCTCCCTTCCGTACTATGGTTATGTTTCGGAGAGACTAAGAACAGAGGTTATGAGTGTTATGGGGAAGTGTTATCCCCACATAGATTTAAAGCTAATTTTTACTAACAAGCTCTGAGTTGGCTCAGTTTTTAAATATAAAGAGAGTCCGCCTACTCCCGTGTGTTCCGGTGTCATATACACTTTTCAATGTGCACTCTGTAATGAGTGCTACACTGGAAGCACATCTAGACAGCTTTAGTGTAGCATTTCGGAGCACATGGGGAGATCGGTACGAACCAATATACCTTTAAATAAGAAGCCAATTTCAGCTATTTATGACCACGCATTTAAATCTGGTCATGCCATTTCTAGGGAAAATGTCAAAATTACAGACAGACATGGTAGCGTCAGCCAACTGAGAATCTTGGAGTCTTTATACATTTTAAGACAAAACCCACCTTGAATAAGGGCTTGCCTCAGTTGCCGGTGACCCATTGATCCGTTTGGTCTGTGGGTTGCTGCTCTGAATGGGTGGTCATCGTTTCCTGCGGGTGACTTGATTTATTAGTTATTGAGTCTTTTATATAGTTATAAAGTGTAATAAGTCTTTTTATATGGTTATATGTTCCTTGATTAGTTTGATTTTAGAGCTATTTGGGCAATTCTTGGAAGTATATCTTCCTAACTATGTACTTAGGATGATTTTTACTAATTTTATTAATTTCACATAATGATAATTGCAGATAGGCTGAGGATGACATAAGTTATGTCGAAAGCTACCGAATAAAGATGATGATAGCAGCATTGAATATTTTATTTCTACTAAAATTGTGATTCCCGAGAGGAACCCAACTATCAACTATATATATATATATATATATATATATATATATATATATATATATATATATATATATATATATATATAATATATATATATATATATATATATATATATATATATATATATATATATATATATATATATATATATATATATATATATATATATATATATATATATATATTCTTTTTTACCACCTTTATTAATACAATAAATGGTCGGTTGACTGATAGGCCCTCTCCAATGCCATGATATTTAATAAACAGCCTTAATATAGCAAAAAACAGTTTTTTTTTTCCATTTAGGATATCACCAATCCGTCCATGGAAATTACCAGAGATATCTTTATGTAAATATTCTATTGGTATGAAAAAGAACATGACTGAATTAGAAGCTAGGTCTCTTTTTATGGAATGTCGAAGAACATAGGGTATCGGCTTTAGTATATACTGATGGCTCCAAATCTGATGCTGGCGTTGGATTTGGAGTATATAGTAATTCTTTCAACTGTAGAGGTGCACTTCCTCTAATATCTTTCATATACTGTATACTGCCAAACGATATGGCATACTAACTGCTGTTGAGGAAATAGCATTAAAAGAGGAGGGCAATTTTACTATTTTTAGTGATGCGAGAAGTGTCCTACAAGCTTTAGAAGTTTTTTAATTCCCGTGACCCTTTAGTCTTAAAGATTTTAGAGTGGCTTTTAATTATTGGCCTGAAAGGTATAACAGTTAGATTTAGCTGGCTTCTGGCATACGTAGATGTGTCTGGAAATGAAGAGGCAGATTCACTGGCAAAGAGTGTTGCAGCCGAGTTGTTACCAAAAAGGTATCCTATTCTCTGTAATGATTTTTTTTTTACCGACAATTAAGAATTCTATTTATAATAATTGGCAACAGGATTTGGATAGGTTAACTGAAAATAAGATGAGAGAAATTGCGGATGTTACATCCCTTTGAATGTAATACAGGATTCCCCGAAAGTGGGAGACTATTTGTCGTCTCCACATTGGTCACACTGGGATGACACATGAGTTTCTATTGGCTGGCCAACACAAACCATATTGCGACGACTGTTTGATACCTTTGATAGTGAGGCATTTGTTGACTGAATGCCCCACTTATATCACAGAAAGAAATAGATACAGTAACTGTTTGAAGCTAGAGGGGAGGATGAAGGTTCATCCTTGCCAAGATTCTTGGACATGATGTGTCGTACAATGCTAGGGGCATTTTTAGATTTATTTCAGAAGCATGTTCTCTGTGATTTATCTAACTTTTATAATAATATATTTAATTTAATGGTTTTAATGGAATATTCTTTTATTTTTTATTGATAATAAACAATAGAGGCGCCAATGACCTTCGATGTCAGGATGCCAGAAAACTTCAAATCAATCAATCAATCAGTCATTCCTCAGGATATTCTCACAACGCTATTTGTAGATAATCTCTCCATATCATTTGCTGGAGCTAGAATGGCAATGGTTGAGACAAAACTATAACTCACAATTGACAAAATTATTCAGTGGGCTGATATAAATGGGTTCAAGTTTTTGTCAAGCAAAACTACTTATGTCCATTTCTGTCATATTCTGGGAATACAAGACCCAGATTAATACATCAAAGGTCAACAGATCCCATTTGTCAGTGAAGCTAGATTTTTAGGCTTGATATTTGAATGTAGGATTCCATGAGTTCCTCACTTGAAAGTCGTAAAAGTAAAATGTCTTGAGGCTCTGTATCTTTTTCAAGTTTTGTCCCGTACATCATGGGGGCAGACTGCAAAAGGTTGTAAAATAAAAGAAATTCAAGGGTTGGCATGGAAATGTGTCGAACTTTAGTAAATAATAAGAGGCGAAATACTAATCAAATTAATTAAGTAATGTGAAGTATATTTTGTTCTTTTTAAATTAAATAAACAATTAATAAATAAATAGATCGAATATTATAAATAAAAGTATAAATAATTAGTAAAAATATTTGAGAGATGCCGCAAATTAAAGTACTAGTAGAGTTGTACGGTCGTAAATAACGGATTTTGAGCGAAGCGAAAAATCTAATTTTGGGTGAGATAGCCATGACGTCCTGATGGAAGGTTCCTTCAGTAGCTTCCTAGGGTATATTTAACTACAGGGATATTCCCAGAGAATTAAACTAAAGGTTATCACAGAATTCTAACTTCTGGTGCAAGTACCCTAAAGGTTCCCCTCTAGGATATCGTATATCAACAGGGGACGCATGTATTAACACGCCACATAGCTATCTGCACCCCATATAGAGTTAACACTTCGATATGAAAGGTGGAGAATAACTGGGGAGCCGTTCCACAGTTACACTCGTCCGTGGCTGCTTTTGGTACTCGAAACGTAAACAAACGGGCGCCATTGCTAAATGACGGCACGTCCGTCCTCATCCTGAGGCCAGCTTCTTGCTATACTCCATGATACAGCAGGACAGGGCGGGGCCTGAAAGGCTGGACTAGAATAGATGGGAGGGTCCATCAGGATGTCATGGCTATCTCACCCAAAAATAGATTTTTCGCTTCGCTCAAAATCCGGTTTTTGGGCTTAAGCCATGACGTCCTGATGGAAGTGTACCAGAGAATTAATGTATCGTGGAAATTTTCCCCTTTTTATGCAAGTGCCAAGGGCTTCGAATAGAGGTATGTAATATGTCCTCGCTAGAGTTTCCGTGGGGATCCAGCTTCCTGCCCCCCTAGCAGAGAAGTCCCGGTGGACCATACCAATATCTCGAAGCGATCATTGAAGGGCTACTCACACTGCGGAGAGTTCGTGCAAGACTCGGAGACAAGACAGAAGGTTAATATTCGAGTAGGAATATTATCAAGCATAGGTAAGTGATAAATAATCACTACGCTCCTTGGAGGAGAGATCAATCTGATCTCGAAGGCAGGACGAAGGTAAGTATTCAGGTAGGAATATTACCACAGCATGAGTGAGTATACAATACAAGTAAATTTATATTATTCTTCTCATTTAAAAGGAAGGGGTTAAATGAAACTATGACAATCATATATTTCATAATAAATAATAGGACCAGAGAGAGACGCACATGTAATAAAATAGACATTTTATTTCATAGATTGCAGATTATTGTGATAACAATTGCAATAATAAGTGTAAAGTTAATTTACGATAATAAAGAATAATGTACATAGAAAATAAAAGACTTCAAACTTGAATCTGAAAGAAATATCACTTTTAGAAACACAAGTTCCAGAGGAACGTCAGTCTTTTTCAAAGAAAAACACATCATGCCCTAGAGCATGTGGCACTCATGTGAAGTCTATGACATTTCACATTGATAAGAACAGTCTATTAGAAACACTAAGTGTCCATGAAATCACTATGTATCACAAGAGGGTCAACACAGGCACCTGTAGAGTTAAAGTCCCAAGTAACTCACTGTTCTATGCAGAGTTAAACGGCAGGTTTCATAACACTACCTGCGGCTACCACGAAATGTTTAACTTCATGTACTTGCTTCGCGTAGTGCTTGAAGAAAACGCGCGACGATTTCCACACTGTGAAGCTCTTGAGGCTTTCGAAATCCATGCTCTGGAAGAAATTCAGAGAAGACGCGACTTTTCTAGGATCATGACCTGCGGGCGTACTGTCAGGATCCGCTCTGCGAATGAAGTATGTGATTTTTGCTCTTAGTTGTTTCAGTGATAGGTCACTACCCGATGTTTCTCCTTTAAAGAGTTGTCCTCCATCGAAGTCTGAAGTTCTTCAAAGATAGACCTTAAGACTCTCCACTGGGCATAGAGAGACATCTTCCTTCAGGGGGCAGATTCTCCAAGGGCCCCATCTCTTGGTGGGTAGTTCATTCTTTGTGAGAAACGTCGGATCAGGGAAGAGGGTAAGTTCTCCTGTATCTGCGAACAGGATATAACCCTCGTCTCTTGACAATCCCACTATTTCACTGACTCGGGCTCCCGAGGCGAGAGCAAAAAGGAAGATAACTTTTTGAGTCAAGTCTTTTAAAGGGCACGAATCGTTGTCCAGGTTAGAGGCAAAATGGAGCACCTTGTCCAGGGACCAGGAGATAGGTTTTGGCGGAGGTGCTGGGCGTAGTCTAGCGCAGGCCTTTGGTAGTTTATTGAAGATATCGCTGGACAGATCAATCTGGAAAGCGTACAGTAGTGGTCTAGTAAAAGCCGATTTGCAGGTGGAAATTGTGTTGGCCGCTAAGCCTTGTCCATGAAGGTGAATGAAGAAAGACATGCAAAAATCAATGGTGATTTCCGTAGGGTTTTTCGCTTTGACAAATGAGACCCACTTTCTCCAGGAAGATTCGTATTGCCGTCGATTGGATTCAGTCTTGTATTCCTCGAGGAAGTCTAGACTTTTCTTCGAGATTCCAAACCTTTTCTTTGCGGCTAAGGAGAGAAAATCATGAGATGAAGGTGCCTGACTTTCAGTGATGAAGCGAAGACAGTTGACTTCTGTACTTGAGAGAGAACTGGGACCGGTAGGGGAATCAGCGTGGGCTGCAGCTCCAGGACCAGAGGGTACCAATTGCTCCGGGGCCACTTGGGAGCCACTAGGGCCGCTGTCCCTTTGAAGGTTCTCAATTTGGAGAGGACTTTCAGCAGAAGGTTGGGGGGAGGGAACAGGTATATCCTGGACCATCTGTTCCAATCCAGTGACATGGCGTCCACTACTTCTGCCTTGGGATCCTCGTACAGTGCCACATATCGAGGAAGTTGATTGTTGTCGCTCGTTGCGAAGAGATCGATCTGAAGTTCCGGGACTTTGTGAGAGATGAAGGAGAATGATCTTGCGTCTAGAGACCATTCCGACTCTATTGGACTTGTCCGTGATAGAGCGTCCGCCGTCACGTTGCGGAATCCTTGTAGGTGAACTGCACACAGGTGCCATTTCTTCTTTTCTGCCAGACAAAAGATCGGAAGAAGTACCTGATTTATCTGGGGCGATCTCGAGCCCTGACGATTGAGACATCTGATTACCAACGAGTTGTCCAGAGTCAGACGGATGTGGATCGAGGGAGGCGGGGAAAGTTTCTTCAGGGTGAGAAGAACCGCCATGGCCTCCAAGATGTTGATGTGAAACGTCTTGAATAGAGGAGACCATGTTCCCTGGACCTGTCGTTGGTGGGAGTGATCTCCCCAACCCTCCAGTGAAGCGTCCGTGTGGATGTTGATCGATGGAGGTGGGTGTTGCAGAGGGATGGACCTTTTCAGAGCCTTTGCTTCCGACCACGGCTTTAGTAGTAAGCGAAGTCTGTTTGGAAGCCGTCTCTTGAGGTCTCTTCGAGCGATGGATGCGAAACGTCTCAAGACTCCCGCAGCATCCTTTAGCTGTGCGCGAAGCACTGGGTTTGTCACAGAGGCGAACTGTAGAGAGCCGAGAACTTGTTCCTGCTGTCGTCTTGAGATCCGTTTGGATTTCAGAAGTCTTCTGACAGACCCTGCTATTTCCTTTCTTTTCTTCTGCGGGATGGAAAGGCGGTGTGACTGAAGATCCCAATGGATTCCCAACCATTGGAACTTCTTAGCTGGAGAGAGGCGAGATTTCTTGGTGTTTATCTTGAATCCCAGATGTTCTAGGAACTGGGTGACTTTGTTGCAGGCTCTTACACAATCTTCGGGCGATGTCGCCCAGACTAGCCAGTCGTCTAGGTAGGCCCTCACTTGGACGCCCTGAAGGCGGAGTTGTTGGACGATGGCGTCTGCCAGCTTGGTGAAGATCCGTGGAGCCACGTTGAGCCCGAAGGGCATGGCCCTAAAGGCGTAACTTTTCCTTTGTAGTCAAAATCCTAGGTAGGAGGAAGCGTGATGATTCATTGGAATATGCCAGTAGGCATCCGCCAGGTCTAAGGAGACCGTATAGGCCCTTTGAGGCAGAAGGGTCCTTATTTGTTGCAGAGTCAGCATCTTGAACTTGTTGTTCGCAATGAACTTGTTGAGAGGGGATAAGTCTAGAATGACTCTGAGTTTGTCGGAGTCCTTCTTGGGAACGCAAAATAGTCTCCCTTGGAACCTGGTTGACTTTACCCCCCTGATCACCTTCTTGTTCAAGAGTTCTAGGACATATTCTTCCAGAAGGGGGGTTGACTGTTGGAAGAATTACTGGAAGGCTGGGGGTGGTTGCATTCAGCTCCAGCCTAGTCCCTTCTTGACGATGCTGTGTGCCCAGGGATCAAAGGTCCAACGATCCTGGAATTGGCGGAGTCTTCCTCCCACCGGAAGCGCTTCATTGCTTCTGGTGTCCCGAGGGTTTGCCACCTCTACCGCTAGCTCCCTCTCCTCCTCTGCCTCTGGAGGGGCGGCGAGACGAATCTCTGCCGGAACCTCTGCTTGAGCCCCTACCTCTGGGATGAAAGGTAGTAGCATGTTGCTCAAACGCAGGGGTAGAGACCGGTGACTGCAACACCACTAGTTGGGGGACCAACTGAAAGGTCTGCTGTGGCTGTGTGGCCACTTGGGGAGTAGCGGAACCCGGAAACTGCTGTCTCTGTTGACGTTGCTGGGGTTTTGGCTTCTGAGATTTCCTCTTAGGTTGAGGGCCATCTTCCTTAGAGGATTTCCTTTTTCTCGACATGCCCCACTTGTGGAGGAGGTTCCTATTCTCCGTGGCGGCCTTGTCTGCAATCTCTTTCACCAGGGAGGAGGGAAAGAGATATTTACCCCAGATATTGGAGGAAATCAGCCTCCGGGGTTCGTGTTTTACCGTCGCGTTGGCAAACACGAATTCACGACAGGCTCCGCGAGCCTTAGTGAAGCTATACAGGTCCTTTGTCACCGTTGCCAAGTGTGTTTTGGCTAGGACCATGTAAAAGTCCGGGACTCTAGTATCCCCGACCATAAGTTCAAGCTGTACCTTGTGAGGTCCTCATTGAATTGACGACCGGCTACGTCAGGCTCTATCTTCCTCACCGTGAAGGTTGACTGGACGTCTTTCCAGTGCCTATCATCGGGAGGAACGGTAAGGGAGAAGGATCTGCACTCCTCCAGTGCAAGGCAAGGTTTCCCTTCCTCCACTTCCTTTAAGACCGCTGTGAAGGCCTTTTCGATAAAGGGGAAAATCGCAGCATTCGGCGCAACGAAGGTTGGGTGCTTCTTACTGAGCGCCGGCATCTTGGAGTTGGTGAAACCCCTACTCTTCACCGCATTGGCTAGCATAGCCTGGGCCTTCGCGAGATCGAACATGATTACCCCCTTCGGTTCGGTCTCTTCCTTTGAGGCTGGTTCGGACCTGAGCCGTACGTAACAGTCCGGATAAGCCTCGAAGTTCGGGAAGAATTCCACTTTTTCCAACAAGATAGAGCCAACCTTCTCACTGATGAAGATCTTACCAGTCGTGATGGGCATATGCTTGGCATATCTCCACGGGTTAGTTTCCGAGTAAGAGGGGAGGTTCTTAAACGAAATCCGTTTCGGTTGTTTAAAGTTGACTAGAGTAGACCGGAATTGCTCCTGGGTCTCTCGTAGCTTTCTTTCCATGAGGGCTTCAAGCATCTTGAAGACCTCCTGAGTGCCTGATGGAAGAGGGTCCGGGGTGGCGGAAGTCGAAGGAACAGGGTCCTCGGACGGTGCAGGAGTCACTGCGGGAGTAAGAGCAGGAGCGACCTCGGACTCCGAATCAGGATATTCCACCTGATCTTCCTCATAGTCGAGTTCCTTGCCCATGAGGTTCTTCTCCGTCTCTTCTGACACTTCCGACATACGTTCCACGTTATCGGAATCCAAGTGGCACTCATGCATGGACTGGGCCATGACGATATCAGGTTCCACCACGAGCTGGACGGTGGGGATCTGATCACTGGGGATCACAGAGTCTTTGGATGCCTTTGGGAAAAGCAACGCCCTCAAATCTTCGCTGGCGAGATACGGTCCGGTGGCGTTCTTCTGGAAGCCACGCACCCACTTGCGTAGCTTCTCTCGAGCGCAGTCCCTTGCCTCCGCTGAAGGAGGGTCGTCGAACGCCTCGGCCAAACGACTCTTGCAGACTGTAAAGTTCTGCGGGTCCCAGTATTTCAGGTCGCCTTTCTTGGCGGCGCAGGGGGCGTGGGTCCGGCACGCCTTGTGCCCGTAGAAGTCCGGGCGCTTCACTCCACAGAAGTTGCTTTCGCACTTCATATACTCCTCCTGTAAAAGAAAGAGATCATGAGTACATGGAAGGCATAAGAATGACTTACATTACTCTAAAATTAAGATAACTTAATCTAAATTTTTTGAATATTAAAATAATTCATAAGGTATTATAATACCTGAGAGTAGTGAGCGGGAAAGGAAGTAGATAGACACATACTTGTGAATCCCGCCCAGTTGGTTACCGTAACCTTATCAGTAGGCAATTTCTTTTGTGGCCGAAGGTCACAAAACGGAAATCCATATGGATAAGCCGTGGTGGGTAGAAGCTAAGCCTCTAACAGAAATTTCCCGCGAGGTGTAGCAGGGACTGAGACCACTCAGATCCCTGGGTAGAAGGGGAGTAGAAGAAACCCCTTATTAGATATAGGTTCCAGCAATCGGCTGCACTAAGACACACAGAGTATGGTGGAATATTGTAATGTGCAATCAGACAGCACAGCCACAATTTTGAAGGTAAGACAATACCTATATATGGAAGTGGCTAAGCCATCTGGCTGCAGTATGTTGGCTGTCGGCATGTTGTTGGCACGTATGAGAAGGGGTGCATGTCCCTTAACGTCTCCAGGGGGTCGACGGCACGCCGGAGGCCGGTCCTGCAGGGTGGAAGGCATCAAGACAGACACATTGAGTATCTAAAATATAATACCATCGTGGCGACCGCCGGCACAGCGGCGGGTCGCCGGCAGGAGGCGGCGGCTCCGGCCGCCGAAGGCTGACGGCCTGGTGATCTTGGATCAATTCATAAGATGGATATGGTTGTATACCTAGACCGCCGGCAATCAATGCCGGCACGCCGGTGGCCGGCACGGAAAGTCGGCCAGCTGTCACTAGGTAAAATGGTGGGTGGGACGTCGGCTGTATGCCGACGGAAGGTGGCAGCCTCCGGCACATGGAAGGCTGACGTCTTAGAGGGGGGAGGGCATCTTATGAAAGAATGTCACCAGAGGTAAAGGCGGTATCGCCGGCGGTGGAGGCGGAAAGGGACCGGCACCAGGATAGACGGAGAGAAAGGTAAGGCGGGATGGAAGGGGGAAGATCACATACCCCTCCGGAGAGAGTGCACTCATGATAGGAGTAGATACTCCTTGCATCCGGCGGCAGGGAGCCGACAGTCTGCCGGGTGCCTGGGGTAACCCAAGGGAGGGTTAGAGGGCACTCAAGAAGGGGGAAACCCCCGGCGGCCGGACCGCTGCCGGCAACTACCCCCCTAGAACGCCATGAAGGGTATGTGTACCAGAGGGGCCAGCTCAGCAGGAGAACAAGTTAGCCCTACCACTCCACCCAAGGGAGGAATTGTAGGACTAAGGACAGATGTGTATAGGCAAGCCTACACCAATGGGATAGGTGGGAAGGGAGAAGATGAGGGGTCTTTTTATAGGGGAGACTCTGTATAAGAACGGCCACCAAGGAGAGGGAGAACGCTCCCTAACCTAGGTTAGGTAACCCAGAATGAGAATGGTACAGGAGTACCGTCTCAAACTATAATAGAGCAGAGTCAACCCCCAGAGCTTAACCTAGAGAAGGAGGGCTAACTCCTAGGCTAGGTAAGCTGAAAGACACATCGCAAGTTGCAGGGAGGGAGGAGTAACCCAACCAGGTGCAACTGAGGAAGGGCAGAGCCGTTCCTTATTTCTCGGTCACGACCCTAAGGGAGGATCATTCCCTTAGGGTAGACAGAGAAGAGATAAATACTCTGTTTGTAGACAAGATTCCCCTATATAGAAGGGGAAGCTGGGCCACACAGAGGGAATGCCCGCAGGCAGGGGATTAGGGAGCATATAGGGGTTCCTATATTAGGTTAGGGTGGAAAGATACGCAATCAACCCGGTCCCCTATACGGTCCCCGAAGGCGAAAACACTTACATCACAGTTAATAGTATGTTTAATAATGCCACAATCTTCATAACTTAACTTAGGAACACTGGTATACTGTATATCATGCATGAACACAAGCACTAGACTATCCAGCCTAAGGGCTAAGCTAGCGATCTAGTATGGGGTCGAACAGCGACCGAGTCAGATGAGTGCTACAACACGATATAAGTAATTCCTAGCTATGAAGACTAAATAACTAATAATATCAACTAATAACATTAATTAGTTAAGTGACCGGATAAGGCTGTTCTGGCTAACTAAATAAAGCATGCGATATGAACAGCGACGCCATAAAATGGCGCGTCCGGGATCGGCACAGCTCCGCCACAAAACACAATATTTTACGAAAAGTAGAAGTTACTTTACGGCTAGAGCTTATTTAAACAATACTGGGACCTGGTACTCAACTTTCCAGAAGAAGGCGAGGCTGAAGGTAGCGACATAACGGCGATGTAAGCAGATGAAAAACGCACTCAAGGAAAATCCGACCAAAGCAAGGAGCTACAGGCTGAAGGATGGGGACGGACGTGACGTCATTTAGCAATGGCGCCCGTTTGTTTACGTTTTGAGTACCAAAAGCAGCCACGGACGAGTGTAACTGTGGAACGGCTCCCCAGTTATTCTCCACCTTTCATATCGAAGTGTTAACTCTATATGGGGTGCAGATAGCTATGTGGCATGTTAATACATGCGTCCCCTGTTGATATACGATATCCTAGAGGGAAACCTTTAGGGTACTCGCACCAGAAGTTAGAATTCTGTGATAACCTTTAGTTTAATTCTCTGGGAATATCCCTTTACTTAAATATACCCTAGGAAGCTACTGAAGGAACCTTCTATCAGGACGTCATGGCTTGAGCCCAAAAATTTAATTGTTACCGTTTAGCTCTTCCGAAAAACTAGTTCAATAGTGTGCGGTAGGGCGGAAAAGATAAAATGGATAGAGAATTTTTTCTTCAGAGTTAGTAGTATTTAGACCTCCACCAGACCAACAGTGCTCTCTAAAATTTAAAAATGAAGTGATTTAAAATTCAAGAAGGAATCAACTTCTACAATTCCAAGGAGCCACAATTTGGAAAGTTCAAAGTTTCTAAGTATATTTTCTATTTTTGTTCACATCTAATAGTGAATAGAAACTGTGCGTCTTTGAAACCTAAGCTCAAATAGGTTGGTTTTTGAAGTTTGGTCCTTAAATAGGTTCCTTTTATTAATTACGGTATATTTTCTTTTAAAAACTCTTTTAAAGTTATACAAGTCCTCATTTTTATCAAAAATTAGTTATGGGTAGGAAATATACTCCTTAGTCACCACATGCCGACTAAAAACTTTAGATTCTATACACCATGCTGGTATCAGATTGTTCAAAGGAGCCATTAGAACTTCGCCTATCCCAATCCTCCTTGTTGATGCTGAAGAATTACCATTAGACATTTACCAGAAGTCTTCTATTGTTCGGTATTGGTTTAAGTTGCAAAGACTTCCTAATTCTTTAGTCTGTCAGACAGCAAACCTTGTAGGGCATCGTAGATATTTTGAGTTGTGCCCAAAATCTCCTTAACCATATGGTTTCTAGGTAAAAACCTTATTAAACAGTCTAGATACAGGTAGAAATAAAGTGCTCCCATGTAGGATGTAAGATGATATCAACCCCTCCATGGAAATTACCGGAGATATCTTATTGTAGATATTTTATTGGTATAAAAAACATGACTGACTGAGGCCAGATTAGCTTTATGGAACATGTTGAAGAACACAGAAAATCGACTTTTCTATATACTGATGGCTTCAAATCCGATGCTGACATTAGATTTGGGGTATATAATAGTGCTTTTAGTTATAGAGGTGCACTTCCTATAGTATACTCTATATTCACAGCCAAACTATATGGAATACTAATTGCTATTGAGAAAATAGCATTAAAAGAAGAGAGTAATTTTACCATTTTTAGTGATGCAAGAAGTGTCCTACAAGCTTTAGAAGTTTTTTAATTCCAAAACCCTTTGGTTTTAAAGATTTTAGAGTGGCTATTTGTTATCTGACTGAGGGGTATAACACATCGATTTTATTGGGTTCCAGCACATATAGGTTTGTCTGGAAATGAAAAGGTAGATTTACTAGCAACTAATACTGCAGTTGAGTTGCTACTAAGAAGGTATCCCATTCTTTCTAATGATTTTTTTATCTAGCATTAAGAATTTGGTTTATAATAATTAGCAACAACATTAGGATAATTTAGTTTGAAATAAAATGAGAGAAATAACGAATATTATATCCTATTGGAGATATAACAAGATGCCCCAAAAGTTGAAGACTATACACTTTACCGTCACCGCATCGGTCACACTTGTTTGACACACGAGTTTCTACTAAATGGCCAACACCAACCGTATTGCGACAACTGTTTGGTACCTTTCACAGTGAGGCATTTGTTGACCGAATGCCCCAATTATAGCAACTTAAGAAACAGATATCTGTTTGAGGGTCGAGGTGAGGATGGCAGGTTCATACTTGCCAAGATTCTTGGACATGATATGTACTGCTATGCAAACGGCATTTTTAGATGTATTTCCGAAGCAGGTCTTCTGAAAACTATTTGACTTTTATAATGACATCTTAGCTTTTATGGTTTTAATCTAAGATTCTTTTATTTCTTATAAATTATATAATAAATTATATCGGCATCAATGACCTTAGAAGTCAGGATGCCAGAAAATTTTAAATCAACCAATCAACCACCTAAGAGTTAATCACCCCTTATAAATAACATTGGGTTTGTATTTATGTCAGAACAAATGACAAATTTGTAAGTAATTTGTAGTTTTCCTAACATACAAACCTGGAGCTATTTATACAAATTGGCCTTCCAGCCCTGTCCTCCAAGAACTACCAAAAAGCAAAGTGGTTGCTCAACCTAGTTGTGTGAATGAGTGGGATAGCTGGGTTACCCGACCCCCACCCGTTAACTAGCGGTTGTGGTGGTTATCCGAGGCTAGAAATGATCATAGTTTGTCTTTTAGCTTCACCGAAAGATAACCCCTTATAAATAGCTCCTGGTTTGTTTCTTTGAAAAATACAAATTACTTACAAATTTTTCATATTTTCTCAGATAGCGATGCTGTTCTTCATTCAGCTAGGTCAGCCAATGTAGCAAGAGCAGATCCATTTGTTCTTGTGGAATCTGTGTACAGAAGGTTGTGACTCAAAGACAGGATGAAAACAACTGAGTGAGTTTATTATAGAACACACTCCTTTATATACAAAAGCTCAGGGCAACAAGAAATTTCATGTTCAAAATCAACACCATTACTGGTGAGAAAAACAGACATGTTTATTCAGGCTCTTTTTAGAGCGAGGAAAGAGCAAAGATACAAGCGTAATATATACACAAAATGAACTATGTACGATCGTGTGACACACGGTTGGTACATGGCTCCCCCTAAAAATGACATACTGTACATGTTAAATAGGGCGCCCTGATGTAGAGAGGCGAACTATAGGCGGGTCATCTGGCAGGAGATAAGCACGTTTTAGACGATCAATGGAGACCCAGTCTTCTTTGCCACGAATGTTTAGTAGGAATGCTTTCGGACTGCGTCGGATCACAAGGAAAGGGCCCGTGAAAGGGGGCGTTAGCGGTGGCTTGCTAGTGTCGTTGCGCAGTAAGACGTGCATTGCAGAGTGCAAGTCAGTCGGTATATGATGCTTCGCTGGGGGCTTGTAAGTCTGACGGCATAAAGTAAATTTTCCCACAACGTGACGTATGCGCTGGAGATTGTTGGAGGAGGTTGTAGAAGGAAAGAATTTGGCAGGGACGACCAATTTCAGCTGCCGAGACGACAAAGGGCGTCATTAGGAGTGGTCCTTAGTCCTGGGAGGACCCAGGGAAGCTGAGTAAACCAATTGGAATCCTTGCAGCGGGACATCAAAGCTGCTTTGAGGGTGCGATGAAAACATTCAACAGTTCCATTGGCAGCGGGGTTGTAGACCGTTGTCTGATGTAGGGTGATGCCCAGGAGATTCACTAATGGTGTCCACAAATTGAGAGGTGAAAGTGGTACCCCTGTCAGAAGTAATATGAAATCCATTCTGAGAGTAAGGCAGATGTACATGAGGCGGATGTTGTAGTTTCCATGGGAATGGCTTCAGGCCAATGAGTGGAGCGGTCGATGACTGTAAACCGGTAACTATGTCCTTGTGATGTGGGTAGGGGGTCTACAACGTCGATATGAATGTATGCGAAATGTCGCTGAGGTTGAGGAAAGGTGCCCACTCCTGAATCCGTGTGTCGATGTACTTTGGAAGTTTGGCAAGAAGTACAGGCTGCAGGCCTAATCCTTAGCATCCTTAGAAATGCCGTGCCAAATGAACTTCGTCTTCACCAGCTGTGCTGTAGAACGGCACGAGGTATGTGAAAGACCATGAATGAAATCAAACACCTGCTGGCGCATGGGAGCAGGAATCCAAGGTCGCGGTCTACCAGTACTGACATCACAGAGGAGGGTGATGTTGGAGTCTTGGAGGGGGAAGTCTTCCCAACGGAGGGGCGTGCAGGATGTCTTACATGATTTATACTCCGGATCCTGTCGTTGGGCTTCAGCCAGGGCATTGTAATCCAATCCCAGTTGAACGGCAGCCAATGTGTTTCTTGACAGGGCATCAGCAACGGGATTCATTTTCCCAGGGACGTATTGAAGGGTGCAATTGTATTCGGCCACGGCGGAGAGATGTCGGCGTAGATGGGTGGACCAGGCGTCAGACTGTCAAGTGAAGGCGTGCACCAGAGGCATGTGGTCTGTGCGAATGACGAAGGGCATACCTTCTAAGAAATGGCGAAAGTGACGGACAGACAAGTGCACCTCCAGCAATTCGCGATCGAAGGTATAATAACCTGATACTGCCTTGGACAGTTTTCTGCTGAAGAAGGCCAATGGGCGGGGCGAGCCATTGACCACCTGCTCGAGTACTGCACCAATAGAGACGTCGCTGGCATCGGTGGAGAAAAGGAGAGGGGCATGTGGGATAGGGAAAGTGATAGCCGTAGCTGTTGATAGAGCCTTCTTTGCATTGCAGAAGGCCGCTTCTTGAAGGGGACCCCACTTCAGGTCCTTTGGCTTGTCCTTGAGGGAGACGTAGAGGGGAGCAAGAGTGGCGGCAATGGCTGGCAGAAAACGGTGATAATAGTTGATCATGCCCAAGAATTCCTGCAGAGTTTTGACGGTTGAGGGCGCAGGGAAGTCCTGAACGGCTGCTACCTTCTCAGGGGGAGGGGATGGACTCCTTCAGGAGTGATGTGGTGCCCCAAGAACGACACTTCGTTGGCGCCAAAGGGACACTTGTCGAACCGGACTACAAGGCCGTTTTGTTGCAGGCGGTCGAGCATGATACGCAGGTGATAGTGTTCCTCTTTTGAGGAGAACATAAGTATGTCGTCCACATAACATACACAGAAAGGGAGGTCCCCTAAGATGCCATCTATGATGAAACGTGGCCCCAGCATTACGAAGGCCAAAACAGGAGTAATTGAAGGTGTATGTACCAAACGGAGTGGTGATGGTGGTCTTGGGGATGTCCTCTGTGTTCATAGGCACCTGATAATACCCTTTCAGGAGGTTGAGCGTAGAGAAAACCTTCGCTTTGTGCAGGTAGGAGGTCACGTCGGCGATGTTTGGGAAGGGGTAGTGATCCAGTTCTGTTTGCATGTTCAGGCACCTGTAATCCCTGCACGGATGGAGGGAGCCGTCTTTCTTCAGAACGATGTGTAAGAGTGACGACCATGGGCTGGAGGCCTTTTGGCAAAGCCCCGTTTCCTCCATTTCAGCGAACGTCTGTTTGGCGGCTACCAATCGTTCCGGTGCCAGATGCCTGAATTTTGCGAAGACTGGGGGTCCCGTCGTCTTGATATGGTGATAAATACCGTGCTTGGCAGGGGCCGTGGGCGTTTGGCGAAGTTCTGGACGGAAAACTTCCGGGTACGACGCGAGGAGGTAGGCGTAGGCATCCGTGGGTGCGCTGATGTGGAGAGCGACGTTGGAGCGTGCGGGTTGAAGAGGTATCGACAAGTATGAGTCTGCGTTGACCAATCATCGGTGGGCGACATCGACCGAGAAGGTGGAAATGAGAGAGGAAATCCGCACCGAGGATTGGCAATGTGACGTCAGCAACGAGAAACTTCCAATTAAAATTACTGTTTCCGAACGATAATGTGAGGTTCTCGTAACCGTATGTGGGTATCGCCGATCCGTTGGCAGCTACCAAGCGGACGTTGGCAGATATAGACAGACTACGTCGTTTCCTGAAGAGTTCCCTTGGCAAAAGAGAACGACAAGCACCAGTGTCTACCAAAAATTGCATGCCCGTTCCTGCATCATGTAAAAAGAAAAGATTAGAAACACGGGAGGCCACCGCCACAAACGCTGGCCTACTTACACGTTTTTTGGCCACTGACAATCCTTGGCGCATTTCTTCGCAGTTGCCCCGAATCTCAAGTGGTAGTAGCAAAACTGTGATGGATGGGAGGTAGTAAGTGGCTGTAGAAGTCGTTGGTTGGGGTGCGAGTGAGTGGTGGGTGGTGGGTGGCTTTGTCGCCGCTTCAGCATGTCACGGGGTAGGCGTGTATGTCCTACGGCATTTACGTCAGCTTCGGTTGACGTTGAATAGGTGCCCTCTTCGCCATGGGTGGAGGCGTTGATGGAGGTCTTGACGTGGCTGTCCATAAGGGCGTCGGCTTTGGTCATCAAGGCAAAAAAGCTTTGCTATACGGGCGGCTGGCGACGGCGAGTATTGCTGCAGAAGGTATGTTTTGAGGGCATCATACGCTATTGGGGTGTCTCCTTGTTCACAAAGCTAGTTGGATATTGCCCGGAAGGTGTCCTCAGGTATCACTGTGAGGACATAATCTGCTTTGGTGGTTGAGCGAGTCATGTCCTTGATGCGAAATTGGACTTCTGCGTGCTGAAACCAAGCAAACGCCTCTCCGCTGGCGAATGATGAAAGTTTCAATGAGGCAGCCGCAGCGCCAACTTCCGTAGAGTCCGCCATAGTACCAACGATGGAGGGGCGAGGGGGGCGGAAGGCAGTCCGCCATAGTACCAACGATGGAGGGGCGAGGGGGCCGGAAGGCAGTCCGCCATAGTACCAACGATGGAGGGGGGAGGGGGGCGGAAGGCAGAAGGAGCGAGTCGACTTCCGGAGTCACCAATGTGACGGCCGAGAGAAAGTTGTGACTCAAAGACAGGATAAAAGCCATTGAGTGAGTTTATTATAGAACACTCTCCTTTATATACAAAAGCTCAAGGCAACAAGAAACTTCATGTTGAAAATCGACACCATTACCGGTGGTGTCCTTCTCCGGTAGATTATTCCCTCGTTCACAAGAGAAACTTGTAATCAACTTTTTACAACAGAGCAGACTCCCTACCCAGAGAACCTGCTTGACGTTCCACTTCATGGTCCATCGAGTGGAGGAGTTTCTGGCCTCTCTTCACCATGGACACTCTCTTCCCCCTGCGGTAAGGAGATTCCTCTTTGAACCTTCAGGATTTTGTCTTGTGGTTCCTTTGGGTTCTCATGATGGTTATGCTGAGCCTTCGGATTCTTGTGACCCAGAACATTCGGGCTCTCATGACCCCGAGTCTTCGGGCTCTCGTGACCACGAGCCTCCAAGTTTTTGTAACCCTGGGCCTTTAGGTCCTCATTGCGCTGAGCCTTCAGGCTCTTGTGATCCTCGTTATGCTGAGCCTTCGGGCTCGCGTGATACCGGGCCTTCAGGCTCCTGTTACGCTGAGCCTCTGGGCGCTCATAACCCTGGGCCTTCAGGTCCTCGTGGTGCTGATCTCGTGTCGTAACACTCATTATGCTGAGAATTCAGGTGCTCGTGACCCTCTTTACACTGACCCTCCGGGTTTTCATAACCCTGGACCTCCGGATCCTCATCACACTGAGCCTTCGGGCTTTCGTGACCCTGAGTCTTCGGACTCTCGTCACATAGAGCCTTCGGGCTCTTGTGAACCCTGTCTTGCTGAACCTTCTGGTTCTCGTAGTGCTCATCGCGTCAAGCCTTCGGGCCCTCATGACCCTTGTTATGGTGGGCCTTTGGGCTCTCGTAACCCTCGTCAAGCTGGACCTTCGGGCTTTCATAACCCTGAGCCCTCGAGCTCTTGTTGCGCTGAACCCTAAAGGGTCTCGTGACTTTGGTCCTCTGAGTTTACATTATGCAGAACTCCCGGGTTCTCGTAACACAGAATCTTCAGGTTCTCGCATCGCTGATTCTTTAAGCTCATGTTATGTTTTGCCTGTGGGCTTTCGTAACCTAGAACCTCTGGTTTCTTGTCACGCTAAACCTCTCGGTTCTTGCAACCACAAGCCTTCGGGCTTTCATTATACTGAGCCTTTAGGTTCTCGTGGGTTTGAGTCTGAGTTCTCATCGCATTTGAGCCTTCAGGCTCTCAGGAGTTTGGGCCTTTGGACTCTTGTCATGCTGAACTCCAGGATTCTCGTAACCCTGAGCCTTCTGGCTCTCGTCGCATTGAGCCTTCGGGCTCTTGTGACTTCGGGCTTTCGTCGCATTGAGCCCAAGGGCTCTCGTGACTTTGGGACTTAAGGCCCTTGTCATGTTGAACTTTTCAATTCCTATGACCTTTAGCCCGTAGGCTCTCATCTCGCCAAATCTTCAGGCTCTTTCTACATTGATCCCCCAGGATCTTGTAGCCGGACGACTGCTCTCTACGCTGCAGAATTGCATGAGTTACGTCACTTTACAGACCTACCAGCTGGGTGCTATGCACCAGCTAACAGTGGCAGCTTCTCTGTAGCAAGAAAGCATTCTCTGGCAACCCCATACGAACCTGCCTAGTATATTCATTGTTTTTTGCCTCCTGGACTAACAAAACATCATACGAGACTACGCCCTTTATCTGAAACTCTCAACTCTGAGAAATTTTACATAACTTTTACATGCATTCGATAAAACACCATAAAGGCAGTAAGAACTCTTTCTAAGACACATGCGCTCTCTCCAAGAAAAAAACCTTAGGGTTATTGCCACAAATACGGTTTCTACCGATTACTTGAGTAAGCCGTATTCCGTTATTGTGGCCCTGAGCATAACGAATTCTAATGATACACAATAGGCTTATGAGACATTTTATTTTTTTACCATTATGGGGTTAATGTCTCAAGCCTTTAGTCCCAAGGGAACAGTGCTAGCTTATGTTTATAAATAAATGCAACAAACGTTGTCAGCTTCTCATTACGTTTTGAACGTTACAAGCCCTGCCCACAAGGCGGCCAGATAAACTTTGTCATTATGTAAACGTTGGCGAACCCTGCCCACTAGGCAGGTAGGCAAACCAACTGAGGTATGTTTGCTACACTAGCTGTATGTTTTGTTTTGTGGGTGTATACACTCACATCTTAGAAAATTCTACAGCTAGTTATTATGTATTAAACTAATTTTTGCTTTAATTTATGTTAGCGTTGTTTCTGCATTTTTTTTTTTTATGTAAAATCAGTATGAACTTTAGTTTATAAGGCTTTGGTTGTAAATTGAATTTTTTTCTGTTTAAGTGCTGCTTTAACCTCCTCCACGCTCGTTTAAAGATTTGTAAGTGTCTGGTTTAATGCTTGCTTCTTTTCTGTGTTTTTCGAGTCCTTGGTGAGAAGAGATACCTGCGTTTACTTGTGAGGAACTCGATTGCTAAATAGGACAGTTCTAGCTAGAGGCTCCCAAGACCTACTGCAGCAGATGGTTTATGTGAGCTTTTTGAGGATTGCGACACCAACGGTTGACGGCTTTTTTCAGGTGTATTTCTGCCACCTGCGTTGTCTTGCATTGCCTGTGTATTCTCTTCTGCGGTCCGCAGCGCCGACGCTGGAATCTTGGCTTTCAAGATGGACCCAGGAGAGACTTCTCGGTCGACGCATCCTCGCCATGGTCAGCTGCGGGAGCTTTGGAGCTCGAGGTGTCATGTAGGGATGCAGTTGTCAGGTAGGAAAGATAATTTACCTTTTTTTTTGGGTTGAGACTCCAATTCCTCCCTTTGATGAGGAGTCCTGTCGAACTGCACTCCCTACGGTAGCTGAGTGTCTGTAAAGTTGCTACTTTTGTTGGAGCAGGGAGTGATTACATCCAGCCTCAAAGAATGTGAGATGATTTATATATTTAGTGTTTTGTTTAGTTTGCAAGTTATTTGACTCTCTAGTTGAGAGTGTGGTGTTTCCCGTTGAAGGATTTTGTTGCTTACCCATTGGGTGTTAAATTATCTAAATATTTGACTCTCTCTCTCGTTGAGAGTGTGGTGTTTTCCGTTGGGGAATTTTGTGATTGGTTAAGTGTTAATTGTCAATTGTTATCTAAATGTTAGCTGTTAATAGTTAGTATTAAGTTGTTAAATTGTAAGGTGGTCACAAGGTTGGCAGTTCTAAAAATTGTTGTTAATAAATATTTTTAAGTTTTCCCAAGTGTTTTCATTTCCACTGACCAATTTTTATGCCTGATTTTGGTATCACCACTGACCTCTCTTATCATGCAATAAGAACTTGCACCACGGCCTGACAAGGGTCGTAACATATATGGCGACTGTGACAGGATAGAGAGCTAAGGGTATCCGGTATTTAGGTCGGTGGAGTAACACTCGGGTGGACTCTTCAATATTTTTTTTTTTTTTTTTAGTATTGCCTTTCTCCCCTGAATTTTTCTTTATTTGCCCCTGCTAGGTAAGAAACAATTAGTAGAGTGTGCTAGGTGGTTGGGTGTTCCATGGAAGATGGCAGACACCTGAGTAGAGATGTTGGTATTAGTTGGGGATAAAATAAAACAGGAGTTAGCTAATGCTGGACATTCAGGGAGTGAGAGTGAGGTAATAGGTGATAGTGAGGAGAGTTTGAGTGAGGGTTTCGAAGAGGACAAAGTAAGTATGAGGGCTGGCCTCACTCTGTTTGAGGATCCTCCTGTCGTAAGTACCATTTACGAAGGTCCAGCAAATTTTCCCCAGGTTCTGGGTAATGTGTCCTCTAATCCGTTTTTGCCCCCCCCCCCCCCCCGATTCTGTACCTTTCAAATCTCAGGACCCTATTAATGTGTTGGGTGATTCCAAGGAGGAGAAGTATTACAACCTTATTTGTAAGCGTATAGAGTAGAAAAAAAATAGAGTTTGAGGAGAACAAGTGGGTAAGGCGTCTTGAGTTGGAGATGGTGAAATTAAATATAGAGATGGCTAGGTTGCAGGGGGTCAATTTGATAAGTTCCACTAAAAGTACTTTCCAAGATAGGTTTAATATAGGTGCTGCACTAAAATTGGAGCCCGTGTTTGACGAAAAGGATGTCCCTGAGTTCTTCAAGGCATTTGAGCGTGTGGCCTTCTGATTGTCTTGGCCCGCAGAAATATGGACCGTGTTAATACAGTGTAGGTTAGTGGGCAAGGCAATGCGTGTATAATGCCTTGGAGGAGGGAGTAGCTCGGGATTACTAGAAGGTAAAAGCTTTAATTTTAAAGTCCTACGACTTGGTCCCTGAGGCCTACCGCCTCCGGTTTTGCAACTATACGAAAAAACCTGTGCAGTCTTTCGCGGAGTTTGCACGCGTCAAGGAGGAACAGTTCGATGACTGGCTGAAAAGTCATCACTGTCAATTTCGCTGCGTTATGTAAACTGTTGCTCCTTGAGGAGTTTAAGAAGGCCTGTAACAGGGAGTTGAGACTTCACCTGGAGGAGGTTAAAAGTGTGAAATTGAGTAGTGTCGCTCAGTTAGTGGATGAATTAACGGATTTTGAGCGAAGCGAAAAATCTAATTTTGGGTGAGATAGCCATGACGTCCTGATGGAAGGTTCCTTCAGTAGCTTCCTAGGATATATTTAACTACAGGGATATTCCCAGAGAATTAAACTAAAGGTTATCGCAGAATTCTAACTTCTGGTGCGAGTACCCTAAAGGTTTCCCTCTAGGATATCGTATATCAACAGGGGACGCAAGTATTAACACGCCACATAGCTATCTGCACCCCATATAGAGTTAACACTTCGTTAGGGAAAGGTGGAGAATAACTGGGGAGCCGTTCCTCAGTTACACTCGTCCATGGCTGCTTTTGGTACTCGAAACGTAAACAAACGGGCACCATTGCTAAATGAAGTCACGTCCGTCCTCATCCTGAGGCCAGCTTCTTGCTAATCTCCATGATACAGCAGGACAGGGCGGGGCCTGAAAGGCTGGACTAGAATAGATGGGAGGGTCCATCAGGACGTCAATGCTATCTCACCCAAAAATAGATTTTTTGCTTCTCTCAAAATCCGTTTTTTGGGCTCAAGCCATGACGTCCTGATGGAAGTGTACCAGAGAATTAATGTATCGTGGAAATTTTCCCCTTTTTATGCAAGTGCCAAGGGCTTCAAATAGAGGTGTGTAACATGTCCTTGCTAGAGTTTCCGTGAAGATCCAGCTTCCTGCCCCCCTGGCAGAGAAGTCCTGGTGGACCATACCAACATTTCAAAGCGATCATTGAAGAGCTACTCACCCTGCTGAGAGTTCGTGCAGGACTCGGAGACAAGACATAAGGTTAATATTCGGGTAGGAATATTATCAGGCATAGGTAAGTGATAAACATTTACTACACTCCCTGGAAGAGAGATCAATCTGGTCTCGAAGGCAGGACGACGGTAAGTATTCAGGTAGGAATATTACCACAGCATGAGTGAGTATATAATACAAGTATATCTATATTATTCTTCTCTTTCAGAAGGAAGGGGTTAAATGAAACTATAACAATCATATATTTCATAATAAATAATAGGAGCGGAGAGAGACGCATATGTAATAAAATAGACATTTTATTTCATAGATTGCAGATTATTGTGATAACAATTGCAATAATAAATGTAAAGTTAATTTACAATAATAAAGAATAATGTACATAGAAAATAAAAGACTTCAATCTTAAATCCGAAAAGAAATTTCACTTTTAGAAACACAAATTCCAGAGGAACGTCAGTCTTTTTCAAAGAAAAAACACATCATGCCCTAGAGCATGTGGCACTCATGTGAAGTCTATGACATTTCACCTTGGTAAGAACAGTCTATTAGAAACACTAAGTGTCCATGAAATCACTATGTATCACAAAAAGGGTCAACACAGGCACCCGTAGAGTTAAAGTCCCAATTACTCACTGTTCTATGCAGAGTTAAACGGCAGGTTTCATAACACTACCTGGCTACCACGAAATGTTTAACTTCATGCACTTGCTTCGCGTAGTGCTTGAAGAAAACATGCGACGATTTCCAACCTGTGAAGCTCTTGAGGCTTTCGAAATCCATGCTCTGGAAGAAGTTCAGAGAAGACGCGACTTTTCTAGGATCATGACCTGCGGGCGTACTGTCAGGATCCGCTCTGCGAATGAAGTAGGTGATTTTCGCTCTTAGTTGTTTCAGTGACAAGTCACTACCCACTGTTTCTCCTTTGAAGAGTTGTCCTCCACCGAAGTCTGAAGTTCTTCAAAGATAGACCTTAAGACTCTCCACTGGGCATAGAGAGACATCTTCCTTCAGGGGGCAGATTCTCCAAGGGCCCCATCTCTTGGTGGGTAGTTCATTCTTTGCGAGAAACGTCGGATCAGGGAAGAGGGTAAGCTCTCCTGTATCTGCGAACAGGATATGACCCTCTTCTCTTGATAATGCCACTATTTCACTGACTCGGGCTCCCGAGGCAAGAGCAAAAAGGAAGATAACTTTTTGAGTCAAGTCTTTTAAAGGGCACGAATCGTTGTCCAGGTTAGAGGCAAATTGGAGCACCTTGTCCAGGGACCAGGAGATAGGTTTTGGCGGAGGTGCTGGGCGTAGTCTAGCGCATGCCTTTGGTAATTTATTGAAGATATCGCTGGACAGATCAATCTGGAAGGAATACAGTAGTGGTCTAGTCAAAGCCGATTTGCAGGTGGAAATCGTGTTGGCCGCTAAGCCTTGTCCATGAAGCTGAATGAAGAAGGACATGCGAAAATCAATGGTGATTTCCGTAGGATTTATTGCCTTGACGAACGAGACCCACTTTCTCCAGGAAGATTCGTATTGCCGTCGTGTGGATTCAGTCTTGTATTCCTCGAGGAAGTCTAGACTTTTCTTCGATATTCCAAACCTTTTCTTTGCGGCTAAGGAGAGAAAATCATGAGATGAAGGTCCCTGACTTTCAGTGATGAAGCGAAGACAGTCGACTTCTGTACTTGTTGAGAGAGAACTGGGGCCGGTAGGGGGATCAGCGTGGGCTGCAGCTCAAGGACCAGAGGGTACCAATTGCTCCGGGGCCACTTGGGAGCCACTAGGGCCGCTCTTAGTTTGGAGAGGACTTTCAGCAGAAGGTTGGGGGGAGGGAACAGGTATATCCTGGACCATCTGTTCCAATCCAGTGACATGGCATCCACTGCTTCTGCCTTGGGGTCCTCGTACGGGGCCACATATCGAGGAAGTTGATTGTTGTCACTCGTTGCGAAGAGATCGATCTGAAGTTCCGAGACTTGTGAGAGATGAAGGAGAATGATCTTGCGTCTAGAGACCATTCCGACTCTATTGGGCTTGTCCGTGATAGAGCGTCCGCAGTCACGTTGCGGAATCCTTGTAGGTGAACTGCAGACAGGTGCCATTTCTTCTTTTCTTCCAGACGAAAGATCGGAAGAAGTACCTGATTTATCTGGGGCAATCTCGAGCCTTGCCCGTTGAGACATCTGACTACCACCGAGTTGTCCAGAGTCAGAGGGATGTGGATCGAGGAGAACCGCCATGGCCTCCAAGATGTTGATGTGAAACGTCTTGAATAGGGGAGACCATGTTCCTTGAACCTGTCGTTGGTGGGAGTGACCTCCCCAACCCTCCAGTGAAGCGTCCGTGTGGATGTTGATCGATGGATGCGGGTTTTGAAGAGGAATGGACCTTTTCATGGCCTTTGCTTCCGACCACGGCTTTAATAGTGAGCGAAGTCTGTTTGGAAGCCATCTCTTGAGGTCTCTTCGAGCGATGGATGCGAAACGTCTCCAGATTCCCGCGGCATCCTTTAGCTGTGCGCGGAGCACTGGGTTTGTCACAGAGGCGAACTGTAGAGAGCCGAGAACTTGTTCCTGCTGTCGTCTTGAGATCTGTTTGGATTTCAGAAGTCTTCTGACAGACCCTGCTATTTCCTTCCTTTTCTTCTATGGAATGGAAAGGCGGTGTGACTGAAGATCCCAATGGATTCTCAACCATTGGAACTTCTGAGCTGGAGAGAGGTGAGATTTCTTGGTGTTTATCTTGAATCCCAGATGCTCTAGGAACTGGGTGACTTTGTTGCACGCTCTTACACAAAATTTGGGCGATGTCGCCCAGACTAGCCAGTCGTCTAGGTATGCCATCACTTGGACGCCCTGAAGACGGTGTTCTTGGACGATGGCGTCTGCCAGCTTGGTGAAGATCCGTGGAGCCACGTTGAGCCCGAAGGGCATGGTCCTGAAAGCGTAACTTTTCCTTTGGAGTTGAAATCCTAGATAGGAGGAAGCGTGATGATTCATTGGAACGTGCCAGTAGGCATCTGCCAGGTCTATGGAGACCGTGTAGGCCCTTTGAGGCAGAAGGGTCCTTATTTGTTGCAGAGTCAGCATCTTGAACTTGTTGTTCGCAATGAACTTGTTGAGAGGGGATAAGTCTAGACTGACTCTGAGTTTGTCGGAGTCCTTCTTGGGAACGCAAAATAGTCTCCCTTGGAACCTGGTTGACTTTACCCCCCTGATCACCTTCTTGTTCAAGAGTTCTAGGACATATTCTTCCAGGAGGGGGTTGACTGTTGGAAGAATTGCTGGAAGGCTGGGGGTGGTTTAGTCCAGCTCCAGCCTAGTCCCTTCTTGACGATGCTGTGTGCCCAAGGATCGAAGGTCCAACGATCCTGGAATTGTCGGAGTCTTCCTCCCACCGGAAGCACTTCATTGCTTCTGGTGTCCCGAGGGTTTGCCACCTCGGCCGCTAGCTCCCCTTCCTCCTCTGCCTCTGGAGGGGCGGCGAGACGAATCTCTGCCGTAACCTCTGCTTGAGCCCCTACCTCTGGGACGAAAGGTAGTAGCGTGTTGCTCATACGCAGGGGTAAAGACCGGTGACTGCGACACCACTAGTTGGGGGACCAACAGAAAGGTCTGCTGTGGCTGTGTGGCCACTTGGGGAGTAGCGGTACCCGGAAACTGCCGTCTCTGTTGACGTTGCTGGGGTTTCGGCTTTTGAGGTTTCCTCTTAGGTTGAGGGCCATCATCCTGAGAGGATTTCCTTTTTCTTGACATGCCCCATTTGTTGAGAAGGTTCCTATTCTCCGTGGCGGCCTTGTCTGCAATCTCTTTCACCAGGAAGGAGGGAAAGAGATACTTACCCCAGATATTGGAGGAAATCAGCCTCCGGGGTTCGTGTTTCACTGTCGCGTTGGCAAACACGAATTCACGATAGGCTCTGCAAGCCCTATTGAAGCTATATAGGTCCTTCATCACCGTTGCCAAGTGAGATTTGGCTAGGACCATATAAAAGTCCGGGACTCTAGTATCCCTGGCCATAAGTTCTAGCTGTACCTGGAGGGACAGCGATGCGGCAAGCCTCTCCTTCGTATCTTGTTCCCTACGAAGGAGGTGATCATTTAGCCTTGGGAGGTCCTCACTGAATTGACGACCGACTACGTCAGGCTCTAACTTCCTCACCGTGAAGGTTGACTGGACGTCTTTCCAGAGCCTATCATCGGGAGGAACGGTAAGGGAGAAGGGTCTGTACTCCTCCAGTGCAGGGCAAGGTTTCCCTTCCTCCACTGCCTTTAAGACCGCTGTGAAGGCCTTTTCGATGAAGGGGAAAGTCGCAGCATTCGGCACAACGAAGGTTGGATGCTTCTTAATAAGCGCCGGCATCTTGGAGTTGGTGAAACCCCTACTCTTCACATCCTGGGCTAGCATAGCCTGAGCCTTCGCGAGATCGAACACGATAACCTCCTTCGGTTCAGTCTCCTCCTTTGAGGCTAGTTCGGACCTGAGTCGGATGTAACAGTCCGGATAAGCCTCGAAGTTCGGGAAGAATTCCACTTCTTCCAACAAGATAGAGCCAACCCTTTCACTGATGTAGATCTTTCCAGTCGTGATTGGCATATGCTCGGCATATCTCCATGGGTTAGCTTCCGAGCAAGTGGGGAGGTCCTTAACCTAAATCCGTTTCGGTTGTTTAAGATTAACCAGAGTAATCCGGAATTGCTCCTGGGTTTCTCGTAGTTTTCTTTCCAAGAGGGCTTCAAGCATCTTGAAGACCTCCTGAGTGGCCGATGGAAGAGGGTCCGGGGTGGCGGAAGTTGAAGGAACAGGTTCCTCGGACGGTGCAGGAGTCGAAGCGGGAGTAAGAGCAGGAGCGACCTCGGTCTCCGAATCAGGGTATTCCACCTGATCTTCCTCATAGTCGAGTTCCTCGCCCATGAGGTTCTTCTCCGTCTCTTCTGACACTTCCGACATACGTTCCACGTTATTGGAATCCAAATGGCACTCATGCATGGACTGGGCCATGAAAATATCAGGTTCCACCACGATCTGGACGGTGGGGATCTGATCACGGGGAACCACAGAGTCTTTGGATGCCTTTGGGAAAAGCAACGCCCTCAAATCTTCGCTGGCGAGATACGGTCCGGTGGCGTTCTTCTGGAAGCCATGCACCCATTTGCGTAGCTTTTCTCGAGCGTTGTCCCTTGCCTAAGCAGAACGAGGATCGTCGAACGCCTCGGCCAAACGACTCTTGCAGACTGTACAGTTCTGCGGGTCCCAGTATTTCAGGTCGCCTTTCTTGGCGGCGCAGGGGTCGTGGGTCCGGCACACCTTGTGCCCGTAGAAGTCCGGGCGCTTCACTCCACAGAAGTTGCTTTCACACTTCATATATTCCTCCTGTAAAAGAAAGAGATCATGAGTACATGGAAGGCATAAGAATGACTTACATTACTCTAAAATTAAGATAACTTAATCTAAAATTTTTAAGCATGAAAGTAATTCACAAGGTATTTTAATGCCTGAGAATAATGAGCGGGAAAGGAAGTCGATAGACACATACTTGTGAATCCCACCCAGTCGGTTACCGTAACCTTATCAGTAGGCAATTTCTTTTGTGGCCGAAGGTCACAAAACGGAAATCCATATGGATAAGCCGTGGTGGGTAGAAGCTAAGCCTCTAACAGAAATTTCCCGCGAGGTGTAGCAGGGACTGAGACCACTCAGATCCCTGGAGTAGAAGGGGAATAGGAGGACCCCTTATTAGATATAGGTTCCGGCAATCAGCTGCACTAAGACAAACAGAGTATGGTGGAATATTGTAATGTGCAATCAAACAGCACAGCCACAGACTTATATGGTAAGACAATACCTATGTATAGAAGTGGCTAAGCCATCTGGCTACAGTATGTGACTGTCGGCATGTTGTCGGCAGGTATGAGAAGGGGTGCATGTCCCTTAACGTTTCAGGAGGGTCCCGGCAGACCGACGGCACGCCGGAGGCCGGTCCTGCAGGGTGGAAGGCATCAAGACAGACACATTGAGCATCTAAAGCATAATACCATCGTGGCGACTGCCGGCACAGCGGCGGGTCGCCGGCAGGAGGCGGAGGCTCCGGCAGCCGAAGGCTGACGGCCTGGTGAGCTTGGATCAATTTATAAGATAGATATGTGTATGGTTGTCTACCTAGACCGCCGGCAATCAATGGCCGGCTCCGAAGGTCGGCCAGCTGTTACTAGGTAAAATGGTGGGTGGGACGTCGGCTGTATGTCGACGGAAGATGGCAGCCTCCGGCACACGGAAGGCTGACGTCTTAGATGGGGAGGGCATCTTATGAAAGAATGTCACCTGAGGTAATGGCGGTTACCGCCGGCAGTAGAGGCAGCAAAGGACCGGCACCGGGATAGCAGGAGAGAAAGGTGAGGAGGGATGGAAGGGGTAAGATCTCATACCCCTCCGGCATCCCTCCGGAGAGAGTGCACTCATGATAGGAGTGGATACTCCTAGCATCCGGCGGCAGGGAGCCGGCAGTCGGCCGGGTGCCTGGGGTAACCCAAGGGAGGGTTAGAGGGCACTTAAGAGGGGGGAACCCCCCCCCCCCCCCCCCCGGCCGGACCGCTGCCGGCAACCACCCCCATAGAACGCTATGACGGGTATGTGTACCAGAGCGGCCAGCTCAGCAGGAGAACAAGTTAGCCCTACCACTCCACCCAAGGGAGGAGTTGTAGGACTAGGGATAGATGTGTGTAGGCAAGCCTACACCAAAGGGATAGGTGTGAGGGGGAAGATGAAGGGTCTTTCTATAGGGGAGACTCTGTATGAGAACGGCCACCAAGGAAAGGAAGAACGCTCCCTAACCTAGGTTAGGTAGCCCAGAATGAGAATGGTACAGGAGTACCGTCCCAAACTATAATAGGGCAGAGTCAACCCCCAGAGCTTAACCTAGAGAAGGAGGGCTAACTCCTAGGCTAGGCAAGCTTGAAAGACATATCGCAGGTTGCAGGGAGGAAGGAGTAACCCAACCAGGTGCAACTGAGGAAAGGCAGAGCCGTTCCTTATTTCTCGGTCACGACCCTAAGGGAGGGTCATTCCCTTAGGGTAGACAGAGAAGCGATAAATAGTCTGTTTGTAGACAAGATTCCCCTATATAGAAGGGGAAGCAAGGCCACACAGAGGGAACGCCTGCAGGCAGGGGGATTAGGGAGCATATAGGGGTTCCTACATTAGGTTAGGGTGGAAAGATACACAATCAACCTGGTCCCCTATATGGTACCCGAAGGCGAAAACACTTACCTCACAGTTAATAGTATGTTTAATTATGCCACAATCTTCATAACTTAACCTAGGAACACTGGTATATATCATGCATGAAAACAAGCACTAGGCTATCCAGCCTAGGGGCTAAGCTAGCGATCTAGTATGGGGTCAAATGGTGACAGAGTCTGATGAGCACTAAAACACGATATACAGTAAGTAATTCCTAGCTATGAAGACTAAATAACTAATAATATTAATTAGTTAAAAGACCGGAGAAGGCTGTTCTGGCTAACTAAATAAAGCATGCGATATGAACAGCGACGCCATGAAATGGCGCGTCCGGGATCAGCACAGCTCTGCCACAAAACTCAATATTTTACGAAAAGTAGAAGTTACTTTATGGCTAGATCTTATTTAAACAATACTGGGACCTGGTACTCAACTTTCCAGGAGAAGGCGAGGCTGAAGGTAGCGACAGAACGGCGATGTAAGCAGATGAAAAACGCACTCAAGGAAAATCCAACTAAGGCAAAGAGCTACAGGCAGAAGGATGGGGACGGATGTGACGTAATTTAGCAATGGCGCCCGTTTGTTTACGTTTCGAGTACCAAAAGCAGCCACGGACGAGTGTAACTGTGGAACGGCTCCCCAGTTATTCTCCACCTTTCCATATCGAAGTGTTAACTCTATATGGGGTGCAGATAGCTATGTGGCGTGTTAATACATGCGTCCCCTGTTGATATACGATATCCTAGAGGGAAACCTTTAGGGTACTCGCACCAGAAGTTAGAATTCTGTGATAACCTTTAGTTTAATTCTCTGGGAATATCCCTTTACTTAAATATACCCTAGGAAGCTACTGAAGGAACCTTCCATCAGGACGTCATGGCTTGAGCCCAAAAAACTCACCATTCAGGTAGCGGTAGTTTTAATTTAAAAACTTTAAATAATCAAACATCTTGCTCCCCTAATAGTGGCAGGAGAGGAGAAACCTCCTCGTCGACTCTCCATATCCCCAAGAATGGTAATATTAATTTTAATTCTTTTTCAGGTGATAGGGGTGCGGATAGAGTCCAAGGAGGTTCTCCTCCCTCTAATATTTTTGCTAATAAAGACTTCCCAGGTGGGGGAAATAATGGAAATAGAATCTTTCCTCATGGGTCCACTGGCGGTTCAAGTCCAAGTGGAATCAAGCAAGTGATTCCCTGGACACCCTGGACACTAAGGTCGGAGGAACTGATGGATATCAGGTGTTAGTTAGCAGACGAGAACCTCCACAAAGAGATCAATCTTCTCACCCCCCCTCCCCCCCGAAACTGATTCTCTTTTCAGATGCATCAAAAGGTGGGGAGCCCCATATGCCACACCAAACCATCTACGTTATTTGGTCCGAATCAGAAAGGTAGCAGCATATAAATCTCTTAGAGAGCCATCTAGCAGTAGAGATACCTAGATGGACAGGAGACAACTCGGTGTTTATATCTCCATGCTTCATTTTGGACAAAAGGAATGCGCTTGCAGACAATCTGAGCAAAGCTACTCAAATAGTGGTCTTTGAATCTTCTAGTAGCCAACAAAGTCCTGACTTCGTGGGGTTCCCCGACTGTGGACCTGTTCACAACGGCCCTGAACTTCAGACTCCCACTTTACTGTTATTATTATTATTATCACTTGTTAAGCTACAACCCTAGTTGGAAAAGCAAGATCCTATAAACCCAAGGGTTCCAAAAGGGAAATTAGCCCAGTGAAGAAAGAAAATAAGGACATAGATAACTTACAAGAGAAGAAATGAACAATAAAGTATACAAGAACAATAACATAAATATGGATCTTTCATATATAAACTATAAAATCTTCAAAAAAATAAGAGGAAGAGAAACAAGACAGAAAAGTGTGCCTGAGTGTACTCCCAAGTAAGAGAACTCTAATCCAAGACAGTGGAAGTCCATGGTACAGCGGCTATGGCACTACCCAAGACTAGAGAACAATTGTTTGATTTTGGAGTGTCCTTCTCCTAGAAGAGCCGCTTCCCGTAGCTAAAGTGTCTTTTCTACCCTTACCAAGAGGACAGTAGCCACTGAACAATTATATTGCAGTAGTTAACACCTTGAGTGGAAAAGAATTGTTTGGTAATCTCAGTGTTGTCAAGTGTATGAGGACAGAGGAAAATGTGGAAAGAATATGCAAGACTATTCGGTGTATGTGTAGGCAATGAAAAAAATGAGCTGTAATCAGAGAGATGGATTCAATGTAATACTGTCTGGTAAGTCAAAGGACCTAATAACTCTCTGGTGGTAGTATGTCAACGGGTAGCTGGTGCCCTAGCTAACCTACTACCCTAGTCTCGGACATCCAGGCTCTCTGGCAAGATACATTCTAACAACAGTGGTAGATGTGTATGCACATCCCCCATTCTGTCAGATGAGAAAAGTCCTAAACCATGTCAGGATAAGCAAGAACTTATCAATGACTCTAATAGCTCTGCTATGGCATCATGCAGAATGGTTCTTGTACCTTCTGCAGCTCTTGACAGAGCTTCCAAGGGAACTTCCACAACGACACGATCTACTCAAACAGCCAAATCTCAACATCTTTCACAAAGCCGTAGCTTCGATTCGACTTTACACATGGAGACTGTCCAGCACATCCTCTATCAGAGAGGCTTTTAGCAACAAGTTGTGGAAATGATGTCTAGACAATTTAGATGCGATTCAGCATTTGTCTTCCAGGTGAAGGTGTTTTTTTTTTTTTTTTTTTTTTTTTTTTTTTTTTTTTGCAGCTAGTATCGTGGAGTGGTTATCACTCCCTTTGATGTCCCTATTCAAGCAATAGCAGAGTTCCTTTTCCACCTTTGGGAAGGAATGCTTCTGTGGGTTTCGGCAATCAAAGGCTACCACTCAGCCTTAGGTCTCTCCTTTAAACTGAAGGGAGTAGATATATCCTCCTCGTTGGAACTTTCTCTCCTCATAAAAAGTTATGAGATTACTTGTCCCCAATTGGAGGTTAAACATCCTCCGTTAAGCATGGTTCGAGTCCTTCAGTCTCTAAAGGTAACTCCCTATGAACCATTACGCCAGGCAACAGATCGCAACCTTATTCTGAAGACGGTGCTCCTACTCGCTTTGGCTTCGGCCAAAAGAGTCCATGAACTGCATGGTCTATTAGATGATGTCTCCCATTCAAAGGGAAGGAGAGAGGTAACTCTAAGCTTAGTCCCTGAGTTTATTGCCAAATCTAGAAAATCCGGGAGTACGAGATCCTAAAATCAGACCCTTCAGGAGTCTGAGAGATTACTTAAAAGAACAGCAGCCGCTCATCCCCGTGTGTCAGCAATGTTTGTCAGCACGGGGAAGGTCACAAAGAATACAATCTCATAATGGATTGGCAAAGTAATTGTCCTTCCACTTAATCCTGACCCTCCTCCACAACGATGTCCCAGATCTCATGACGTCAGGGGCGTTGCAACGTCCCTGGGATTTTAAGGAAAACTACTCTGTGGTGTAGGTACTACAAGCGGGAGGGTGGAAGTGTTAGATGACCTTTACTGCCCACTATCTGCAAGACGTTATTGACAGGAACGTGGATAGATTTTCAATTGTCCTGTGGTGGCTGCACAACAAGCGGTCTAAACACCTCAAGCTCTTTGATGGACAAGTAGTAGAGGGTTGAAGGCTGAGGTTACCTGGGTTAGTTTAGGGTGAAGGAGTAGAATGACTGGCTTCTTTCTTTCATTCACCTTCTCCCCCTCTGGGGAATCAGCTCTGCAGTACTCAACACAGCTGGCCTCACCTCTCTGCAGGTAAGTTCCCCTTCCATTGTGTAACCTATAGAAATAATAATACTTGTTGCGTCCCCAATACCTCTTGGGAGGTACTCAGTACTCTCAGATTCCTATGACTCAAGATCCCATTACTAGGACCAGCCACACTGCTAGTATCACAAACACAAAGCTTCTGCAAACCACTAATTTTGCAAAGCACAACTGTCTTAGCAAGGGCAGGGTTCCTACTACTTACGGACTATAATGTAAGAGAGAGAACCCTGGGTCGAATGACAAAGCCAGTTGGCAAGAACTGCCTCCTTTCTAAGAGGTAAGTCATCCCTAAAAATACCAAAGGGTTTGTATTTAGTGTTGGAACAAATGACAAATTTGGAAGTAATTTGTATTTTTCCTAACGATTCAAACCTAGAGCTATTTATACAAATTGGCTTGCCAGCCCTGTCCTACAAGAAAGTCCTGATCGAAAGCAAAGTGGGTGCTCAATCAAGGTGTGTGAGCAAGCAGGGTAGCCAGCTAACCCCACCGATTCCTCTAACTAGAGGTTGGGGTGGTTATCCCTCATTAAAATTATCACGGATCATCTTTCAACTTCGCTAAAAGTCATATCCCAATAAATAGCTCCAAGCTTGTATCGTTAGGAAAAATACAAATTACTTCCAAATTTGCCATTTTTTCTAACGAAACAAGCTTAAAGCTCTTTATACAAATTTAGCCCGCCTTCACCTATCCTCCTGCAAGTCCTGCCTGCAATCAAAAGTGACAGGACAACATAGGTGTGTGTAAGCATGACTGCTGGTACAACCCCCTACCACACTGCTAACTAGCAGTAGGGTATTTACACCTCGCTAAAAGTCCTACGGCTAGTCTTCCAGCTTTGCCGAAAGTATATTCCCTAATAAAGAGCTCAATGTTTGTATCGTTATGAAAAATACATATGACTTTAAATTTGTCATTTTATAGAGGTGTGTTGGCTAAGCTTACATTAAACAAAATTTTTTAAAGCTTCTGTAAACAACTTGAAAAGTCTTATGGGATATAATTTGCAGGATTAGGGTATTGTGATGAAAGCGACTGGTTTCGAACCCAAAATCTTTTACATACTTTCCCCACTAGCATTGCGGTTGACTGCTACCTTCTCTCAGCTGATTCATTTGAACATAACATTGATAATAATAAAACAGATTATAGGTAATTGCAGTATGATACCTCACAATAACTTAACGCATGTGGCTGGCATGTACAGAACATCCATTTACTGCTTGTTGGCCCAGAGGAACAATAATTTTGTGGGTGGACCATGTTAAAGATTTGTTCCGACACTTCTACAAACCTTATGCTATTTACTAGGGATTGCCTTTTGGAAAATCTGGAATATTAGTAATTAAGACTTTTAAGCGAGGTGGCAACTACCCAATCTGCTGGTTAGTGGGGGGCAGCTAGTGTGGGTCACCAGGCACCCCTCCCACACACCAGTGTATCAGAGACGCTTTTTCTTTTGGCTTTGAGGAGAATGGACGTGTCATCTCTCTGCTCTCTTTAAAGACTTTTGGCCACTGACTTTCAGGATCTTTTTCTCTTTCAAGTGTCTGTGTGTCTTCACCTGCCGTCCTCGTGCGGAATTGTCCTTGGCCTGAAGGATGTGCTTGCACGAGCTTCATGTCCTCTGTCAAGAACGACCCACATTGGTTGTGTCTGACCTGCAATGGACGTCGCTGTGAACAGGGTAACACCTGTGAGGAGTGTAAGGAGTGGTGTGCCTTCCAGAGGGAGAGATGTGGGTGCTGGCCCAAGAAGAAGTCCATGAGCGATTTTTCGCCTTTGGGGTCTTCTTCGAGGGTGAAGCAGCCTCAGACATCTTCCTGATCCTCCGGTCTCTTCCCAAAGCCTCTGCTCGCTTGACCTCTTCCGAGGGGCAGTTGAGTAGGAGTGTAGACCCACTAACTCCAGGACAACCTCGGGGATCTGGGGACTTTGCTACTTCCCCTAGAGAAGCAACGTAGCCCCCCTCCTCGGGAGAGTCCTCTCTTTCTGATCCTCTAAATGAGAGAATGCCTTTTCGAAGTCATTGTGCTTCAATAGGGAATATCGTTTCTGTGTTGAAGCATTGTGATGAGCAAGAGGGCTGTCGAACTTGGGGAAATTGCTCCCCCAGTTTGAAACCAAATTTCTCTCTATTATCTATTTCTACTTATCAATATCACTTAGACCTCCTCCTAATTTTATAAACTTTCTTTCATTTTGCTATACTAACTCTATAAGTCAGATTTCCCTTATCTTTATATTTATGTATATATATGCATATATATTTTTTTCTTTTTATGTATTCATTTATTTATTGATCCATTTTTTTTAAATGCCAGGGCTATTTCCACATCCGTTATTACTGCCTGCTTAGATGAATGGGAGAAGGGATCACGGTTGGTAGGTATTTGCATCCATAGCTATAAGTGAGAGTACAGTATTGGATGATCTCAGCCATCCTGAAGATTGTTTGGACCTTTTTATGGCAGAACTATTCTCAAGGGTTGGGTCATCGGAATCTGGGGATCTGATCTTGGAGGTAGGACTCTCAGCTTCTGACCGGAAGCCCTTCATTACAGATATGGGGAGGATGATTCCATATTTTCTTAGTCGCAGTTCTAACAAGGGGGTTTAGCTTACATCTGTGGCTTTACATCTGTTTTAGTATACTTCCATCTTGGAAGTACAGTATACTCTTGCTGAGCCAATAGTGGAGAATGGAAATTTCCTTTCTGCCGTATGATACTTTCTTCATATTCTCAAGTAGGTAAACCAACCAACCAAACAACAACAACAAAAATAAAACCCCACCCTTGACTATGGATCCTTGAAAAAAATTACCCCCCATCCCCTGGATATGCTGACACCCCTCCCCCAGCCCCATTGACGACCTCTAGCAATTCATTTAAAAAAAATTTTGTTGACGACTTCGGATCTGTAAAGGACCTTTCTTTCAATACTCGAAAATCAAGTAATTTGGACAACACAGCAAAACTGAAAACCCAGCATGTTACCCAAATTACATTAAACACAGATTATGATGTGTTTTATAAAGCATAAAGTGTTAACGGCTAAATCAGAGAGATAAGAATGCGACTCAAAAATGACAAATGGGATTCTTGGATATCCTTTAACATTCATGATGAAGCATTCAGTGCAATATGCAATAATATGAATATTGAAATTAATAATTTGAATATAAAGGGTGCTCTGTGTGATGGGGTACCTAAAATTCTCGAAGTGTACAGAACTGAAAATTGGATAGGTAGAGATATAGAGGTGGTTGTGCCCTCCCAAAGAGAACCAAAACCATCAATGTGGTTTGTTCCTCAATAAATAGGGGGCACAAGAAATTACTCCAGGATCTGTAAATTTCTTCAGAAGAAAGTAGGAACGATCACACCTGGAGATATATCTTGGTATGGAAAGAAGTTTTCTCATACATGCCAAATCATACACACAATCCAATATATTATCTAATTTAAAGACAAATAGCAAAGATACAAAGTTGGATGTCAAACCTCATCTATACTTTAGTTATAGAAGGCGAGTAGTTACTTATATGAAATTACAGAAGAGGAGATACTGACCATGTGTCCATTAACAGTTTGGAAGGTGTATAAGGCTCCTGGGACATCAATGAGTTTCCTTACTTTCCAGAATGCTGTTGTACCTTTCCACATTGTGAGTTTAAATAAAAGGATTAAAGTTCGCCCTTTCAAACAAAAGCCACTACAGTGTTTTAAATTTGGAAACCCTTCTAAAGTCTGCAAAATGAAAAAATGAGCAGCACTTGCTTTGAACATTACCATGGAGAGAATACACTTGAGGACAGGTGTTTAAACTGTAATTTGAATCATAAATCTTCTGAAAGAAGTTGCAAGTAATATAAGTTAGAAGAGACTCCCCTCAATAAATCCAGTTTCTTCCGTCACTAAACAAACCTTTCGCTATCTAGTAGGAGTTATCTTTAGGCGAAGCTGGAAGACTAGCCATTAATACTTTAATATGAGGTGGCAACCACCCAACCACTAGTTAGTGGGAGTGTCGAGGGGATATCCGGGGTAGCCAGGTACCCCCCCTCACTCACACATCAGTCATATTTAACCATTTTTTCTTTTGGCTCTGGAGAGAACGGAAGTGTCCGCTCTCTGCTCCATTGCTTTAAACTAATTTCTCTCTTTCAGGTGTGATTGTTCTCTTTGATGCTTCTCATGCACATGTATCCAGAACCTAAAGGACGTACTTGTGGCACTTTCATGTCCTTGGTCAAGACCGACCCCCATTCCTTGTGTCCAACCTCCAGACGGCGTTGTTGCGAGCAGGATTCCACCTGTGATGAGTGTAGGGAGTGGGTCTGCTTCCCAGTGGTAGAGGTTTGGGCGCCGGCAAAAAAATGAAGCTTAAGAGAGACCCATCACCTTTGGGGTCTTCCTTGAGGGCTAAGAAACCTCGGACTTCTTCTCTCACCTCGTGACCTCTTCCTGTAGATCCTCCTTGGTTTGACTCTTCTGAGGATCAATTAAGTAGGAGCGTAGACCGATTAATTTTTTGGTAACCTCGTGGTACCGGGGACGCTGTTGCTTCCCCTAGCGAAACACCTTCGCCCCAACCCTCGGGTGAGTCCTTCTCACTTTTAGATGTGTTGCAGGATTGGCCGTAGTTGGGTATGGCTGGCTTCCCTCCAAGGAAGTCTTTCTTGAGCTCCTTCAGCGGGGGACCCGGAGAGATCCTGTTTTGCTTTCCCTGTTGTTGCCGTCTCTTCTCCTGTCGACATGGTGGCTGTGTGGGAAGCCCATCTTTCACCTTCCTCTGTTCCAGCCAATGTTGTTCATGATACTTGCACCCATTGCCCTTTCTTCTACGACCTCCTGCTGACAGTGAGTCCTCCCATCATCCTCGAATCTCTTTGTCTTCCTGGGATTGTAGTCCTCTGTGTTCGTCCTCTGCCAGGCAGCACTCCAGTTTGCGAGATTGTCAATCTTCTCATCATTATCCTGTTCGCGATCTTTTTCCTCCTCGGTGTAGTGGTTTGCAGACTGAGGAATGACGTAGCACAGAGACGCCCTTGTGTCAGAAGGCCGACCACACTCTAGCTTCTCACTGCATAAAAAATATCGCAATAAGTAAGCCGTCAAGAATGAACTGTGCCTTGGGCATCACCCCTTGACTGTATACTGGGCAAGGGACCCAGCTAGAACCTTGGAACTTCCTAAAATACTATCTTGAGTATACTGTCTCCCTTTCACCAGTACTTTGCACCGTGTTATTCAGAACAATGAAATAGCTATATCTGCTTTAGGTAAAATATCTTCTTTTTACTTGAATATTAGAAGAAAAAAAAATAAAAACAATTTACAGACTGGGATGTAAAATACCCTCTGGGAGGAAGTGTATTGAAAAAGATTATAAAGATTATTCAATTAAAAAATGAAAAAAGTACAGTACTTATAAATCAAAGTCCTACAATAACTAGACGAATAAATGATATAAAAAAATGCCGATACATTGAACACTCCCATTAAAATAATACTGCTGGTTTCACAAGCAGGGATAATTTAAAGATAACAATCTACAGTATATATAAATGCTTGCTACTGGACAGTACTACAGTACAATGAAGTTACAACTGGTTATACTATAATAGAATAAACAATGTGAATGGTTCTGAATGCAGCTTTTAAAAGGGTAGCAGATCAAGAAGGGTAAACAAAATTTAAACCTTTTGGAATTGAGCTTTAAATTAGAGCTTTCTTGCAAGGTAAATAATGAAAAAACTAGTATTCCTATACACTTCAGTCATGATGGATATAAATCTAATGAATATAGCAATATAAATTGTTTTTCCAGTCTCACCTCTTCCGACTACCTACAGATAAAGTAAAGACAAACGTATGGCTTATTTCACTAAAGTGTCCACTGCTCCAGTAACCTATGAATCCTCCACAGTAAAAACCTCATATCATCTGATCATAATCTTGAAATCTTTACACAACACATAGATCATTAATGCACCCTTAACATGGCAAACCCTGGCATGTCCCTTCACAGATTTCCTAAAATCTCTACTGAAATACTACATTGCACCATCGCAAATACCTTATCAAACGGAGTAATTTCAGGTCCTGTATCTCTAATCTCTGAGAGGGTACCCTTAATACTATAGGTTGACTGGCATTAATCAAACTGTTTTATGTGATGCATATGTTTTCTCAATACACTTAATGAATAAGGATAATAAGAGAATTAACCTATGCACTTAACTTACAAGTTGCCTAAGTAACATACTATAATGTTTACATTGACTTTATAAAGCAATACCTGATAACAGGCAAAAATCGTTTCATGTCATCGATCTAGTACTTCAAGTCTCGCTGGTAGCAGTATCAGTTACGGTCACTATTGTGGTAAGACATAGATACCTGAGCAACACATCTCAAAGACGTCTCCCACCAGTTCCAGTTTCGATCCATTTTCTGGGCTTACGCTTTAACTATTGAAAATCGAGAGGAATGATGAATATTCCAGTTTTATGTTAATCCTCTGTGGAAGCAGTACACCATTTTTTCTGGGGATACCTGACAAGACAAAAGAAGTGCTTAACTGTAAACACCAGAGCAAACTGTCCTGTGCTCAGCATCTACTTGGATTTCTACTGAATGTAGGGCAAAATGTTATTTACCTGTTAAGAAAATCAGGAAAAACATATTACAATATTTTGTTAGAGACACTCGAGGCTCTTAAAATAAAAAAAAAAAAAAAAAAAAACAGAAAATTCATACCATTTTTTCACTCAAACCCTTCTTATATTATATCAGGATTGTCACTCACCGGCTCTTGCTCATCACACATATCGGGACCATTACTCGTCAGCTCATAGTTGACACTCTACTGACCATTGTTTTCCTGCTGATCGTTGTTCTCCAGCTGTACGAACTCGCCTTCAGCTCGCCGTTTGTCAGGATGAGACCTTTCAATGCGTCGTTCACCATCATGTTACCCCAGATGATCTTCCTCCAGATGACACCCTCCTGCTCAGCGTCTTCTAGCGAGCAGATCTCCAACACTATGATTTCCTGCTCATCGATCACCGACTCCACTCGCTGATGAAAGACGCGACGGTCTCTTGCAAATCACTCTCCATCTCATCGTGCTGCTCACCATAACTCTTTGTCGCAACGCTCCCCAGCATATCGCTCTCGATCGTGACACTCTTCAGAGTGTTTTACCTCATCCCTCGCCTTTCAGAGGATCTCCATCACAATGCTTGCCAACACATCACTCTCCAACGCGTCGCTCCCCATCGCGCCTCTTGCCTTCTCACTGTTCATCCCCTTTCCGATCACCTGCTCACCAATCTCCAGCACAGGATTATCGTTCACCTACTTGTCGATGGTCTCCAAGGTCTTCTCGTTCTCTATCTCTTGCTAATGAATTGCGCGCCCCTGTGTATGAGTTGGATGTTTCCGTGTGCGTTCCACGCACACTCGCAAACTTTTCATGAGCAAGGAGAATTCTCATGAGTCCTTGACTACTTCAGCAGCAGCTAGTAGAAGGTCCGTCCCATTTTCAGAAGGCTTCCAAAATCATCTAATAGGTAGGCCTATCTCTCCGCATCACCCAAGGAAGTTTTCGAAAGAAGATCACTTGATACCTGTTTCACCTCCATCTTCCCCGCTGTTTCAGGCTCTGAGGCAACGGCCTGCAAAAAAGTGTTCTCGACCTCCTGGCCTTCCCCAAGGACACCCCTGACCTGTCACATGTCTGGAAACAGCTATCCTGGTTCGACAAGCTTATGAAGCCGGTCAATTGTTAATGGTAGAGCCTCCCCAACCAATGCAGACTCCTCCTACATAGAGGCACATTGTAGCCTCTACTCTGGTCATTCCATTGGAATTTCAATTTCCTTCTCCTCTTCCTCTGTCTTTCATACTGACCCCAGGAAGAGACCTGCTTCTGCTAGGGACCCAGTTCCATCAATGCTCCTCTCTTCCATCGGGAGAGCGAGAGGAGGGACAAGGAGTGTCCTGATGCTTACGCAGGACTTCAACACTCTGGAACTTACACCGCTCATGATGGCAAGACAGAGGAGGATGCCGAAACAGACCCCTCCCCACGCAGACCTTCTTCACCCTACAGTGAGCAGGTATATACGCTCTCTTCACGAGATCTCTCACGTGCCTTACTTCCATCCGTCTGCTATCGAGGTAGTTCCCCCCAACTACGGCCAGCTTCCAGACCACAACTGGAGGACATTAAACCTCAAGCAAGAGAGGTTCAGGCCCCTAGGGAATGGCAGACACTCTCCAGACCTACCCTGCTGGAGGAGTATTTTCCGTCCCATTGGGAGCCTAAGGATATGAAGACGGTTCCCAAGAACTCTAAGGCACAGGAGGCTCTCATGCAAGAGAGACCCAGAGGTTCTCCTGTGACGAGTTCCTCATGCGTCGTCCCACCAATTGATGACATTGACCCACCCTAGGCTCCTGTGGCTGAGAGCTTTGAGATAGATGACTTTCTGGACACTGATGATGACAACTTCCCTAAGGCAGTGAGTCCTAAGTTCCAGTATGAAAAGGAACTTAAGGAACCCGAATCTGCCTTCCGACAAGTCCTAGCCTCCATGAGGCCTATCAATGGGTTGTCTAACCAGGAGGAAGCTCCTCAGGAAGGAGGGACACGATCTTGAACCATATGTATGGTCCCGAGAGACCCCTAAGACCAGTTTCAACATGCCAAGGTCTAAAGGTTTTATGGCAGCCAGTAAGAAGGCATTCTCTCAGATTGCCGTCTCCTCAAGCTCGCATCATGCTAGCACGTCATCTAGGTTCCTCCCGCCTCCTTTCATCCAACAGGGGAGGCATTACGAGGTTGAAGACGAACCTATCCCGTCTCTGACGCTGGGTCCTTCTCTTGAGGCTCTCTCGAGAGGAATCCAAATAGAGAGGCTTTCTGGCCTTTCAGGCACTTTTTCTGCCTCTAAACTCATCAACACAGGAAAGGTTGTGAAGCAAGCCATGCAGGCTGATTCATGGCTGGATCTGTGGCTGGGTTCAGTGGGCTACCTAGTACAAACCGAGGAATGGTCCAAAGAGAGTACAAGGAGGTTCAGGGAGACCTTTCTCTTGTCAGGCACTTGGACCTTGGAGTTCCTTTCCCACCAGTTTGTTAACCTGTGGGCAAATGTAATCCTAAAGAAAAAAGATGCTGTGTTTGAAAGGTTTCACAGGCTCTGGTGGTAGATGCCTGCAACAGCGCTGGAAGAGGTGCATGCATTACAGGGCAGATCCTTGGACAGTCTCCATGATTTGTGTAGGGTATTGCGTCCCGTTCACACAATCTCCCCCTCCACCGACTCGGGATCCACTTCCATCGAGTTCCTTTGCAAAGGGATCCTCAAAGGAGCTGGGCCTTTGAGCCAAAGTCCAGACCATGTTGGAGAAGAGCACCCTCTAGAGGGTCCTCAACACTTCCCAAGGCTTCTTCAGTCACTCTTTCTTATGAAAAGGGCATCTGGAGGCTGGAGACCAGTCATCGATCCCTTGGTCCTGAACAAGTTTGTTCTACAAACCCCGTTCAGGATGGAGATGGCAGACAGAGTCATTCAGGCAGTAAGGCCTCAGGACTTCATGTGCACCCTGGATCTCAAAGATGCATCCTTCCAGATCCCACTCCATCCACCTTCAAAGAAGTATCTCTGGATCATACACAAGAAGAGGCAATACTAGTTCAAAGTGCTGTGCTTTGGCTTTTCGACAGCACCTCAAGTCTTCACAAGTGTTCGACCTAGTGTCATTCTGGGCTCACAGAATTGGCATTGATCTTCTTCATTACCTCAACGATTAGCTGATTCTGGCAGACTCGGTGGCAACCCTTCTTCAACATCAAAACAGACTACTCAAGCTTTGTCAGGATCTGTGGATCATGATAAATCTCGAGAAGTCATCACTGCATTCCTCTCAAAGACGGGTGTAAATGGGTATGGTAATCGACACCAATCTTCAGAAAGTATTTCCATCAGACAACAGAGTACACAGGCTGAGGGAAGTGGCAAGCCCAGGCCTCAGAAGAGAAGAGCTTCCAGCCCAATAGTGGTTGTGTCTTCCAGGTCACCTAGCATCCATGGTATGTTTAGTTCCCAATGGTCACCTCACAGTTTAATCTCTCCAGTGGTGACTGAAATTCAGGGGAAGATAGCACACCAGCTCCCCAGATACTCTTATCCTCGTGAGACAGGAACAGAGGACAGATTTTCTGTGGTGGGTGACAGAGGAGAACCTCCGCAGAGGACAGACATTCTCGTCTCTCCCCTGGAATTAATGCTCTATACAGACGCATCAAAAGAAGGGTGGGGGGCTCATATGCTACACCACATGGCCTCTGGGCTATGACCCAAGTCTGGAAGGTACCAGCACATAAATCTCCTAGAGATGAGAGCAGCCTTTCGGGCTATTCAACAGTTCTAACAGTCCCTGGCAGGTCACGCTGTGGTGTTGATAAAGGAATGTATTCGCAGACAGTCTGAGCAGAGCGATGCAGATAGTAGGCTCTGAAGGGTCTTTGAATCATCTGATGGCCAATAAAGTCCTGACTTTGTTGGGTTCCCGACTGTGGACCCATTCGCGATGTCCCTGAACTTAAGGCTCCCGTTTTACTGCTCCCCAGTCCCAGACCCTCAGGTTCTCTGGCAGGATGCATTCCAACAACGGTGGGACAACATCGACACGTACGCCTTTCCCCTGTTCTGTCTGATGAGAAGGGTGCTCAACAAGAACAGACCATCCAACAACTTATTCATGACACTCATAGCTCCGCTATGGCATCACGCAAAATGGTTGTCGGACCTTCTGCAGCTCCTGATATAGCTACCAAGGGAACTCCCTCAACAACTAGATCTACACACCCAACCACACATGAACATCTTTCACAAAGCAGTAGCTTCCCTACGTCTTCACTACTGGAGACTATCCAGCATCTTTCTCAGAGAGGATTTTCGCAATGAGTTGCGAGAATGATATCTGGAGTCCTCCGAAGGTCCTCTGCGTCAGTCTACCAGGCAAAGTGGACAGTCTTCTGTGGTTGGTATCGTGGAAGGGGTATCTCTCCCCTTAATGCTACTATTCCAGTAATAGTGGAGTTCCTTGTATACCTTCGGGAGGATAAGCTTCTTTCGGTCTCAGCGGTGAAAGGCTACCACTCAGCCATAACCTGTTAAGCGTCCCACAGGGAACCCCTCGCTGCTGGCGTATCGTTGTGCTTTTTTTGGAGTTAATGGTAATTTCACTAATAATAGTTTTTCAAGGTCAATATCAATTTTTATGCTTATAATTTGTATCTATAGATACATGTAGAAATATTAGCTAAATTATGAAATAAAAAACAATTAATACTACAATTAGTTTATTTCAAGAGGCTTCATAATACTTAATGAAAAATATTATACATCTATGCATTATTATTCTTTTATTTTCATTATAAACCTTCTCATTCAGTATTTCATTTATACCTCCTCCTCTTTGGACTGCTCATTGTGAAAGAAGCAAAACAAATTACCTTCTCTGTACAAACACCTGAAACGCACTAAAAGGAAACCAGTTCTTTAACGTCATGCAACCTTCAGAAAAAAGTTGCCGGACAACATATAAGTTTCCATTTACAGCTTATATATGCTGAGTGTTAAAAATTGGTGTTCCTAATACTTATTATATGAGTAAACATATTATTACAGGACTTACGACTTGAAACAGGCATTTAAAGTCTTTTAAGTAATATCCCGTTGAAGACGGTACCGAGTAGATCGCTGTGAATGTATTATTAAGTTGGTGACACTTAACAGGTTAAGCCTTGCCTTTAGACTGAAAGGAGTTGATCTTTCCTATTCGTAGGAGTTGCCTCTCCTCATATGAAGTTATGAGCATACTTGCCCCCAGTCGAATGCTATAGACCTCCTCCTTGGAACATGACTCGCATCCTTCGGTCTCTGAAGGGTGCTCTCTGCAAACCATTAAGGCACGCAACAGATCGCCAGCTCACTTTGAAGACTGTATTCCTACTTGCTTTGGCTTCTGCCAAGAGAGTTGGTGAACTTCATGGTCTATCCTATGACATCATCCATTCAAGGGGGATAGGGCGGGAGATACCACTTAGCTTCATCCCTGAGTTTATTGCTAAGACTCAAAATCCGGAAGTAGCGGATCCTAGATTCGGGCCCTTTCAAATTGGGAGTCTTTGTTTTGTAACCAATGATGCAGGTCAACTGTTACTTTGCCTAGTGAGGAGTTTAAGGTATTACATCAAACGCACCGCAGCAGCTCACCCCCAAGTGTCAGCACTTTTTGTTAGCATGAAGAAGATCAAGAGGAGGGTCACAAAGAACACTATTTCAGCTTGGATTTGTAGTTCATTGACCATACAATGAATTCCAACCCTCCTCCTGCTCGTCAGCTAAGGTCCAAACTCACCTATTTTATTAGAAGGGCTAACCCAGATAGTATGCCATCGGGTCATGATCCTAGGAAAGTTGCCTCTTCCTTAAACTTCTTCCAATATATGTCCTTCAAAGGCTTACAAGCTTACACGGGATGGAAACCTTTGATTGTTTTTCAAACATTACCTGCGACAATTTGAATAAATTAAAAACTTTGTTGTGGCATCTGGTAGTGTGATTAAACAAGCTTCTTAAGTGTTGTGCATGAACTCTTATGGACAGTATGATATGGCACTTTTACAGTGTGGATAGTGCAGGTTGAATATTCTTCTAATTTGCAGTTTGTGATAAATTATGTTTATATTGAAGAGTCGAAAGGTGATATTTTTACTTTATCATATGGAATGTTATTTCAATTCTGTAAGATGTTACTGGAGTAAACATCTCTTGTTTTAAGCACAATAAATGTAAATATTGTTGCACCAATTTTTTTATATTTATATGCTTTTGGAAATAGTAAAAGATTGTACTTCTGTTTGCATTGCCTTCTTAAATAAAAAAGTAGTGTACCTCTATTTTCTAACTCTCCTTTTTTACAAACTATTGCTTGGTCAATATGTGTTCACTCAAAAGTACCTTGTCACAGTGAGTGGGGCTGTGATAACTGTTAGGTTTTGATATAGTTTATTAAAACATGCATAATCTATTCATATAGTTGGACTGTAATCCCTAAAAGCTTTATTTGGAAGTGTAAACAAACTCATAAGACACACTATTCATAGAATGATTGTCAATATTCTATAATTAGTGAGGTCGGCTAAAGAGCACGTTGCTGGTTAAAACTCTAATTTGCCACAACTGAGAATTTTTAATTCTCTGGTATACTTCCATTAGGGCAACATGGCTCGAGCCCAAAAATGGGATTTTGACATAGGAAAAATCTATTTTTGGGTGAGATAGCCATGTCATCCTGATGGAACCACCCGTTACTTTTTATTCCCTCCAAATTCTCAGTGTGAGGCCATGCTTCATATGATGGCTGCTGCTGGAATGGCGAACCAGCGAACATGTTTACAGTAACACACTGGGAGCAGAGTTGTAGCGGCTCTCCCCCATATACAATCCTATTCCATTTACTTCAAGACAGAGTTAACTCTATTAGGGGAAGAGTAGCCGTGGTTGTTTTAAACATGTCCTTGTCACATACACGGTATCTCTCGGGATATTCGCTCCAGGGGTTAGAACCCTGTGATACCTCTACAGGTAAAATTCTCTTGTATATCACTCACAGGAAATATCCCAAGTAGAAGCTGCCTAGAGGAATTTTCATCAGGACGACATGGCTATCTCACCCAAAAATATATTTTTCCTGTGTCAAAATCCCTTATTATTTACTATACATTTTGTATTTTCTAAATGTAATTATTTTCTTTATCACTGCCACTTTTCTTTCAATTTGGATCTTTTTGAGCTTCGTGGCCTATTAGTATTGAAGGCCTCTTTAATAAATAACTATCCAAGGAAGCTTGTTTCTACCTACTTTTTAAACATTCCTGAAATAACTCTGGAAAACGTCATTTAGATATTCAAGCGCACGACCTGTGACAATATTTTCTGGGTGTCTCTTTTTGACAAAAGCCACCATTTCATGGTAGCAAGCTAGAGCCTCTTTAATTTCTGCCGTGATCATAGGGTCATCCTCCTCCTCCTTGCCACTGTGCAACTTCGTTCAGTTGCACAGCCTGAATCTTCTTTAGGTCATCCGTCGTAAGTTCCTCTTATTACTCCTGGATAAACTTATTAATGTCGCCCTCGTCGACTTCCACACCCATGGACGTCCCGCGCGTAACTGTCTCATCAACCTCAGATTGAACAACAGGTTAAGGATTGTCAACCTTTCAGTATCGGCTTCAGCTTCAGCTTGGCCTACATGGAGGCACTCAAAATCTTGTGCGGAGATAGCATCAGGCCACAGCTTCTTCCACATAGAGTTCAGGGTGTGCCTTGAAACCTCCTGCCAAGCTGTATCAATGATTTTGAGGCATATCACAACACTGAAATGCTCCCTCCAAAATTCATGAAGGGTGAGGTTTGTGCTCTCAGTAATTAAGAAAAATCTCTTGAGATATTTCGTGCAGAGTTTATTAAAGTTTGGAATAACTTGCTGGTCCATGGGCTGGAGAGGGGTGGTGTTAGGCAGAATATAGAGAACCTTGATGAAGGAATACTCCACTAGAATATCTTCCTCGAGGCCAGAAGGGTGAGCAGGAGCATTGTCCAACATCAGCAGGCATTTCAGGAAGAGGCACTTCTCTTGGAAATATTTCTTCACAGTCGGGCCGAAACAAAGGCTTACCCACTCTGTGAGCAAATTTCTTGTTATCCAGGCTTTGGCATTATACCTCCACATCAAAAGAAGCTTCTCCTTAATCACTTTGTGGGCCTTGATGCTTGAGGAGTCTCAGAATGATACACAAGCAGGGGTTTCACCTTTCAATCCCTCTTGGCATTTGCACAGAGTGCAAGGGTAAGCCTGTCTTTCATAGGCTTATGCCCATGTAGCTTCTTTTCTTACGCCATGATGTATTCCTGGACAGTCAACTCGTTGAATATCTTAACAAAGGCTTTGGCTGCTTTTGTGTCTTCTCAAAGTATTTTTAACATTATAAATGTTGTCTGAGCAAAGATCTGCCAATAATTTTATTCTTCTGGAAGTATTTCAACGTTATAGATGCTGTCTGAGAAAAGATCTACCACCACCGAATGAATGCCAGACTATCTCTTAGATTTTTTAAAGCACCCCTGAGAAACCTTGAACTCTGGGGGGGTACCTGCTCCGACGTACCTTCTTCTGCCTCCTCTTCGGCTTGAACATGCACGAGATCACCGAAAATGGCACTGGCCTTCTGGCAGATTATCGTCTCAATGACCGTGTCTCAAGCAATTTCCTCGTCCTTAATCCAAGAAAGCAGCAGTCTCCCCGTCTCATCGTGAATGTGGCACCTCTTGCTGGAGAAACCGTCACTCCCTTAGGTGTTGCTGCTTTGACGACTTCCTTCTGTTTAGGATTTTTCCTATCGTAAATAGATTTCGGCCATATTCCTTAGCGATCACACTTAACTGCATGCCAGCCTCGTCCTTCTTGATTATTTCCATCTTTGTCTACTTAGAAAGCATTCTCTTCTTCTTTCCCTGCACAGAAACTTTCTTGAGACCCATGGCTAATAAACTAACGTAATATCGCAACACGATACAGTACAATAGTCACGAAAGCAAAATCACAAACACAAAGTTAATGCGTACAATACTGCTGACAAAATGAAATGGAAGAGGAACACCAATGCTTAGATGCATCAAGGGATACAGTACAGTAGATACTGACCAATAGGAGAGCAGGATCATATGGTGGTAACTAGTATCTGAGTAGGGAGATAACCAATGGAAGCACGGGAGGATGGTGATGTGCGCATATTTTAAAATCAGTCTTGGATACGGTCGGGAGTCAGAAAATTCTTCGTATCTCTTTTCGCAGCGTGAAAATTTCGTAAGCAGAAGCTTTCTTATCGAGATGTATCAATGTCCTTGCAATAGTAACTCCATCCTCTCTCTCTCTCTCTCTCTCTCTCTCTCTCTCTCTCTCTCTCTCTCTCTCTCTCTCTCATATATACATATACTGCTTGCTTCTTAATGTGTTTTACTACACAATTCTGTTTTGTATAGAATTGGAGCGAGAAATAATCTTTAATTCTTGACCACTAGTTAGCAAAACTTTGGTGCGGCAAATATTAGCATTTCATGCCACAGAACTGCATTTAGGAGAGGTGTAGATAGTGTACTATTTTTATTGATATTATTCATATCAAATTTAAAGTATTTTTTTGTGTTTGTTGTTGTTATACTGGGCATTGTAGTGTAACTGGTAGCAGGCTATCTGTATAGTTTTTTATTCATTTATTATATTACAATAGAAAATTAGCTGAGAGATGAACAAGCAGGATTTAGAAAAGTTAGAAGTTGCACTGTCCAAATTTTCATTATGAGACATGTTGTACAACAATGTGTAGAATATAGAAATCCCCTTTGGATGGCATTTGTACATTATGAAAAAGACTTTAATAGTGTGCATCAGCCAATTTTGTGGAGAGTCCTGCATTATTATGGAATTTCTTTTAAATATGCAAATTTGATTAAGTCTTTTTATGAACATAGCAAGTGCAAAGTTAATGTTAATGGATTCTTATCAATTGAATTTCCAGTGAAAAGCGGAGTACACCAAGGGAATGTGATGTTGCCTATGTTGCTTATCCTCCTCATGGATTTCGTATTGTGTTGAATAGTCAGAGATGTGGAGAAGGATTGGACTGGATTGCTGTCCTTGTTAGCAGAACACTACAGAATTTGCAATGCTTGCTTACCAGAATGCATGAAATATCACACGAGGTTGGGCTCAAGATAAATAAAAGAAACAAAGAGATGATGAGAATGGAGTATGCAATGGAAAATGAGATATCATTGGATGGAGAAAGGATTAGTGAGGTAGAATCATTTAGGTATTTAGGAACTATGATCTCCAATATAGGGCCTTTAGAATTAGAGTTTAGTGAAAGATTGAAAAAAGCAAATCAGACAATGGCTAGGTTAAGTAAAATTTGGAAATTAAATTGCCTGAAATTACATATAAAAATCAGACTGTATATCAGTTTAATGAGATCGGTGTTACTCTATGGACATGAGTCATGGTATGACATTGAAACAATCTCCAATAGATTTTGTAGATTTGAGAACAAAGCCCTCAGAAGGATATTGGGAGTTGAATGGCAGCACAGGATTGGCAATGAAACTACGAGAGATTACTCGAGGGCCATATGTGGATGAGATCATGATGAGGGGTAGATGGAGATGGTTTGGGCAAGCTCTTTGCACTCCCCATGAGAGATTAGTTCACCAAACGTTTAACTGGGCTCCACAAGGCACTAGAAGAGTTGGAAGACTCAGGCCTACATGGCTGAGGACTATGAAGCGTGAAGTAGGTGATGAATGAAGGAGTATTGAATTAAAAGCTCAAGATAGAGACGACTGGAAAAATCTAGCCGAGATCCCTTGCATCAATAGGCATGGGAAGAGATGATGATGATGATGATGAAATCATACTGTAAGTACTGTTTATTCCTGTGCATATACATAGCTTTCGTCCTTTGAAATTGGGAATAAGTCTACAGGGGAGCAGGAACAGCCTTTAAATTAGTTAACGAAGTAGTTCACAACAAGTGGCAAGTGTAGGCGATTAGGCCCACCCTTCCATCTGTCAAAAGCTCTTCACTTTTGCCTTGGCCAGAATAAGTATGGACATACTGTTGAGCCTTACCCAAATTTTTTAGCTTTGTTGCTGGTGAATATAGAAGTGAAACAAAAAACTTGTATTTATCTTGGAAAGAATGGACACTGCAACTGGTTTATGGCTAAACCGGCTGTAGATTCATACTCTCTTTGCTGAGTGCAAGTTGTGGTCTTCTGTGCAGTGCAGACATATGCTTGAAGAGGAGGAAGAGAGTCGAGTCTTCTCTTGAGCAGCCATGAAATCGTCAACCATGTCCTCCCTACAAGCAATCTTGTGTTGTCTGGTGGGAAAGCAGTGACCTTGTTGGCACACCAGTCAGCAAAACAAGTTGGCTCTGAGATAGCTCTGTCACTTTGTAACTCAATTGTGCGGGCAGCTACGTCTCTTTTTCCGAGGAGTCGCATCCAGGTGATGGTGGAGAAGTGGAGGCCATGCCTGCGGGATTGGGTACAACGAAGGCCTCTGGGGCTTTTCCTAGACCCCAATCAGAACGATCCATAAATTCTTCCCATAACGAGACACTACACAGACAACCCCTTCGAGCTGCCCAACCTGGTTCTGCCAGGAGGGAGGCTAGGGGAAGAAGTGAGGGAGAAGGAAGCGCTGATGCAGCATTTCCTGTCCTGCTGGCAAGGGTAAGGGGATGCTTGTTGTATCATTGGGCAATTTGACAGAGACATGGAGCCAAATCTTGGGCAATGAGTGTCCTTCGGGACGGTTACTCACTACCCTCTCAGGACAGTTGGCTTCCGTATTTTACTTGTCAATAGAGTTCTCATCCCATCCTCCAACCCTGCTTGAAGCCCAGTCCTTGCAGACGGAGGTAGAAAGGATGTTGGAGAAGAACTCGCTCTAAATTGTTTGAGATGAGTATTTGGGCTTCTACGGTTGACTTCTTGTTGGAGCAGTCAACTGTGGGCTGGAGTTTAAGATGAAAACTGTTTTGTGCCGAGTTTCGCCTGACCTGACAAAAGACCCTGCTCAGTGCGGGCAGTTTTCTCAGCCACTTTATTCACAAGAGAAACTTGTTTATCTCAAAAACCTCTTCAGTGGTGTTTAAAGGATCCCTGGTCAGCATCCAGTGATCTCTCATTCATTACTGTTCTAGTGGGAAAGGAGGCTAGGGATGATCTTATCTGTTGGCCCACTTGATTCTCCTCCTCCAGACATGCAATTGTTCTTAAATGCGTCGAAGGAGGGGTGGGGTTCACACCTGAATGACCAGGTCGTTTCATGGGTCTGGCCAGAAGAAGAAAATCATCTCCACATAAACGTCCTGGAAGTGCAAGCAGCCTTTCTAATGATGTAAGCATTCCAGGAAAGTTTGAAAAGTCACTCAATAGTGTTGATAAGCAACACCACCTCCATAGTGGCCTATGTCAATAGGGAAGGGGGCACTGTCTCTTGCCATCTTTGCAAGCTGATGAAGTGGATGCACATCTGGGTGGCATTCCATGCTATAGAGTTGTCAGCCAGGGATATTCTGGACAAGAGGAATGTTCTGTTATTATTATTACTAGCTAAGCGACAAACCTCGCTGGAAAAGCACGATGCTATAAGCCCAAAGGCACCAACAGGGGAATATAGCCCACTGAGGAAAGGGAACAAGGAAATAAATGAACTACAGTATATGAGAAGTAATGAACAATTAAAATAAAATATTTTAAGAATAGTAACAACATTAAAACAAATCTTTCATATATAAACTATAAGAGACTTATGTCAGCCTGTTCAACATGAAAACATTTGCTAAAAGTTTGAGCTTTTAAAGTTTTACTGATTCTAATACAGTACCCGATTAGGTAGATCATTCCACAACTTCATAATAGAGATATTAGTAAAGACTTTCCCACAGAGAAAGGGGGGTTAACTATGTAGTTTTCTTCGTTCAACTATGAGTGCCGACGAAACAGAGCTGTTCTGTTCATGCCTGGGGAATCTGCTGTCACTGCCGTCCCTCAGAGGACGTCGTCATGGGCGTCATCTCTTCTCTTAGAAGTATACCCGTGGCAACATCAGATCAGCACTTCATCTTCGAGGAAGGTTGTTTCCCCCTTCCGAGGGAAAACTGCTTGTATCTTAATCACTTCACATACCCCGACTGCTGTTGCTGTCTTCGCCTAGACTATCTCCCCCTTGACTATCTCCCCCTTTGCCGAGTCTCTCTTCCTTCAGAGGTGGAGCACAGTCTTAGGCAAGTCTCTCCTACGAAGTGTTCACCCCTCTCGTTCGCTAAGGTCAGCTTGCTGGTCCACCGGCCCTCATGGGCGTCATCAGTTCCTGATAATGCTACCAGCAGACCTACCAGTACAACCTTGCGCAGCAGCTTAGTCCGTGGACTTTGGTCCTGGACTCTCCTATGGACCTTTCACGGTTGCCATCGGTGGATGTTCGCCCTTCCAAAGAGCACATTCCAGTTGCTGATCGTCCTGCCAGCACGCCAACGGTCTTCCCAACGGTCTTCCCCACCCGCGCGCTTGCGCGCCAACGGTCTTCCCCCCGCGCGCGCGCCAATGGTCTTCCCCCCGCGTGCGCGCCAACGGTCTTCCCCCCCTCACGCGGGAGCGCCAACGGTCTTCCCCCCGCACGCGCGCCAACAGTCTTTCTCCCCCCGCGCGTGCGTGCCAACGGTGTTCCCCCCGTGCGCGCGCGCGCCAACGGTCTTCCCCCCACCCCCCCCCCCCCCCCCCCGCGCGCCAACGGTCTCCCCCCCCGCGCGCCAACGGTCTTCCCACCCCCGCGCACGCGCGCCAACGATCTTCCCACCCCCACGCGCGCGCGCCAACGGTCTTCCCACTCCCGCGCGCGCGCGCGCCAACGGTCTTCCCACCCCCGCAGGCGCGCCCCAATGGTCTTCTCCCCCCCGCGCGCGCGCGCCAACGGTCTTCCCCCCGCACGGCGCCAACGGTTTCCCCCCCGCGCGGTCTTCCGCCCCCCCGCGCGCGCGGGCCAACGGTTTCCCCCCCCCCGCGCGGTCTTCCCCCCCGCGCGCGCCAACGGTCTTCCCCCCCCGCGCGCGCCAACGGTCTTCCCCCCCGCGCACGCCAACGGTCTTCCCCCCCCCCCGCGCCAACGGTCTTCTCCCCCGCGCCAACGGTCTTCCCCCCCGCGCCAACGGTCTTCCCCCGCGCCAACGGTCTTCCCCCCCAGCGCGTGCCAACGGTCTCCCCCCCCCCAGCGCGCGCCAACGGTCTTTCCCGCGCGCGCGCACGCCAACGGTCTTCCCCCCCGCGCGCGCGCAAACGGTCTTCCCCCCCTGCGCGCGCCCCAACGGTCTTCCCCCCGCGCGCGCGCCAATGCAACCGCCCTTGCACAACCAGTCACACGCTTCGGCGCATTCTAGGGAGACAGCACAAAACTACACAGTGCCTTACTGCACGCCAGCACTCTCATATCCAGCACCCTCCTGCTCACTTGCGTTCGCCAATAAGCCAACTCTTCACAAAGAGCCAGCGCTTGCCTGTTCCTCAGCGCTCTTCCGCGCATTCCTGCGCAGTTACAGTCTCAGATCAAATGCGCCAGCTCTTCCCAAAGAGCCAGTGCTCCCAGATCCAATGCGCCAGCTCCTGCCAAAGAGCCAGCGCTCACCTACGTACCAGCTCTTGCCTGCTCTCCAACGCTCTTCTGTGCATTCACCGCAGAATACGAATACGCTTCAGCAGAAACTGAGCACCAGCATCATCCTGTGTGTCATCGCTCCAGTACTCTCCTGTACACTTGTGCAATAGGCAGAAAAAAGGAATAAAACTTTTTGGACAGGTCACCATTGCCCCATTCCTCTCCCCGCAAACGCATAACATGACCGCCGGGAAACGAGGAAAGAGGCTTCACAGAAGGATTCAAGATCCCAAAGATTTCATCTTCCATGGGGATCAAAACGGGGAATCCTTGGTCTCTGTCTCTTCTGAAGTTTCTTTTTCCTTGACAGACCACCGTCAGCAAACAAGAAAACACCAACAGACTGATCTCTAGATTACTGTTTGCTGATGGCTAGTTCACTGTTTGCTGATCGCTAGCTCGCCGATCACCAGATCGCCAATTGCTAGCTCAGCTCTGATCATTGACCTGACTGACCCGGAGGGACCATAGTCAGCTTGCTGATTTCTAGCTCACCGATCACCAGTACGCGATCGATAGCTGATCATCAATGGCTTACCATCACCAACTGACTATCATAAAACCATTCTGCTGTCTCTCAGGGCTCTCAAAGCAGATTACCAACTCATTTTTCGCCAACCTACCTTGGCTGATTGACCAGACAGCCTTCATCTGCCTGTCAGTTACCATCCTCGGCTTACAGACCGCCGATTTATCTATCATCGGCAATTCGCCAGCAGCTCGTGACTCGGACTTACTAGTCAACCTCTGCCCGTAGTTCCCTAGATCAGAAGGTATACAACATACTTCTCGTTACTGGCCGTTCGCCATCACACTAAAGTAATCGGCAAACGATCGACAACCCTCATCAGCGGCTTGTCGACAGGAGACTATTTGCGAGCACTCTCCAACTGCACAGTAACCACGATGCCCAACCGTTAACCATTGATTAACATTCGCCAGATTAATTCTATTCTAAGGAATAGCATCAATCCCATCAAGGCGCATGGTAGGGTCAAGCGTTGCCTTCCTTCTGTTAGTTGAAGGAATTCTCTCTCAGGGAAGAATTCTTACACAGGGTATCACGTCTGATCCTTTACGCCACAAGTCAAGACCCCAGGGTCAACAATCTCCCATGCAAAAGGATCCGCAAGGAGCTATCCCTTTGGGTCGATGTCCACATTATGTTGGAGGTCGAACAAGAACTAAGACCTCAGGTCTTCATTTGCATACTGGACCTAAAGAACACATACTTCCAGGCCCAAACCATCCATCTAGGAAGGTTGGAAGGTTCAGTCTAGACAAACAAGAAACACCCGTTCAGGGCACTGTGCTTTGGTCTCTCCACTACACCCATCCTGGTCTCACAGGATCGGCTTCTGTCTCCTCTGTTTCGGGACGACTGACTGACCTTAGCAGACTCAGTGGCAACCTTGCATTAGCACCGGAACTTTTGAAGTCATTTTACCAGGATCCAGTGATCAAGGTAAACCTGCGGAAGTCTTCCCTACTTCCCTCCCAGAAGACTGGTGTATCTGGGAATGATTCTAGACACCAATCTCCAAAAAACTTTCTCAAAAACGAGAAGAACTTCCATCCCAGAGTGACTTGAGTCTGATTGAAATCAGGCCCTGGATCCCCCAGACATTCTGACCCCCATGGGACCAGAAGTTTGGACGAACCGGACTTGATGCTGAGCTTAGAACACTTCAAAAGAAGAGAGGAGGAACCATAGTGCTGCACCACACGCATTCAGCCCTCTGGACAGAGTCCGAAAGCACCACACAACACCACACCATAAAGAGGCTCACATCGGCAAGCAAGAAGGAGCTTGCTCGTAGCCTCTTCCCATCTAACAGTATAAACACTAATATGGGCCAAAGTCCGTTCGGTGCCACTATCAGCCCGCTTCATTCCAAACTAGAGGAATGTGCTCGCCAACAATTTGTGCACAGCATCTCAGATAAGGTATACCGAATGGTCTTTGGATCACCTTGTAGCCGACAAAGTCCTGACTTTACGGTGGCCTACAACTAGGGATCTGTTTGCAACGCTCCTGAACCTCAGGCTGCCGTTGCTCCCTAGCCCTAGACCCCAAGGCTCTCTGGCAAAAAACAAGCCAACAACGGTGGGTCGAATAATGACGTTTACGTCTCGTCTCTGCTTTGTCTGGAGAAGGGCCCTCAAGAAGGCTAGAACATTGGTCAGCCTCTCAAGGACTCTCATAGCTCTGCTATGGCATTACCCTCTCCACATCACAGACAATCCACTTCAACATCTACCACAAACTATAACTTTGCTATGATTGTATCCCTGGAGACTACCTAGTACATCCTCTCTCACAGGGGCTTTTTGCATTAGGTTGCAAAAGGTTGTCTAGATATCAGAGGAATTCCTCAGCATCAGTCTACCAGGCAGTATGGCATCTTGTGTGGTTGGTGTCATGTGAAAGTGTCTCTCTCCTTCTCTATTCCAGCAATAGCAGAATCCTCGAGTATATGCAAGAGGAAAAGACCCCTATTCAGCTTCAACAGGTAAAGATGATCACTCAACATACATCCTTCACCTTCAAACTGAAAGGAGGGGTCATCCTCTCATCAATAGACCTTTCACAACTCATATGGACTTACAACTTGCCTTTCTCCAGTCGGAATTGAGACCTTTCTCTCGGAACATGGTTCAAATTCTCCAGTCTCTAAAGAGACCTCCTTATGTTCCATTTCACCAGGCAACAAATTTTCACCTGGTTTAAGAAGACAATGTTCCTACACACTCTGACAGCAACCATACGAGTCAAGGAACTTCATTGTCTCTCTTTTGCAATCGCTCATTAATGAAAAGGGCGAAAGGCAATGTTCAGCTCCGTCCCTGAGTATGTTGCCAGACACAGTCTCCAGAGGTGACGGATCCTACACAAGTCTCCACTCAGTAACAGACGATTCAGACCATCTGTTACTGTGCCCATTGTAAGGTATGATACACTACCTTAAGAGAACGGCAACAGCCCACCCGGGTACCTTCTCTTGTCATCAGCAATGGGAGAGACTAAAAGATAATCACCAAAACATCATCTCAACATGACGACTCATAATGTCAGGGGCATAGCCTCTAAGCAGATTACTCTATGACGCAGGTTTTACAAGAAAGGATGTGAATGATCCAGGTGATTTTCACAACCTTTCTCCAGCAAGACGTGACCCACAGGAACTCGATACGATCTCTATCGGTCCGGTGGTGGCTGCACAACAGCTGGTTGTATACCTCAAGCTCCTTATTGGACAAGTAGCAGAAGGTTGAGAGCACTGTTACCCGGTTTTAGTCTGCGTGAAAGAAAAGATTTGATTGGCTCTTATTCTTTTCTTCACCTTACCCTCTCGTGGGGAAAGCCGCATCCTGTGTTCTCTGCATAAGCTGACCTCAAACCACTGCATGTAAACCATGCTCCCTTGTGTACCTAGTATTAAGCTGATACTGTTGTGTCCCCATACCCTGCCCTGGCGAGGTGGTATTGGGAAAGTCTTGTTACATCAGTTTTTTCCTACATAGACTCGGAATAACTTTACCTAGAGTCACACTTCTGCCTGTATCAACACACAGCTTGCGTAGGCCGCGGACCTTGCGTAGCATGGTTTCAGCGAGGGCAGGGACTCCTTATTTTTGAGTACTGATATACTCAGAGAAGGAACCCCCGTGTAAAGCCAAAAGCTAGATTGGTAGGGACGTCCACCCTTCCTAATAGGTGAGCCATCCCTAATAAATAGCATGGTTTGTATTCCAGTTACGGAACAAATGACAAATTCGTAGATAATTTGTATTTTTCCTAACTATACAAACCTTAGCTATTTATACAAACTTGCCCGCCAGCCCTATACCCCTTAAAGTCTTACCTCCAAGCAAAGTGAACTAAATCACAGGTGTGTGAGCGGGAGTGGTAGCAAGTTAACCCCCTACCCCCCCCCCCAACTAGCGGTGTGGGTAGTTAACCCTCACTAAATTTCAATGGCTCGTCATTTCAGCTCCGCCGAAAGTATAACCCCTAATAAATAGCTAAGGTTTGTATAGTTAGGAAAAATACAAATTATCTACGAATTTGTCATGTCTAGAGAAAAAGACAAAGATTTTTATAAAAATAAACTTAACCTTATCAGGGTAGTGGTATTGTAGCCAACAATTCCTGTTGGCACGGGCCTTTCTCTTGTTCAGCCAGTAGCTATTAGGTGCTATATTGGGCTTTTAGCAGTAATTTTACCCTACCACTGGAGATAATAAACACAAATTCATCATATTTGAGCACTATTTACTAAGCAGTGATGAGGCCCCTTCCCTCAAAACCAGAAATGAATGTTGCATGTATCAAATACCCACACGAGTAAAGCTCCGTCCACACAACGAACTTTGTTTAAGTGAAGAACCAGAGAGCAAAGTTCAGTATAGTTTTTCCGTATGATTACCAGAGTAATGAAAGCTGTGCTTGTAGGTGGTTAAAGACTTGGGAGATGTCACTGCCTGACGTACGAAGTTATGTTTTTTCACTAATGTCAATGACAGCCTATACCAGTTCTGTATCCTCTACTTTAAAGTTTAAACATGTCAAAGTTTTACTGGTCACATGAGGCAGCTTTAAACTTGAAAATTATATAAACAACACCCTTCCAACCTTTGGGATGCGAAGGCTGATATTTATATAGATCATGATGCACGAATTACAGCAATTTTTAAAATAACTTCTGAACTTATTATTGATTATGTTATGTTATTGGAGAAGAGGTGAAGCAAAAACTAAGCCCTTCTCTGCATTGACATAAATGAGAAATGCAGGAAATTAGCAAGTCAAAGGAAGCGTTTTTCTTAGGACTTCATAGATCTCTGAAAATTTGGGGTATAATTTTACACAAATAGTACTTTGTGATACTCGTTGTATTGTAGTTCTGCATAGTTTTATCATGTTGACAAATGAAGTAATGTTGCCTGTAATAGGGCTTCAACACAAAAATTCTTGTCTCAGAATTCATATTAATACTGTGGAGAATTTTTTAATGTGTGTTCTGAGTGGGAACTTAGTCCGGGAAAATCTCCTTATAACAGTTACATAAAGTTCAACAGGGGAGGATATGAGTACTTACTCTCGGGGCACAAACACTCTGTTAATACTTTACTGTCACAATTCACTAACCATCACTCTTAAATACAAAAGGGAAATTTACTGTCCAGAGGCCGGAGAACTCCACACGTAGATTTAGCAATAATTTATGGCCTACTCTAGCTTTGTCAGGTCTATTGTCATCTCATTCTCAGGCTCTGTTCCGGCTCCGTCCCAGCTACCCCAATGAGATGCTGGACAGGTATTTTACGTTAATGTAATCAGACAAAATCCAAAATGGGAGCAGTGATGTAAAGTAGTTTAAAAGTTTAAAGATAAGGATCTTTACCTTCGAAGCAAATATATTAATGCAAAGTTCCTCGCTGTTACCACCTATAGACTTACTTAGGTTTTACTCTTTAAATATTCCCAGTTTAAACATTAAATAAATGAGGGAGCAAAAAATACTAAAGAGGTTTAATCAACCTAATATTGATTTATTCACAAATTTACATTAAAAGAAAACGGTCATCTTAACAGCACAAAAAATGGTATCAAAAGAAATGCAATTCAAATAATGAAAATGATGGGTTAGACACGTGGTCTGCAATAATCAAAAATCAAAATGGGGTCTGGCACGTGGCCCACATAGCCCACGTGACCCAGAGACTATGCTAGTCTCAAACCAGAAATGATAACGGAAAAAATATTTACACACAATCCCACCGCACACAGTCCGAATAGTGTAAAAGCCAAGTTCCCTATCAAGTTAAAATTAGTCTAAGCTAAATAATGGGGGAATAACTATGGCCATTGATGTAGTACCTGCACTCCTTTGATGATCAGTCCTATGCCCGTGATAGCTGTTGTCCTGGTTGCACTTTGTACTTTGCACTCTTGCCTGGCTCACCCCAAGAATCCTCGTTTGTGGTAATTAAGGTTCCCAGGTTCCACTCCTTCACTGTCTCCAGCCGGCAGCCACAGGACTCCTTGGTGAGTCACGTTTTGGAAGGGGGGGATGGGGGTGAGCCAGAGGTGCACGGATTAACTGACCGGGCCGGTCAGTCGGTCATGACAGCTTCTTGACGAATGGGCTCGACTCTAAGGTCAAAGAGATCACCTGGCTTCACCTTTCCAGACAGGTGAGGAGCTTGATGCGCACGGTAATCCATTGGGGGTGCCATATCGGGACTTCAGGACAGGGCAATATATTGTTGCAAGGAGTGCAGAGGAGGCAGGATTTTGTACTAAATACTTTAGAGAAATCTTGTTGCTCTAAGGGAGTTTATATGTACAATAATCCTACCTATTCTGGCTTGCTAAAAATTAATAGTTTAAATGATTAATTAGTGGTGCGATGGGCATACATCTTGAAATTAACAAACCTTAATTGGTATTGAGAAATATAAGATGCATTAATTCAGCAATATTGAAATTTATATAAAAAATGCAGTTTAGGAATTTAATCTCGACCCATGTAGTTTAAGGAAAGAACCAACATACGCCGGGGTTACTACTAAGGACATCTGTTGTGCATATCAACGCTGTGACGTCACGAGCATGACGTGCGCCACTGTCAACAAGTTTAAGTTTAGATTAGTCCTCCCTGTGTTCGGTAAAGAAAACTTGATGTAGGAGAGAATGTTGAAGGGGTAGCTATAGTATTAGTAGAAGAGAGCTAAAAATACGATTGAAAGAAGAGTAGTGAAGAAAATTCTTCACAAATACGCTGTGTGGTGATTGTAGGTCTCAGTTTTTAAATAAGATTGTAAAATGTATTTATATCCATTCTCATGTATTTCATAAAATCTATTTCTGATTCATTTTACAAATCCCGTAGTGTTTCAACATGACTTCAAAATCTTTGTCGCCTTTGTAAACACTCTTTGTATCAAATTTTTTTCTTCCATTTTTAGTACACGGCAATAACAATATACAAGAGAATTTTCTTTATGCACGTACAACTGTCCATTTTCTCGTTACTCATACGCCGATTACTCTTCCTGTCGTCACCAGGCTCTCATTGCTCAATTACCATTTTTTGGACATAAGCATAAACACCTTTACCTTACTTTCTTCAACGAGAAATAAAGTTCACTGAACAATGTTTGGTTATGTGGAGACTCCATCCATATGACCAAGAGTTGCTAGTACAATATATTTTCGTTAGTGTACTTTCTGGAAAAATTTTATTCTTTATTCATATTTAGTTATTATCTCAAATTGTAAATATATGAATGAGCAAACAGAGAAATATGATGGATATAACCTTGATACAAGAAAATAACAATAAATTGAACAAACACCAACACGGTTTCAGGACAGGGAGAAGCACTGAAACTGCACTCATTGCAATTTACGAAACAATAGCCATGAGCCAAGTGAATAAAAAACGGATTTTGAGCGAAGCGAAAAATCTATTTTTGGGTGAGATAGCCATGTCGTCCTGATGGAAGGTTCCTTCAGTAGCTTCCTAGGGTATATAACTACAGTGGATATTCCCAGAGAATTGAACCAAAGGTTATCACAGAATTCTAACTTCTGGTGCGAGTACCCTAAAAGTTTCCCTCTAGGATATCTTATATCAGCAGGGGACGCATGAATTAACACGCCACATAGCTATCTGCACCCCATATAGAGTTAACGCTTCGATATGGGAAGGAGGCTGAGTAACTGAAGAGCCGTTCCAAAGTTACTCTCATTCGTGGCTACTTTTGGTACTTGAGACGTAAACAAACGGGCGCCATTGTTAAATGACGTCACGTCCGTCTTCATCCTGAGCTCAGCTCCTACCAATCTCCGCGATACAATAAGTCAGGGAGGGGCCTGAAAGGCTGAACTAGAATAGACGGGAGGGTCCATCAGGACGACATGGGTATCTCACCCAAAAATAGATTTTTCGCTTCGCTCAAAATCCGTTTTTTGGGCTCAAGCCATGTCGTCCTGATGGAAGTGTACCAGAGAATTAATGTATCGTGGATTTTTTCCCTTAATCCAAGTGCCTAGGGCTTCAAGCAATATTCCTATGGTCTGGAGACCATAAAGACTATGACAATTTTTAGTAATTGTCCTTACCAGAGATTCGACGATGAACTGGCTTCCTGCCCCCCTGGTAGGGAAGTCCTGGTGGACAAGAGGACTATTTCAAAGTGATCGGTGAAGAACTGCTCACCTGGTGGAGAGATCATGCTGGTCTCGGAGACAGATCAAAGGTTAATATTCGAGTAAGAATATTATCAGGACATAGGTGAGTATATAATATAAATAATAATATTATTCTTATGATCAGATAGGAAAGGGGTAAATGAAACTATAACAATCGTATATTTCTTAATAAGGAATAGGAGCGAAAGGAGACGCACATGGTAAATAAAATAGACATTTTATTTCTAAGATTGCAAGTCATTATAGAAGTAATTACAATAGTGATTATAGAATTTATTTACAATAATAATGAATAATGTACAGTACATAGAAAATGAAAGACAGTGATCTCGAGTTTGAAAAGAAAATTTTGCGTTTTAGAAACACAAGTTCCCAGGGGAGAGACAGTCTTACTTATAGTCCAAAAAACACTCCATGCTCGAGAGCATGTGGCACGCGTGTAAAATTTCTATGACATTTCACCTTGATAAAGAACAGTCTATTAGAAACACTAAGTGTCCATTAAATCACTATGTATCACGATAGGGTCAACACAGGCACCCGTAGAGTTAGAGTCCCAAATAACTCACTGTTCTATGCAGATTTAAGCAGCAGGTTTCATTACACTACCTGCAGCTACCACGAAATGTTTCACTTCGTGCATCTGTTTTGCGTAGTGCTTGAAGAACACGAGCGATGATTTCCAGCCTGTAAAGCTCTTGAGGCTTTCGAAATCCATACTCTGGAAGACGTTCAGAGAAGAAGCGACTTTTCTAGGATCGTGACTTGCGGGTGTACTGTCAGGATCCGCTCTGCGAATGAAGTAGGTGATTTTCGCTCTTAGTTGTTTCAGTGACAGGTCGCTACCCGAGGTTTCTCCTTTGAAGAGTTGTCCTCCAACGAAGTCTGAAGTTCTTCGAAGATAGACCTTAAGACACTCCACTGGGTATAGAGAGACATCTTCCTTCAGGGGACAGATTCTCCAGGGGCCCCATCTCTTGGTGGGTAGTTCATTCTTGGCGAGAAACGTCGGGTCGGGGAAGAGAGTAAGATCTCCCGTATCGGTAAATAGGATATGACCCTCTTCTTTGGATAATGCCACTATTTCACTCACTCGGGGTCCCAAGGCGAGAGCAAAAAGGAAGATAACTTTTTGAGTCAGGTCTTTCAGAGGGCACGAATCGTTGTCCAGGCTAGAAGCAAAATGGAGCACCTTGTCCAGGGACCAGGAGATAGGTTTTGGTGGAGGTGCTGGGCGTAGTCTAGCACATGCCTTTGGCAGTTTATTGAAGATATCACTAGACAGATCAATCTGGAAGGCGTATAGGAGTGGTCTAGTCAAGGCTGATTTACAAGTGGAAATCGTGTTGGCCGCTAAGCCTTGTCCATGAAGGTGAATGAAGAAGGACATGCAAAAATCAATGGTGATCTCCGTAGGATTTTTTGCCTTGACGAAGGAAACCCACTTTTTCCAGGAAGATTCGTACTGCCTTCTGGTAGACTCTGTCTTGTACTCCTCGAGGAAGTCTAAGCTTTTCTTTGAGATCCCAAACCTTTTCTTTACGGCTAAGGTGAGAAAATCATGAGATGAAGGTCCCTGACTTTCAGTGATGAAGCAAAGACAGTCGACTTCTGTACTGGTTGAGAGAGGACTGGGCCCGGTAGGGAGATCAGCGTGGGCTGTAGCTCCAGGACCAGGGGATACCAGTTGCTCCGGGGCCACTTGGGAGCCACTAGGGCCGCTGTCCCTTTGAAGGTTCTCAGTTTGGATAGGACTTTCAGCAGAAGGTTGGGTGGAGGGAACAGGTAGATCTTGGACCATCTGTTCCAATCCAGGGACATGGAGTCCACTACTTCTGCCTTGGGGTCCTCGTACGGGGCCACATATCGAGGAAGTTGATTGTTGTCGCTCGTCGCGAAGAGATCGATCTGAAATTCCGGGACTTGGTGAGAGATGAAGGAGAATGATCTTGCGTCTAGAGACCATTCCGACTCTATTGGGCTTGTCCGTGATAGAGCGTCCGCCGTCATGTTGCGGAATCCTGATAGGTGAACTGCAGACAGGTGCCATTTCTTCCTGTCTGCCAAACAGAAGATAGGTAGAAGCACCTGATTTATCTGGGGCGATCTTGAGCCCTGACGATTGAGACATCTGACTACCACCGAGTTGTCCAGAGTCAGGCGGATGTGGATCGAGGGAGGCGGGGAGAGTTTCTTCAGGGTGAGAAGAACCGCCATGGCCTCTATGATGTTAATGTGAAACGTCTTGAATAGGGGAGACCATGTTCCTTGAACCTGTCATTAGTGGGAGTGACCTCCCCAACCCTCCAGTGAAGCGTCCGTGTGGATGTTGATCGATGGAGGCGGGTGTTGAAGAGGGATGGACCTTTTCAGGGCCTTTGCTTCCGACCACGGCTTTAGAAGTGAGCGAAATCTGTTTGGAAGCCGTCTCTTGAGGTCTATTTGAGCGATGGATGCGAATCGTCTCTAGACTCTCGCGGCATCCTTTAGCTGTGCGCGAAGCACTGGGTTTGTCACTGAGGCGAACTGTAGAGAGCCGAGAACTTGTTCCTGTTGGCGTCTTGAGATCCGTTTGGATTTTAGAAGCCTTCTGACAGACCCTGCTATTTCCTTCCTTTTCTTTGGTGGAATGGAAAGGCGGTGTGACTGAAGGTCCCAATGGATTCCCAACCATTGGAACTTCTGAGCTGGAGTGAGGCGAAATTTCTCGGCGTTTATCTTGAAACCCAGATGCTTTAGGAACTGGGTGACTTTGTTGCAGGCTCTCAGACAATCTTTGGGCGATGTCGACCAGACTAGCCAGTCGTCTAGGTAGACCATCACTTGGACGCCCTGAAGACGTAGCTGTTGGACAATTGCGTCTGCCAGCTTGGTGAAGATTCGTGGAGCCCCGTTGAGCCCGAAGGGCATGGCCCTGAAGGCATAACTTTTCCTTTGGAGTCAAAATCCTAGGTAGGAAGAAGCGTAGTGATTCATTGGAATGTGCCAGTAGGCATCCGCCAGGTCTATGGAGACCATGTAGGCCCTGTGAGGCAGAAGGGTTCTTATTTGTTGCAGAGTCGGCATCTTGAATTTGTTGTTCGCAATGAACTTGTTGAGAGGGGACAAGTCTAGAATGACTCTGAGTTTGTCTGAGTCTTTCTTGGGAACACAAAAGAGTCTCCCTTGGAACCTGGTTGACTTTACCCTTCTTGTTCAAGAGCTCCAGGACATATTCTTCCAGGAGGGGGGTTGACTGTTGGAAGAATTGCTGGAAGAATGGGGGTGGTTGAGTCCAGCTCCAGCCCAGTCCTTTCTTGACGATGCTGTGTGCCCAAGGATCGAAGGTCCAACGATCATGGAATTGGCGGAGTCTTTCTCCCACCGGAAGCACTTCATTGCTTTTGATGTCCCGAGGGTTTGCCACCTCGGCCGCTAGCTCCCCTTCCTCCTCTGCCTCTGGAGGGACGGCGAGAAGAATCTCTGCCGCAGCCTCTGCCTGAGCCTCTACCTCTGGGATGAAAGGTAATGGAATGCTGCTCATAGGAACGGGTGAAGACCGGTGACTGCGACACCACCGTTTGGGGGACCAGTTGGAAGGTCTGCTGTGGCTGTGTAGCCACTTGGGGAGTAGCGGGACCCGGAAACTGACGTCTTGGTTGACGTTGCTGGGGCCTAGGCTTTGAGGATTTCCTCTTAGGCTGAGGGCCATCGTCCTAAGAGGACTTCCTCTTTCAGGACATGCCCCACTTGTGGAGAAGGTTCCGGTTCTCCGTGGCAGCTTTGTCCACTATCTCTTTCACCAAGGTGGACGGGAAGAGATGGTTGCCCCAGATGTTGGAGGAAATCAGTCTCCGGGGTTCGTGTTTCGCCGTTGCACTGGCGAACACGAATTCTCTACAGGCTCTGCGAGCCCTAGCGAAACTGTACAGATCCTTGGTCACAGTTGCCAGGTGTGACTTAGCAAGGACCATGTAAAAGTCCGGGACTCAGGTGTCCCCGGCCATGAGTTCTAGCTGTACCTGATGTGACAGCGAAGCGGCGAGTCTCTCCTTAGTATCCTGTTCCCTACGAAGGAGATGATCATTCAGTCGTGGGAGGTCCTCGTTGAACTGACGACCAGCCACATCAGGTTCTAGTTTCCCTACCGTGAAAGTAAGCTAGACGTCTTTCCAGTACCTGTCATCGGGGGGAAAGAGTGAAGGAGAAGGGTCTGCACTCCTCCAGTGCAGGGCAAGGTTTCCCTTCCTCCACATCCTTCATGACCGCTTGGAAGGCCTTTTCAGCGAAGGGGAAGGTCGCAGTAGCTGGAGCAACAAAGGTTGGATGCTTTTTGCTTAGCGCTGGCATCTTGGAGTTCGTGAAACCCCGATTCTTCACTGCTTCAGCCAGCATAGTTTGAGCCTTTGCGAGATCAAACACTATCACTTCCTTAGGTTCGGTCTCTTCTTTTGAGGCTGGTTCGGACCTGAGCCGGACGTAACAGTCCGGATAAGCCTCGAAGTTCGGGAAGAACTCCACTTCTTCCAGAAGAATAGAGCCAACCCTTTCACTAATGAAGATTTTGCCAGTAGTGATTGGCATGTGCTCGGCGTATCTCCAAGGGTTAGCTTTCGAGCAGGTGGGGAGGTCCTTAACCGAAATCTTTTTCGGTTGTTTGAAGCCGACGAGAGTCGTCTGGAATTGTTCCTGAGTCTCTCTCAGCTTCTTGTCCATGAGGGCTTCTAGCATCCTGAAGACCTCTTGAGTGGCCAATGGAAGAGGATCCGGGGTGGCGGAAGTCGAAGGAACAGGTTCCTCGGATGTCACTGGAGTTGCTGGGGGAGCTGGAGTGACCTCGTTCTCCGAATCAGGATATTCCACCTGATCTTCCTCATAGTCGAGCTCTTCGCCAATGAGGTTCTTCTCCGTTTCTTCTGACACCTCCGACATACGTTCCACGTTGTCGAAATCGATATGGCACTCACGCATAGACTGTGGCATGACGATGTCGGGTTCGACCACTATTTGGACAGTGGGAATTTGTTGTCGAAGGATCACAGAGTCCTTGGATGCTTTCGGAAAAAGCAAGGCCCTCATATCTTCATTTGGAAGATAAGGTCCAGAGGCGTTCTTTTGGAAGCCTCGCACCCATTTGCACAGCTTCTCTCTAGCGATGTCCCTTACCTCCGTGGTAGGAGGATCGTTGAACGCTTCGTCAAGAAGACTCTTGCAGACTGAACAGTTCTGCGGATCCCAGAATTTAAGGTCGCCTCTCTTGGCGACGCAGGGGGCGTGGGTCCGGCACGCCTTGTGCCCGTAGAAGTCCGGGCGTACAACACCACAGAAGTTACTTTCAAACTTCACATACTCCTCCAGTAAAAGAAAGAGACCATGAGTACATGGAAGGCATAAGAATGAATTACATTACTCTAGACTTAAGAATAACTTAATCTATAATAGCATATTGATTATATGTTCAAGATTGATGAGCAGGAAGGGAAGTAGATAGACACATACTTGTGAATCCTGCCCAGCCGGTTACCGTAACCTTATCCGTAGACAATTCCTTAGGACCCGAGGGTCTCAAATAAGGGAAAATCGTATGGATGAGCCAAGCTAGGCTTCCTTAATAGAGGAATTGTCCGCAGAGTGTAAAAGGATCTGAGACCACTCAGAGCCTTGAGGGAGAGGGGAAAATAGGATAAACCCCTTAGTAATATGTAGGTTCCGGCAATCGACTACACTGAGATGCACAGAGTTTGCTGGAAATGTTGTAATGTGCAATCAAACAGCATAGCCACTATATTAGCTGGTATAACAATACGTATATGGAGGTGGTCAGGCTATCTGGCTACATCAGATTGACTGCCGGCATGGTGCCGGCAGCCAAGGAAGGGGTACATATCCCTTAGAGCCTTATTAGGGGGCGCCGGCAGGCCTACGCCACGCCGGAGACCGGTCCTGCAGGGTGGAAAACATCAAGGAGGACACACTGAGCGACCGAGATGGACAACACCACAGTGGCGACCGTCGGCACAGCGGCAGATTGCCGGCAGAGGCGGTGGGCTCCGGCAGCCGGAGGCTGACGACATGGTAAACCTTAGTTCAACTCATAAGATATATATATATATATAAAGGGCGGATACCTAGACTGCCGGCAATCAATGCCGGCAGGTGGACGGCAGTCGCCGGCAGTTGTCCGGCTGTCGCTAGGTAAACCAGGGTAAATATAAGGGGTGGGATATCGGCAGAATGTCAACGGAAGGCGGCAGCCTCCGGCAGGCAATAGGCTAACGTCGTAGAGGGGAGGTATCTTAAGAAAAGAGGCCATCTGAGGTAGTGGCAGCTGTCGCCGGCAGTAGAGGCGGCAAGGGACCGGCACCATGATAGAGAGAGAGAAAGGTAAGGAGGGAGGGGAGTGATAATATCCAATACCCCTCCGACATCCCTCCGGAGAGAGTGCACTCATGATAGGAGTAGATACTCCTAACATCCGGCGGCAGTGGGCCAGCAGATGGCCGGGAGCCTGAGGTAACCCAAGGGAGGGATAGAGAGCACTCAAAGAGGGGGAATCCTCCGCCGGCAGGACCGCCGCCGGCAACCACCCTTATAAAACGCTATGAAGGGTGTGTACCAGAGTGGCCAGCTCAGCAGAAGAACATGGCTAGCCCTACCACTCCACCCAAGGGAGGAGTTGTAGGACCGAGGACAGGGGTGTGTAGGGAGGGGGAAGTAGGGGTCTTTCTTAAGTGGGTAGACTCTGTATGAGAGAGGCCACCAAGGCAAGGGAGAACACTCCCTAACCTAGGATAGGTAGCACAGATCAGGTACAGTACTAATGTACTGTCCTAAACTATAGTAAGCCAGAGTCTGCCCCCAGAGCTTAACCTAGATTAGGAGGACCAACTCCTAGGCTAGGAAGGCCTGGAAAGACACATCGCTAGTTGCAGGGAGGAAGGAGTAACCCAACCAAGTGCAACTGGGGAAGGGCAGAGCCCTTCCTAATGTCTCAGGCACGACCCTAAGCCGGGTTCATTCCCTTAGGGTAGGCTGAGAAGCGATAAATACTCTGGGTGAAGACAAGATTCTCCCTATTATAGAATAAGGGAAAAGCAAGGCTACCCAGAGGGAATTACCCTCTGAGGTAAGGGGAATAGGAAGCATACAAGGGTTCCTACATTAGGTTAGGAGGGGGTTGGTACACAAACCAATTCGGTCCCTTGTATGGTCCCCGAAGGCAAAAACACTTACATCACAGTAACTAGTATGTTTAACAATGCCAAAATCTTCATAACTAAACTTAGGAACACTGATATATATCATGCAGTAAATTGAGGACTAGGCTAGCGATCTAGTATGGGGTCGATCAACGACCGTAGTCTAACGAGCGCTAAAAACACGATATAATGATTTCCTAGCTATGAAAACTAAATAACTAATAATGTTAATTAGTTAAAGGACCGGAGAAGGCTGTTCTGGCTAACTAAATAAAGCATGCAACGTGAACAGCGACGCCGTCATGGCGCGTCCGGTATCGGCACAGCTCTGCCACAAAACAAAATATTTTAGGAAAAATAGAAGTTACTTTACGGTCAGAGCTTATTTAAACAATACTAGGACCTGGTACTCAACTTTCCAGAAGGCGGCGAGGCTGAAGGCTGCGACATAATGGCGATGTAAACAGATAAAAGAGGCACTTGGGAAAAATCCGACTTAGCATAGGAGCTACAGGCAAAAGGATGGAGACGGACGTGACGTCATTTAGCAATGGCGTCCGTTTGTTTATGTCTCGAGTACCAAAAGTAGCCACGGATGAGAGTAACTTTGGAACGGCTCCTCAGTTACTAAGCCACCTTTCCATATCAAAGCCCTCTTAATGAGAGAATGCCTTGATGAAGTCACTGAGCTTCAGCACGGCATTCTATTCCCGTGCTGAAACTTGGTGACGAGCAAGAGGGCTCTCGAACTTGGGGAAATTGCTCCCCAAGTTCGAATCTAAATTTCTCTCTTAATTATCTTTTTCTTCCACTTTATACTGCTTCAACCTTCCCCTAATATTATAAACTTTCCTTCATGTTGCTGTCCCAACCCTTTGAGTAAAATTTCCCATATGTATATGTGTATATATTTACATATATATGTATATTTATTATTAGTTTTTTCTCTCTCTCTTTATGGCATGGATGTTTCTACATTTGTTATTGCCACTTGGGCGGATGTTTCTACATCCGGTATTACTGCCTGCTTTGATGAATGGGAAAGGTGTCACGGTTGGGAGGTGTTTGTGGTTAAAGCTATATGTGAGAGTATTGGATGATCTCAGCCATCCCGAAGATGGTTTGGACCTTTTTGGCGGAACTATTCTCAAGTGTTGGGTCTTCAGAATCCAGGGGGATCCAACGCTTGAGGTAGGACTCTCGGCTTTTGGCCGGAAGCCCGTCATTACAGATATGGGGAGGATGATTCCATAGTTTCTTGGTCTCAGTCCTAACAGGCAGGTTCAGCTTACACCTGTGCCTCTATATCTGTTTTGATGCTATCCTTCGGGTAGGGTATGGAGTGGACCATCTGGGAAGTATACTCTCACTGTGCCGGTAGTGGAGAATGCAAATTTCCTTCCCAACATGTGATGCCTTAATGTTCTCAAGCAGGTAAATCAAACTATTCAAAAAATCACTCTTCTCTATTCTTTATTCTGATTGTTTTCGTGTGAGAATGACCCCACCTCCCCTGGATATGCTGACTCGCCCCCGGCACTGTTGACAACCTCTGACAATTCATTTAAAGAAAACTCCATTGACGACGTAGGAACTAAAAAGGACTATTCTTTATTCTTTAAACACTCGGAAAAAGGGTAATTTAGGCAACCCAGGAAAACTGAATGTCCTGCACGTTACCCAAATCCTATTAGAAGCTAATTATGATATGCTACATAAAATATTTGAGTGTTACGGATTAATAAAAGAAATTAGAATGAAACTTCAAGATAATAATTGGGAATCTTGGTTATCATTTAATTGTCATGAGGAAGCATTTAATGCAAGCCGTAATATTGTTGATATTAAAGTAGGTAATATGAGTGTTAAGGATGCTCTGTGTGATGGGGCACCTAAAGATCTGGATGTCTACAGACCAGCAGACTGGGCTGATAAAGATATAGAGGCAGATATGCCATCCCAAAGAAAGCCAAAACCACCAGTGTGGCTTCTTGCTCAATCTGTAGGAGGTACGGAAAATTATTTCAAGATCTGCAAATTTCTTCAGAGGAAGGTAGGTACAATCGCACCTGGAGATATATCTCGATTCGGGAAGAAAAGTTACTTGATAAAGGCAAAGTCATACACACAGTCTGTTATACTGTCCAATTTGAAGAAAGTTAATGATGATATAAAATTGGACATCAAACCCCATCTAAACTTTAGCTATGGAAGGGGAGTGGTTTTTAATAGGGATCTGTATGAATTTACTGAAGAGGAGATATTGGCTATGTGTCCTCTATCAGTGTGGAAAGTGCATAAAGTACCTGGAACATCAATGATTGTTCTTACTTTCCAGGATGCCGATGTACCTTTCCACATAGACATAGAAATCGAAAGGATCAGAGTTCAACCTTTTAAGCAGAAGCCACTGCAATGTTATAATTGCTTTAAATTTGGACATCCTTCCAAAGTTTGCAATAGTGAAAAAATTTGTAATACTTGCTCCAATATTTACCATGGGGAATGTACACTTGAGGCAAGGTGCTTAAACTGCAACTCTAATCATAAATCTAATTATAAGAGCTGCCAGTTTTATAAGTTAGAAGAGGCTGCCCTCAGTAAATCAATTATTGAACATGTAAGCATGGAGTATGCCAAGAGATTATTAAATAAATCTAATACTTATGCAAAGACATTAAAAACAGGAGAAAAAGTTCCTTGGGAATCATCTCACCCACCTACTACTGTAGGTAGTTCTCGAAAAAGGAATTCACCATCTATTGATAAAGTGCTGCATAAGACAAGAACATCTCCTAAAGATTTATCATTGAGTATCAACCAAAAGACATTGCCCACCACTATCAAACCTTTGTCCCCCATTACAAAGGATAGTACTAACCTCTCCCAGGCCATATCCTTGTCTGATTTAATGGAGATTCCACCTGACACCAAGTTATCAGGTGTACCTGTAGTGGGGAAGGTACAAAAACTTGGTAACTCACAACCTATTAATCTTAAAAGAGAGAGACCCCCATCTCTCTCACCCCCTTCCATAAGAAATACTAGAATTATGACATCAAATAATTATGATGTTTTGTCTGTTGGTGTTACCGATTAACCAGAAGACAATTTAAATAAATCAGAAATTCAAGTTGAGGTCCACCATCCCCCCTCAACAAATAGATAAAAAAGATACAAAGAAAAACACCAACATAAAACTCAACATAACAAGACCATCTCTGAAGAAACCTACAGGTAATAATGTTAGATTAAAAACTGCTAATGGGAAGACCTCATCCAAGATGTCTTCCCGAAATAATCCATAGTTTTCTCCTCAATTTTGCAATGGAACTGTCAGGGTTTAAGGGCGAAATTTGAAGAACTTAAGCTCCTAATTCATGAACATTCCCCCATAATTGTATGTCTACAGGAAAGTATGCTTGATGCTAACACTCCTAGTCCTCGAGAGTATGTTAGCTATAGAACACCATATAATCATCAAGCAGGGAGCCATGGTGGAAGTCTCATGTATGTTCGTCGAGATGTTCCCCAAATACCTATGCCTATATGTACAACACTGCAGGCAGTGGTTGTACAAATTGATATAGGAAGAAAATATACAATATGCTCTCTCTACTTACCTCCAAATGATAATATTTTATATGATGATTTAGCAGAGGTCATTCATCAACTCCCTAAACCATTTCTCTTACTGGGAGATATGAATGGTAGACATCCTTTATGGGGTGATATCTTAGCAAACACAAGGGGCAATATTATCTCATCAATTGTGGAGAATGAGGATGTGGGACTCATTAATACAGGAGAGCCCAAACACTTCCATGTTCAGACAGGTACTTTGTCATGCATTGACCTTTCAATTGCAAGCTCTAACTGCCTTCTTGATTTTGATTGGAGGACATTAGATGATTGGCATACTAGTGATCATGCACCAATCATTATAAACACCAACAATGGTCCACCTTTACAGAGATCGCCACGATGGAATCTTGACAAGGCGGACTGGGAAAAATTTTGTGAGCTAAGCGAAATTGAGGGGGATGCTGAACAGGTTGAAAATATCGATGATGCTATAGACTTACTGAATGGAACTCTCCATACAGCAGGAGTCAATTCAATTCCCAAAACAACAGGGTTATTCAAACGACGACCAGTCCCGTGGTGGTCTTCAGAACTAACTGCCCTCCACAGAGCCACAAGAAGATCTCTAACACGATTGCGTAGACTCCGAACTGATGAGAATTTAATTATGTACAAGAAATGTAGAGCACAGTTCCGTCATGCCATGAAAGAAGCAAGGCGCCAGTCATGGATGTCTTTTGTTTCCTCCATTAACAGTAGAACACCACCATCTGCTGTGTGGAATAAAGTGAAAAAGATAGCTGGCAAATTCACCCCCATCCCACCACCAGTGTTGAAGGTGAATGGTCAGTATGTAACTGAAGCAAATGATGTTAGCAATGCCCTGACTAGTCATTTTTCAAATGTATCCAGCAAGTGTGTAGGAGCCCCTGGTCACCAGTATAGGAGTGTTGAAGAAAAGAAAATTTTAAATTTTGCAACAAGAAGGGAAGAGTCTTATAATTCTCCTTTCACTGAAAGATAATTTGATTCCGCACTTACTCATTGCAATGATACAGCCCATGGACCTTATGGAATTCCATATGCAATGATTAAACATGTACATTTTAATACAAAGATATTTATTTTAAGCATTATTAATAGAATATGGCATGATCATAGTTACCTAAGTGTTTGGGAAGTAGCCATTATTTTAGCTTTTTTAAAACACGGTAAAGACAAGTTTTTAGCAGCAAACTATCGTCCTATTGCATTGACATCTTGTTTATGTAAAATCATGGAGAAGATGATCAATGCAAGGCTGATATGGTACCTTGAAAAGAAAGGTATTTTATCACCGATTCAATGTGGATTCAGAAAAATGCACTCAACGACTGATGTGTTGATACGACTTGAGTCCTCTATTTGTGAAGCCTTTGCTTCCAAACAGCACCATGTTACAGTATTTTTTGACCTTGAAAAGGCATATGATACCACATGGAGATATGGTATACTTAAAACCATTCATGAAATCGGATTGAGAGGAGAGCTGCCACTATTTATTCAGGCATTTCTTTCACATTGAGTTTTTCAAGTGAGAGTTGGGAAGCTCTATCAGAGAGTAAGTGCCAGGAAGAAGTAGTTCCTGAGGGTAGTGTGCTGAGTGTAACCCTTTTTGCACTAGCAATTAATGGGATATCCTCAGCAATTCCCCAGGATGTTCTCTCAACATTATTTGTGGATGATCTCTCCATATCATTTGCTGGAGCCAGAATGGCAATGGTTGAGAGAAAACTACAGCTCTCAATTGACAGAATTATCCAGTGGGCCGATATGAATGGATTTAAGTTCTCGACAAGTAAAACTACTATTGTACATTTCTGTCGTATCCGGGGAGCACATCCAGACCCGGATATATACATTAAAGGTCAACGGATCCCATGTGTATCGGAAACCAAATTTTTAGGTTTGATATTTGATTGTAGACTTACATGGGTTTCTCACCTAAAAGCGCTAAAAGCTAAATGTGTTGAAGCTCTGAAAAATTTTAAAAGTATTGTCCCATACATCATGGGGGGCAGACCGCAATACTATTCTAAAATTATACAAGGCTTTGATTTTTTCCAAAATTAGTTATGGTTGGGAAATATATTCTTCAGCTACCCCAAGCCGGTTGAAAATATTAGATTCAATACATCATGCAGATATTAGATTGTCCACGGGAGTATTTAGAACATCACCTATCCCAAGTCTCCTTGTTGATGCTGGAGAGTTACCTCTAGTAGACCTTTACCGGATGTCTTCTATTCTTCGGTATTGGTTTAGATTGCAAAGACTCCCTAATTCATTTGCCTTCCAGACTGCAAGCCTTGTAAGGCACCCAACATACTTTGAGATGCACCCAAAATCTCCTCAACCCTATGGCTTTCGGGTGAAACAATTATTAAACAGTCTGGATATAATTAGATGGAAGGTACTTCCATTCAAGGTATCATCAACGCCTCCATGGAAATTACCAGAGATATCTTTTGGTAAATATTTTATAGGAGATAAAAAGAATATGTCAGACCTAGAAGCCAGGTCTCTATTTAATGAACATGTTAAAGAACATAGAGGATCAACTTTTATCTATACTGATGGCTCCAAATCTGATGCTGGCGATGGATTTGGAGTGCATAGTAATGGTTTTAATTGTAGAGGTGCGCTTCCTCTGACCGCTTCCATATTTACTGCCGGACTGTATGGCATATTAACCGCTATTGAGAAAATAGCGTTGGAGAAGGAGGGTAATTTTACAATTTTTAGTGATGCAAGGAGTGTCCTTCAAGCTCTAGAAGTTTTTAATTCTAGCAACCCTCTAGTTTTAAAGATTTTAGAATGGCTCTTCATTATTGGACGGAGAGGTTTAATGGTTAGATTTTGTTGGGTTCCAGCACATGTAGGTGTGTCCGGGAATGAGAAGGCAGATTCACTGGCTAAGAAGGCTGCATCCAAGTTGCTGCCAAGAAGGTATCCCATTCCCTGTAATGATTTCTTACCTGACATTAAGAAATTGGTTTGCAATAAATGGCAACAGCAATGGGATAGCCTACATGGGAATAAAATGCGAGAGGTAACAAATGTCATATCTCCTTGGAGGTATAATATGATGCCCCGAAAATGGGAGACGTCTCTTTGTCGTCTTCGTATTGGTCAAACTCAGTTGACACAAGAGTTTCTGCTGAAGGGCCAACACCAACCGTATTGTGACGACTGTTTAATACCTCTAACAGTGAGGCATTTGTTGACCGAATGCCCCAATTATAGCAACTTAAGGAATAGATATTTGTTTGAGGCTCGAGGTGAGGGTAGCAGGTTCATCCTTGCCAAGATTCTTGGAAATGATGTGTCCTACTATGCAAGTGGCATTTTTATATTTATTTCAGAAGCAGGACTTCTGAAAACTATTTAACTTTTATGACATTCAACTTTTATGATTTTAATTGAAAACTCTATTATATTTTATTTTATTTTCTATTTTTGTATACATAAATTAAATGTTACCAGCGTCATTGACCTTAGATGTCAGGATTCCTGAAAACTTTAAATCAATCAATCAATCCATATCGAAGTGTTAACTCTATATGGGGTGCAGATAGCTATGCGGCGTGTTCATACATGCGTCCCCTGTTGATATACGATATCCTAGAGGGAAACCTTTAGGGTACTCGCACCAGAAGTTAGAATTCCTTGTAGGTGAACTGCAGACAGGTGCCATTTCTTCCTTTCTGCCAAACAAAAGATAGGGAGAAGCACCTGATTTATCTGGGGCGATCTTGAGCCCTGACGATTGAGACATCTGACTACCACCGAGTTGTCCAGAGTCAGGCGGATGTGGATCGAGGGAGGTGGGGAGAGTTTCTTCAGGGTGAGAAGAACCGCCATGGACTCCAAGATGTTGATGTGAAACGTCTTGAATAGGGGAGACCATGTTCTTTGAACCTGCTGTTGGTGGGAGTGACCTCCCGAACCCTACAGTGAAGGGTCCGTGTGGATGTTGATCGATGGAGGCGGGTGTTGAAGAGGGATAGACCTTTTCAGGGCCTTTGCTTCTGACCACGGCTTTAAAAGTAAGCGAAGTCTGTTCGGAAGCCATCTCTTGAGGTCTCTTCGAGCGATGGATGCGAATAGTCTCCAGAATCCCGCGGCATCCTTTAGCTGAGCGCGAAGCACTGGGTTTGTCACTGAGGCAAACTGTAGAGAGCCGAGAACTTGTTCCTGTTGGCGTCTTGAGATCCGTTTGGATTTTAGAAGCCTTCTGACAGACCCTGCTATTTCCTTCCTTTTCTTCTGTGGAATGGAAAGGCGGTGTGACTGAAGGTCCCAATGGATTCCTAACCATTGGAACTTCTGAGCTGGAGAGAGGCGAGATTTCTCGTCATTTATTTTGAAACCCAGATGCTCTAGGAACTGGGTGACTTTGTTGCAGGCTCTCAGATAATCTTCGGGCGATGCTGACCAGACAAGCCAGTCGTCTAGGTAGGCCATCACTTGGACGCCCTGAAGACGTAGCTGTTGGACGATTGCGTCTTCCAGCTTGGTGAAGATTCGTGGAGCCCCGTTGAGCCCAAAGAGCATGACCCTGAAGGCGTAACTTTTCCTTTGGAGTCAAAATCCTAGGTAGGAGGAAGCGTAGTGATTCATTGGAATGTGCCAGTAGGCATCCGCCAGGTCTATGGAGACCGTGTAGGCCCTGTGAGGCAGAAGGGTCCTTATTTGTTGCAGAGTCAGCATCTTGAATTTGTTGTTCGCAATGAACTTGTTGAGAGGGGACAAGTCTAGAATGACTCTGAGTTTGTCTGAGTCTTTCTTGGGAACACATAAGAGTCTCCCTTGGAACCTGGTTGACTTTACCCTCCTGATCACCTTCTTGTTCAAGAGTTCCAGGACATATTCTTCCAGGAGGGGGGTTGACTGTTGGAAGAATTGCTGGAAGGCTGGGGGTGGTTGAGTCCAGCTCCAGCCCAGTCCTTTTTTGACGATGCTGTGTGCCCTAGGATCGAAGGTCCAACGATCCTGGAATTGGCGGAGTCTTCCTCCCACTGGAAGCACTTCATTGCTTCTAGTGTCCCGAGGGTTTGCCACCTCGGCCGCTAGCTCCCCTTCCTCCTCTGCCTCTGGAGGGACGGCGAGAAGAATCTCTGCCGCAGCCTGTGCCTGAGCCCCTACCTCTGGGACGAAAGGTAGTAGAATGTTGCTCATAGGCAGGGGTGAAGACCGGTGACTGCGACACCACCGGTTGGGGGACCAGTTGAAAGGTCTGCTGTGGCTGTGCAGCCACTTGGGGAGTAGTGGGACCCGGAAACTGACATCTTGGTTGACGTTGCTGGGGCCTAGGCTTTGAGGATTTCCTCTTAGGCTGAGGGCCATCGTCCTGAGAGGACTTCCTCTTTCGGGACATGCCCCACTTGTGGAGAAGGTTCCGATTCTCTGTGGCAGCTTAGTCCACTATCTCTTTAACCAAGGAGGACGGGAAAAGATGTTTGCCCCAGATGTTGCAGGAAATCAGTCTCCGGGGTTCATGTTTTGCCGTTGCACTGGCGAACACGAATTCTCTACAGGCTCTGCGAGCCCTAGCGAAACTGTACAGATCCTTGGCCACAGTCGCCAGGTGTGACTTAGCAAGGACCATGTAAAAGTCCGGGACTCTGGTGTCCCCGGCCATGAGTTCTAGCTGTACCTGATGTGACAGCGAAGTGGCGAGTCTTCCCTTAGTATCCTGTTCCCTACGAAGGAGGTGATCATTCAGTCGTGGGATGTCCTCGTTGAACTGACGACCAGCCACATCAAGTTCTAGTTTCCCTACCGTGAAAGTAAACTGGACGTCTTTCCAGTACCTGTCATCGGGGGGAAGAGTGAGGGAAAAGGGTCTGCACTCCTCCAGTGCAGGGCAAGGTTTCCCTTCCTCCACAGCCTTCACGACCGCTTGGAAGACCTTTTCAGGGAAGGGGAAGGTCGCAGTAGCTGGAGCAACAAAGGTTGGATGCTTTTTGTTCAGCACTGGCATCTTAAAGTTTGTGAAACCCCGACTCTTCACTGCTTGAACTAGCATAGCTTGGGTCTTTGTGAGATCGAACACTATCACTTCCTTAGGTTCGGTCTCTTCTTTTGAGGCTGGTTCGGACCTGAGCCGGACGTAACAGTCCGGATAAGCCTCGAAGTTCTGGAAGAACTCCACTTCTTCCAGAAGAATAGAGCCAACCCTTTCACTAATGAAGATTTTGCCAGTAGTGATTGGCATATACTCGGAGTATCTCCAAGGGTTAGCTTCCGAGCAGGTGGGGAGGTCCTTAACCAAAATCTGTTTCGGTTGTTTGAAGCCGACGAGAGTCGTCCGGAATTGTTCCTGGGTCTCTCTCAGCTTCTTGTCCATGAGGGCTTCTAGCATCCTGAAGACCTCTTGAGTGGCCGATGGAAGAGGATCCGGGGTGGCGGAAGTCAAAGGAACAGGTTCCTCTGATGTCACTGGAGTTGCTGGGAGAGCTGGAGTGACCTCGTTCTCCGAATCAGGATATTCCACCTGATCTTCCTCATAGTCGAGCTCTTCGCCCATGAGGTTCTTCTCCGTTTCTTCTGACACCTCCGACATACGTTCCACGTTGTCGGAATCGATATGGCACTCACGCATGGACTGTGCCATGACGATGTCGGGTTCGACCACTATTTGGACGGTCGGAATTTGTTCTCAAGGGATCACCAAGTCCTTGGATGCTTTCAGAAAAAGCAAGGTCCTCATATCTTGGGACCCGAGGGTCTCAAATGAGGGAAAATCCGTATGGATGAGCCAAGCTAGGCTTCCTTAATAGAGGAATTGTCCGCAGAGTGTAAAATGATCTGAGACCACTCAGAGCCTTGAGGGAGAGGGGAAAATAGGATAAACCTCTTAGTAATATGTAGGTTCCGGCAAGTGACTGCACTGAGATGCACAGAGTATGCTAGAAATGTAATGTGCAATCAAACAGCATAGCCACTATATTAGTTGGTATAACAATACCTATATGGAGGTGGCCAGGCTATCTGGCTGCATCAGATTGACTGCCGTCATGGTGCCGGCAGTCAAGGAAGGGGTATATGTCCCTTAGCGCCTCATTAGGGGGCCCCGGCAGACCGACGCCACGCCGGAGACCGGTCCTGCAGGGTGGAAAACATCAAGGAGGACACACTGAGCGACCGAGATGGAAAACACAGTGGCGGATCGCCGGCAGAGGCGGCGGGCTCCGGCAGCCGGAGGCTGACGGCATGGTGAACCTTAGTTCAACTCATAAGATATATATATATAAAGGGCGGATACCTAGACTGCCGGCAATCAATGCCGGCAGGTGGGCGGCAGTCTCCGGCAGTCAGTTGGCTGCCGCTAGGTAAACCAGGGTAAATATAAGGGGTGGGACGTCGGAGGGATGTCGACGGAAGGCGGCAGCCTCCGGCAGGCGGTAGGCTGACGTCGTAGAGGGGAGGTATCTTATGAATAGAGGTCACCTGAGGTAGTGTCGGTTATCCCCGGCAGTAGAGGCGGCAAGGGACCGGCACCATGATAGAGAGAGAGAAAGGTAAGGAGGGAGGGGAGGGGTAATATCCTATACCCTTTCAGCATCCCTCCGGAGAGAGTGCACTCATGATAGGAGTAGGTACTCCTAACATCCGGCGGCAGTGGGCAGGCAAATGACCGGGAGCTTGAGGTAACCCAAGGGAAGGATAGAGAGCACTCAGAGAGGGGGAAGCCTCCGCCGGCAAGACCGCCGCCGGCAATCACCCTTATAGAACGCTATGAAGGGTAAGTGTACCAGAGTGGCCAGCTCAGCAGAAGAACAAGGCTAGCCACACCACTCCACCCAAGGGAGGAGTTGTAGGACCGAGGACAGGGGTGTGTAGGCAGGCCTACACCAAAGAGATGGAGTGGGGTGGGGGAAGTAGGGGTCTTTCGTAAGTGGGTAGACTCTGTATGAGAGAGGCCACCAAGGCAAGGGAGAACACTCCCTAACCTAGGATAGGTAGCACAGACCATGTACAGTACTAATGTACTGTCCTAAACTATAAGAAGCCAGAGTCTGCCCCCAGAGCTTAACCTAGATTAGGAGGACCAACTCCTAGGCTAGGAAGGCCTGGAAAGACACATCGCTAGTTGCAGGGAGGAAGGAGTAACCCAACCAAGTGCAACTGGGGAAGGGCAGAGCCCTTCCTAATGTCTCAGGCACGACCCTAAGCGGGGTTCATTCCCTTAGGGTAGGCTGAGAAGCGATAAATACTCTGGGTGAAGACAAGATTCTCCTTATTATAGAATAAGGGAAAGGCAAGGCTACCCAGAGGGAATTACCCGTAAGTAAGCGGAATAGGAAGCATACAAGGGTTCCTACATTAGGTTAGGAGGGGGTTGGTACACAAACCAACTCAGTCCTTTTTATGGTCCCCGAAGGCGAAAACACTTACATCACAGTAACTAGTATGTTTAACAATGCCAAAATCTTCACAACTTAACTTAGGAACACTGATATATATCATGCAGAAAAGTGAGGACTAGGGTGTCAAGCCTAGGGGCTAGGCTAGCGATCTAGTATGGGGTCGATCAACGACCGTAGTCTAACGAACGCTAAAACACGATATGATGATTTCCTAGCTATGAAGACTAAATAACTAATAATATCAATTAGTTAAGGGACCGGAGAAGGCTGTTCTGGCTAACTAAATAAAGCATGCAACGTGAACAGCGACACTGTCATGGCGCGTCCGGTATCGGCACAGCTCCGCCACAAAACACAATATTTTAGGAAAAATAGAAGTTACTTTACGACCAGAGCTTATTTAAACAATACTAGGACCTGGTACTCAACTTTCCAGAAGAAGGCGAGGCTGCAGGATGCGACATAACGGCGATGTAAGCAGATAAAAGAGGCACTTGGGAAAAATCCGACTTAGCGTAGGAGCTACAGGCGAAAGGATGGAGACGGACGTGACGTCATTTAGCAATGGCACTCGTTTGTTTACATCTCGAGTACCAAAAGTAGCCACGGATGAGAGTAACTTTGGAACAGCTCCTCAGTTACTCAGCCACCTTTCTATATCGAAGTGTTAACTCTATATGGGGTGCAGATAGCTATGTGGCGTGTTCATACATGCGTCCCCTGTTGATATACGATATCCTAGAGGGAAACCTTTAGGGTACTAGCACCAGAAGTTAGAATTCTGTGATAACCTTTAGTTTAATTCTCAGGGAATATCCATTGTAGTTAAATATACCCTAAGAAGCTACTGAAGGAACCTTCCATCCTTCCATCAGGACGACATGGCTTGAGCCCAAAAATACACACAAAATGAGCATTCCTGGTGGAAAAGGATAGCCCCCTTTCATTGCTCTGGATGAACCAAATCCAGAGTATTGAAATAAAACAATAAAACAAAAGTATACAAACAAATGAATAAACATGCCCCAGAAAGGAAATAATCATGAAAACACAAGTCCTTCGGTGGCTGGAAAGAGAACTCACCTTCTGGAAGTCCACAAGACATGATGTTGGAGGGAAAAAAAAAAAAAAAAAAACTACAGAGCTATTGGGTCTGCCGCAATCTTTTCACTTCCTACTGTACTTCAGTTTAACAATTTCCCTCCATTCCCAATACCCCCCTCCCACCTATCCTACCCCCTATACTGTAGCTGTAGCAACAAAAGCTTACCTTATGATATTAAGAAACATAGCAAACCAAGAGCCTCCTATGAGCTGTCAGAGAATTTTTTATGGCAAACTAATTTAATATTTCCTCAAACTCTTGAAGAATAGTGAATGAATACATATTTTGGCCGGAAAAAAGTTGTGTAAGGGACCGGATGTGCTTATGTAAATATAAGAAATGGATGTTTTACCGATAAATTATTTTCATTAAAACTACCATTTGAAACAAATTATAGACATTCTCAAAGGCAAAAATACAATAATATGAATTTCTATAATTCAAAGCAGAGGTCATGAGTTATCCCCCTTAATAAAGAAAGCTAGCAATGTTAAGAGCTCATAGAGCTTGATTATTGTTCAAAGGTGGAGGCTTTGAAGGCTTTTCATTACTGTATAGAAGTCATCGCTAATACAATCAACTAGCCAAGTCTTCTATGGCTTTTCCCTTGAACTAACGGCACGTTCTCTTTAGAACCTTGCACTGTGAACTTGGTCAGCAGCCATTACAACATACTATCACATGAGAGATACTGTGAGAGAAATTTACCATAATACCTAAGGGTACGAAATTATTATGTTCTCAACTGGCTTTCGTAATATGATTTTTTTCGTGTGGTGAATCATGTTTTACAAGTAAATCTCCTAATTCTTTCCGAGCCCTACGAAAACACCACATTAAATTTTATAATAAAACTGTAGCCAAGGATGCCTCCTGCGATGTTCCTTCTCTTGCATCGTCTCCAGCCTGAGCGCGCACAAGATCACTGAAAATGGCGTTAGCCTTGTGGCAGGTTTTCGTTTTGGTGATCGGGTCTCCAGCAATTTCCTTGTCTTTAATCCATCTCATGGATGTAGCTCCTTATTCTTGAAAAGACAGTCATGCCCTTGTAAAGTGTTGTTGCTTTGATGGCTTCCTTTTGCTTAAGTATGGTGCCTATCATCCATGGGTTTCAGCCATATTCCTTAGAGATCACACTCAACCGCAAGCCAGCCTCATATTTCTTGATTATATCTAGGTTTGTCTCCATTGAAAGCATCCTCTTCTTCTTTTCTTGAATATCAGCAACATTCTCGGGATTTTACAGCAGTAACTACCTGTACCATCACTGTAGGGAGATAACCAATGGGAGGGCAGGTTGAAACCAGGAAGGATTGGAGGGGAAGCTGGAAATATGGAGAGAAATTGGAGAGCAGAGGGCTAAAGATCAGTAGAACAAAATGTATGTGTTGCTACCTGCAGAACCAATTGAATGGCATACATTTGCTGGGAGAAATAGTAGAGAGGACAGAAAAATTCAAGTACCTGGGGTCATATATTGGGGAAACGACAGAGCTCCAAATGGAAGTGAACAGTAGAATTTAAGGTGGATGGAATTATTGGGAAAGTGTGTCAGGAGTGTTGTGTGACTGAAGGATAAAGTTAAAGGGAAAGGTACATAAAACTGTAGTGAAACCTGCCATGACATATGGTGCAGAGGCCTGGCCCATGAAAAAAGATCTTTGAGAAGAAAATGAATGTTGCAGAGATGAGCATGCTAAGATGGATGGCTGGTATCACAAGACTGGAAAGGGTTAGAAATGACTTGGTAGGAGGAACAACTAAGGTTACAGAGGTGTCAACTAAAAACCAAGAAAAGAGACTCCACTGGTTTGGGCATGTAAGGAGGAGAGACCAGGACCATGTTGGGAGGAGGTTGTTGGAGGTAGATGTTCCAGGTAGGAGGAGTAGGAGGGGGAAACCAAAGAGAAGGTGGGGGAAACCAAATAGAAGGTGGATGGAGTGTATAACAGAGGATATGAAGAAAGATCTCACAGTGGAGAACATTGGAGACAGAAGAAATAGGAAACGTCTTTCAAGAAATAGTGACCTTGCGAAGAAGAAGAAGAAAAGAAGAAAAGAAGACAAAGAAGATGATGAAAAGAAGAATAATAATTTTGTTCATCATGAGGGGTTTTTCGTAATATGAGGCAAAAAAAATCTTTACCTCATTTTGTTTCATGAATTTTTTGTATACAGAAACTTATGTATCAAGAGGTAATGCTGTACTTTTCACAACATTACTTAAATCACATTATTGCCTGACACAATATACTACAGGAATATGGATAATGAATTTCCAGAAATAATTACCCGTGCACTCCACATAGTGATTGTTAAGATAACCAGAAGTCTTGATGTGCAGTAATAAGAAAACACTCTGGAGTAGCTCTTATCAGTGGCTGGAAATGGAGGAGACAAAGAGAATGGCCAGTCAGTTACCACTTACACTGCTCCTCATTTTACCAAATGTATATGTGGCCGCGGGGGCATAAAAACAATTAGAATAGCGCCAACATATCCCTGCGTGTCGTAAGAGGCGACTAAAAGGGACGGGACGAGGGGGCTGGGAACCTCCTCTCCTGTATTATAATCCTGTGGGACATCAAAGAGATGGAGCTGGGGGGCAGAGTGACTGCTCCCCACACTCTAGTTTTGGGGTGTTTGAATATGCGTGGATGTAGTACGATAGAGAGTGAAAGATGTGAGATTGGAAGTATGTTTAGGAATAGTAAGATGGATATCTTGGCTTTGTGTGAGACAAAGATAAAAGGGAAAGGTGAAGTGATGTTTGATGAAATGTCTGGTCGTGTGTCTGGGATTGAAAGGGGAAGAGCAAGAGAAGGTGTGCCTTTATTGCTGAGTGAATGGATGACAGGTAAAGTAGTGGAATGGAAGGAGATATCATCTAGGTTAATGTGGATAAGGGTTAGGTTGGGTAGGGAATGTTGGGCTTTTGTCAGTGCGTATGGGACCGGTTGTGAGAAAAGTGAAGAGCAGAATGAGTTCTGGAATGAATTAACAAGGTGTGTAGAAGGACTGGGTAGAAGGAATTATGTAGTTGTCATGGGTGACCTAAATGCTAGAGTGGGCGCTGGAGAAGTAGAAGGTGTCATTGGAAAGTATGGCGTACCAGGTGAAAATGAGTGGTGAGAGATTGGTAGATGTGTGTTGAGCAAGAGATGGTGATAAGTTCTAGTTTTTTCAAAAAGAAAGATAAAAACAAGTATACATGGGTAAGAGTGGCGAATGGAAGAGTGGTAGGAAGAGCATTACTGTAATGGATTGTGTCTTGATAACTAAAAGAATGTTCGAAAGATTGAAAGACGTGCACGTGATTAGTGGTATGGTTAACGGTATATCTGATCATTTTTTGGTGGAAGGAAAATAAGTTGTAGCAAAAGAGTGGGGGAATAGAGTAGGTGTATGTAAAAGGGAGCTTTTGAAGGTTGAAGAGCTAATAAAACCGGGAGTAAAAAGTATTTATCAAGAAAGGTTGAAAATGGCAAATGACGCAGTGAAAGTAAGAGCAACTGGTAATTTAGAGGAGGAGTGGAAGTTAGTGAAGGAAAATTTGTTGGGATTGCAAGTGATGTGTGTGGCAAGAAGTTTGTTGGAGGCAGCATGAGGAAGGGCAGTGAATGGTGGAATGCAGGAGTGAAGGTAAAAGTGGAAGAGAAAAAGAGGGCTTTTGAAGAATGGCTGCAGAGTAATAGTGTAGAGAAGTATTAAAGATATAGAGAGAAAAATGTGGAAGTAAAGCGCAAGGTAAGTGAGGTAAAAAGGGCAGCTGACCTGAGGTGGGGTCAAGGATTGGGTCATTCATATGAAGAGAATAAGTAGTAGTTTTGGAAAGAAGTGAAGAGAGTAAGGAAGGCTGTTCAAGAATTGAAAAGACAGTGAAAGATGGAAATGGAAGGTTGTTAAAAGGAGAGGAGGCAAGGAAAAGGTGGGAGGAATATTTTGAAAGTTTACTGATTGTTGAGGATAACAGGGAGGCAGATATAATTGCTGTTGCAGGTGTTGAGGTGCCGCTGATGGGAGATGAGAATGAGAGAGATATTACAAGAGAGGAAGTGAGGAGAGCACTAGATGAAATGAAAGTAGGAAAAGCATTTGGTATGGATGGTGTGAGAGCTGAGATGTTGAAGGAAGGGGTTGTGACTGTACTTGAATGGTTGATGAGATTGTTTAATGTGTGTTTTGTGTTGTCAATGGTACCAGTAGATTGGGTAGTGCGTGTATTGCACCACTATATAAGGGTAAGGGAGATGTGCACGAGTGTTGTAATTCAAGGGGTATTAGTTTGTTGAGTGTAGTTGGAAAAGTGTATGGTAGAGTACTGATTAATATGATTAAGGGTAAAACAGAGAATGCAATCTTAGAAGTACAGGGTGGTTTTAGAAGAGGTAGGGGTTGTATGAATCAGATTTTTACAGTTAGGTAGATATGCGAGAAATATTTAGCAAAAGGTAAGGAGTCTATTGTTGCAGCAAATGGTGGAGTGGAAGCAGATGTACGTCAGAGAGTGAATGAAGGTTGCAAAGTGTTGGGGGCAGTTAAGGGAGTAGTAAAAAATAGAGGGTTGGGCATGAATGTAAAGAGAGTTCTATATGAGAAAGTGATTGTACCAACTGTGATGTATGGATCGGAGTCGTGGGGAATGAAAGTGATGGAGAGACAGAAATTGAATGTGTTTGAGATGAAGTGTCTAAGGAGTATGGCTGGTGTATCTCGAGTAGATAGGGTTAGGAACGAAGTGGTGAGGGAGAGAACAGGTGTAAGAAACGAGTTAGCGGCTAGAGTGGATATGAATGTGTTGAGGTGGTTTGGCCATGTTGAGAGAATGGAAAATGGTTGTCTGCTAAAGAAGGTGATGAATGCAAGAGTTGATGGGAGAAGTACAAGAGGAAGGCCAAGGTTTGGGTGGATGGATGGTGTGAAGAAAGCTCTGGGTGATAGGAGGATAGATGTGAGAGAGGCAAGAGAGCGTGTTAGAAATAGGAATGAATGGCGAGCGATTGTGACGCAGTTCCGGTAGGCCCTGCTGCTTCCTCCGGTGCCTTAGATGACCGCGGAGGTAGCAGCAGTAGGGGACTCAGCAGTATGAAGCTTCATATGTGGTGGAAATGTGGGAGGTTGGGCTGTGGCACCCTAGCAGTACCAGCTGAACTCGGCTGAGTCCCTGGTTAGGCTGGAGGAACGTAGAGAGTAGAGGTCCCCTTTTTTGTTTTGTTCTTGTTGATGTCGGCTAACCCCCAAAATTGGGGGAAGTGCCTTTGGTATATGTATGTATGTATGTAAGGAGGTGTATGTTGCGTTTATGGATCTGGAGAAAGCGTATGATAAGAGTTGATAGGGAAGCAATGTGGAATGTGATGAGGTTATATGGAGTTGGTGTTAGGTTGTTGCAAGCAGTAAAAAGTTTCTACAAAGGTAATAAAGCATGTTTTAGGATAGGAAATGAAGTGAGCGATTGGTTTCCGGTGAGAGTGGGGCTGAGACAGGGATGTGTGATGTCGCCATGGTTGTTTAACTTATACGTTGATGGAGTGGTGAGAGAGGTGAATGCTCGAGTTCTGGGACGAGGATTGAAACTGGTAGACGAGAATGACCATGAATGGGAGGTAAATCAGTTGTTGTTTGCGGATGATACTGTACTGGTTGCGGATGCAGAAGAGAAGCTTGGCCGATAAGTGACAGAATTTGGAAGTGTGTGTGAAAGAAGGAAGTTGAGAGTTAATGTGGGTAAGAGTAAGGTTATGAGATGCACGAGAAGGGAAGGTGGTGCGAGGTTGAATGTCATGTTGAATGGAGAGTTACTTGAGGAGGTGGATCAGTTTAAGTACTTGGGGTATTTTGCTGCAGTAAATGGTAGAGTGGAAGCAGATGTACGTCAGAGAGTGAATGAAGGATGCAAAGTGTGATTATGGCTGGTGTATCTCGAGTAGATAGGGTTAGGAACGAAGTGGTGAGGGTGAGAACGGGTGTAAGAAATGAGTGAGCAGCTAGAGTGGATATGAATGTGTTGAGGTGGTTTGGCTATGTTGAGAGAATGGAAAATGGCTGTCTGCTAAAGAGGTTGATGAATGCAAGAGTTGATGGGAGAAGTACAAGAGGAAGGCCAAGGTTTGGGTGGATGGATGGAGTGAAGGAAGTTCTGGGTGATAGGAGGATAGATGTGAGAGAGGCAAGAGAGCGTGCTAGAAATAGGAATGAATGGCGAGCGATTGTGATGCAGTTCTGGTAGGCCCTGGTGCTTCCTCCGGTGCCTTGGTTGACTGCGGAGGTAGCAGTAGTAGGGGATTGGCATTATGAATCTTCATCTGTGGTGGATAACAAGGTAGGGTTGGCTGTGGCACCCTAGCAGTACCAACCGAACTCGGTTGAGTCCCTTGTCAGGCTGGGAGGAACGTAGAGAGGAGAGGTCCCCTTTTTTTGTATCATTTGTTTGATGTCAGCTGCCACCTAAAATTGGGGGAAATGCCTTGGTATATGAATGTATATGTTTATTGAGGGAAAAAAATGGGGAAATTTTAGAAATTTTGGGGTAAAAAAGTAGATTCAATCGAGCTTCTGGAGAAGAAGCAATATGATCATCAGGGGAAGTTAATAGAAATAATAGCCTATATCAAAATGACGTCTTCACCAAAAGGTCAACTTCAATACTGTAAAAAAAAAAAAAAAAGATTGAAATAACCTTTCAAAGAAAGGTCTGACTAAATATAGTCGAGTCAACTGCCGAGGTGCAAGGCTTTGATGTATTAAATGTCATCATCAAAGCACTGCCCATCACTATCATCTTAGTCCCCACCCAGATAACTGGCCAAGGATCTGTTGGTGGTAAAGCCTGGTCTGTATATTCTATATTAAGCTCTCTCTCTAATGGCTGAATATAATTCCCTTACAAGGAGTATGGTATACTTTATTGCAGTATTTTCATTGTCATACCTTTTTGTATTGTAGAGAGTCTAATTAATGTGCTGTAAGGACTATTGCAGACTATCAAAAAAATTGTATACAAAATTGTGTTAATTATAAAAATCAAAAGTTTTATACCTTTTTTGAAATTGAATTAGTTTGAATAATTGTAACTGTATTTGTTTAGGGGGAGGAGAGGCATTCCATATACATATCCACTTCCAGTCCTAGTCACTGAATAAACTAGATTTAACTTACATGCCATAGTGTATATGTAAAAGATCTATAAACCCATTTATTCAAATTTAGAACAATTACTTAAGGCTGAGTAAAGATTTATATCAATAGATGCACTTTGAAATCCTATTAATTAAAAAAGAAAAAAATATTATAACTTATTTTCCATTCTTTCTTACTTCACAATTTATAACATATTCATTATCTGAAATAGTGCAAAAGCAAGCTTCTTATGGTCCCTGTCTTATAAAAGTCTCATTCAAATAAACACCAAAAGAACAGAAAACAAATGGTCTAATCATGTTTTATTAATTTCTCCTCCAATGAACTGCAAAGTAAATGACAATTCATCTACTGATAACTTACCATAAATACAATTGCAATTCATTCACAAAATCTTAAAGCAACAAATATAGATTTGTATGAATAAATGACAAGCAGAAAATTAATGAAATGGCGACACAATAAAATGAATAAATTGTTTTTGGCCTAATCTATACAAGATGAATATTTTAAAATCCTTGTGTTTACACCTATAAACATAATTAATGCTATTTGATATCATGGCTCAGGTGCAATTTCTTTTAAAAATTAGGGGAGTATTTTTACAATATCACTTTTGACATCACAATTTACAGTGCACTGTGATCCATTTATCATTCAAGTAAGACCCAACTTTCTCTCTAAAAAAAACTGAATATGCAATTTTCCCTAAAATCAAATATAAAGGTTCACATACATATTGAAAAGCAGCAAAACCTATAAATCCATATTTGGATTACAAATAAATTGGACAATCAATCATAAATTGTATCACTTATATTATTACATTCTTGCATATTTTGATGTGTTTTTTCATCTCGTGTCAATGAATTTACACTATTGTGACAGTATTATTTGGCAAAATCTTTTGTCCTTGCATAAAGTGTACAATACACTTTGAACTTTCAAAAAGCTATTTGCCTACATTGCTTCTCAAAACCAAAATACCAGCTCCAGCATTCATGAAAATACTATGAATCTAAATAAATTTCTTTACATCACTGACAAAGAATAATTTGAACAACCTGGAATGTAAACAAATCTTAAATTACGTAATCACACTTAATTTGCCTGCTTTGTGTCATAAAATTAAAATCACAAGCCTACAAAAGAAAACATGCAGGCACCATATTGTTTTTACATAGAGTTTCATTGTAAATGGCTGCCTTGTTGCTGCCTAGATTTTCCTGACTTATGTGTATTTAGTATTGTGAATGATTATCTATCTGCATTTAAGTAGGGAATAAAATGATTAAAGAAAAAAAGAAAAAAATTATAAAAAATAACAATTTTTTACCAAAGAGGGGATAAAATTTCACAATTGTCCTTGACTTCAATCCTTTGTGAAATACTGACTTACCTAAAACAATAATTAACAACAGATACAATGAAGGAATCTCAAACCGAGTGACTTAAGTAGTATGAGTGTGAAACAAAACTGAAAGAGCTTACTTTATTACAATTTACAAAAGCAAAAAACAAAAATTTGAAGTCTGAAAAATTCATATACTTGTAGGAGTAATAAAAAGTAAAATGAAACCCAGCAACCCAAACCTAGTGATACAAAAATAAATATGTAAGTAAACCAAGAATTAAATTTCAGATAAACAAAGTAAAACATTCATTATGATGATATCAACTATTATAACTGAATATGTTGCTAAGAATCAACAGTTTAAGAATAATAAAAAAGAGCTATCTTTCACTACTTATGCACACCAAAAAATTAAAATTGATGATCACATAAATTGGTCTAAAATTATACAGCCTCAATAGCTGGCAAAGCCAACTGTTACAACCTTACCTGATGAAACTACAATCTTAATGACATAGAAACACTACTTTCTCTCATCATGAGTTACATAGAAACTATAACAGGAAATAAAAATGAGGAATTTATACAACAGTAATCCAATTAATCTAATGTGCAATCAACCTTGAGATATTATAACTTAAACTCATACGAGTTGGTTAAGTGGTCATTTTCACCATTTCAAAAAGATATTGTACTATTGAAAATGTTAGTGAAGAAATATTTTCATCCAATGTTTATAATACATTTCAATGTACTGCGCATACAAAATAATAAAGTAACTTTAAGGAAGTAAAAATAGTCAATACAACCGAATGTGCTGCAGACCCACTGGGTTACATTATTTCTTTTAACTTATCAATCATGACACTGATAGGCTGACATTTTTATATAAAAGAGAGAGAGAGAGAGAGAGAGAGAGAGAGAGAGAGAGAGAGAGAGAGAGAGAGAGAGAGAGAGAGAGAGAGAGAGAGAGAGAGAGAGAGAGAATATTTTATGTTAAGATCAATCAAAAACTGTCACAGCCACACATGAAAATTGATATCTTGAGGCATTGCAAAAATATGAGAAACTATACAGGTTACTAGCTTATCATAAGAAAAGTAAAGGCATAGTGACTTACAACCACTTGAGCAAATGCTCACAAATGCACTTATACTTCTGATACGAAATAAAAAACAACATATAAACGTATAAAAACTATCTACAATTAGAAATAATACTGTTTGATTAATGAAAAAGAAAGAAAAAGAAGTCAAATCTTCCTAATTGGTTGCTGGGGCAGAGTTCCAAGACAGCAAGTGAGAATTTAACATACAGTACTTGAAGAAACTATCTCATTGCTTCTATGTAAAATAAAAAAGCAATGAATACTTCTAATCAAAGCATGCTGTGCTTGGGAAATTAATGGAAACCATTATCGGACAGAGTATATCTAATATCAAGATAGTATGACCCAGATCTAAAACACTTTAACTCTACACCTCCATCTCTCAAATGATTTTGAACTAATGTGTGATCCATAGTGAACCCTATTCCCAAATTTATAAAATCTTGTCTGAATATAGAACTATATATGTAATGTATGTGTTATGTAATCATAAATATATATTTGTGTGTGCTAGTGTATGCATATTCATATGTATATAATGTGTATAAATGTATACACAAAAACAATCTTTATTTTCTGTCCTCTACATATTTACATAAATATTTGTATATTTACATACACACTCACAGTGTGAAAGCAGATTATACATACATATATACATACACACACACACACGCAAGGAATTCTTATGCACACAACTTCCACTAAGACCTGTCTCACACTGAAAGAGTAAACTCTATGTCTATCAAATAAATACTTACAGATTTACACAAAATGGAATGAGCATTTTTGGCCTTCTACACCTGAACCATATTTTCATATGGGTAGGATTTGTTCCCTTCAATTTGAAAATATTGCACATTGGCAGTCATAATTGAGAAACATCCAGTTAACATAAGAAGAATCAATGTACGTAATTAGTAAAACTTGTTAATTCCTAATTCACTTGAATGAGTAAAATAAATATGCACAGCATAAATGCATGTCAAAATGTTTCATTAGTAAACCTTAACACACTATAATACAATACATCTGGAATGTTAATGCTCTTTTTTTAACTCCCATTGTAGAAGTTTTGCAAAATAATTATCAACTCTAAAATATTAATAATGACAATTGTTGGCCTTACTTGGAATGGTATATCCACATCAAAATTGACAGTCACAGTAAATTACTATCACTGCTGATATTAACAGGGGTAATGAAGATTACGATCAGCTGCTAACCTCATATTCTAAGGGTTACTGGCCAATCATCAAAAAAGAAAGGGAAAAAAAGGAAGACTAGAACATGAGTAATACAAAAATATGCTAGAATTGGCTTTCTAATCAATAGGAGTGCTAGATGCTCTAGAAACACCAATTCTAATAAGTACACTTACTAATTAAGAGCAATAAGCTCTTTCATAAATCAACAATATTCACATACAATCTGATTCAATTCACAAGGTCCAAGACCATCAGTATTAATCAATTCGTAGTTTTGAGACCATATTAAGTAGTATGTACTTCAATTTAATCACATGCAACAGTTTTATTTAATTACTATTCCATTTGTTCATTTTTGTGAAATACTGTGAGTAGTATACTTCAATTTCATTTTACTCTTAAGCAAATGTCAGTAACTAAGCTCTGAGGAGGAGTAAAAGCCCATCACAAAGTGACTTGTACTTGTTATAATCATTATAAGAGACCCTCCTCATACTCAGGACTGTCTAGAGTGATAGGGCGGGTTCGTGCTGTCTCCAGCCTGGGCAGTGAAGGAGATACTGGAATTGGGGCAGTTCCCACCTGTGGAGAAAATTCTTGTGTAAAGTTCATGTTATGCTCACTGATAGGCTGCACTTGTGAACATGATGATGATAATTCCAAAGGGGATGAAAAATTCTGTGAATTAATAACGTCTCTTGGTGAATTACTAAATCCAGAAGATCTTGGAGATGATAAGGAGTCATCTCCATCCACATGAATCATGATTCTATTGGGATCCTCTGGACTACCTGGTATATATTTGAATTCTCCTCCCCCAACTGGAGACTTGGCAACTTGACTTTTGGGAGTCAATGATTCTGTATTCCCTGAGTATGGCACAAAAATGCGCACAGTGTCAGGCGTCTCTGTAGCCTTTGGAGTTGCGGGCTCAGACTGCAGTGCTTCTCCACCCTGCAAAGTTGTCTGACTTACAGATAAACAAGAAGGCCTGGGAGTGGAAGGGCTATTATTAGGGCTTCCCAATACACCATTATGCACAATCTCACTTTCACTATGCACAGAACGCGTGTCTGAATGTATTTCACCATTAGTTTGCTGTGACTGTGAAGGTGACTGACTATTTGAGTGTCTGAATTTGTCTGTTGGTGATCTAGGTGATCTTACAGATTGCACAGACCGTGTATCAGGAGACATCAAGGATCGGCCGGACTGTATAGAAGCTGCATCAATGTCCCCACGTCTGGCCAATGTTACAGAAGACAAAGTGGAGAGATCTGCAGCAGATGTTAATGATGTGTTGGCAAGGGAAGCACGGGAACCTCCAACTCCTCCCAAGCTGCTTACTTCGTCAATGCTGCACTCCAATGAATATCGTGACCCTGAAGTTGCACCCAATTTATTAAAATACAAGAAATTTTGGAAAATCAATTAAAATTAAAGACTCTTAATAATAAAACATAATAGCCAATTAGGGATAGTCTAGAACACTTCTGTAAGAAATCAAATAAACTTAAAAGTTTTAGAAAAACTGTTAGTATTTTTTCCTTTTTACTATGCATACCCAAATGTATTATTTCCTTTAAAACCGCACGAGTTTAATGCTATCCAACTTTAGATTCCACTGAGCTGGTGTTTAATCTTGGTGAAACCAACAATTCAATGATCCTCTAGGACATGGGTTACACTGAATAACACCAATGAATAAAAACCATCTACATGTACTGCAAACTGAAGTATCTAAACGTCAGAGCACCAACTTATTACACAAAAATAACTTACAACACAATAATAAACTATATTACAACACAATTCAAAACTTCTCATCCTGGAGAGATATATATCAAGACAGTACAAATGTACTCTTAAACACAACTGCATAGCGATTAGAATAAATGGCCAAATTAGAATACAAACCTGTGAAGAATATGGAAAAATTTCAAGATAAGTTAATAGCCGACAATTTATTCAGTGCTCTTCCATCAAAGAAATTCTATATCTGCTATTATATTTAGTGCACAATTGTAAAAAGTATTACAGTACATTATCATCATCATCATTAAGGGGACCGTCCACTATTCCATGCATTTTTTTTCTAACTATTCAAAATACACAATTTCTATATATGTTTATACATATATAATACCTTCATCATATAAAAATTTCAAGTCATTTGATCAAAAAATTTTTGATTTATTAGCAAAAATCATGATTTAATAAAAAAAAAATTAGGTACATTTTTTTCAACTAATATGACACCAATTGTATTAAAAATCATACCATCAAAACTTCTTTATAAATCGAATCATTCAGTGTGACAGATTTTTTATTACCCATTTTCTTTTCTTAAGGAATTTTTTTTTATTTTCTTCATCTAGACGTAAAATAATCATGAAAAGAGAAAAGGAAAAAGAAAAATTCTGTTACACAAAAGTGGGACTTTCATTACTCTTTTCAATGGTATCTTTCTATCTAAAATTGAACAATAAATAATTGAAAAAAATGTTCCTAAGTGTGAATAAGTATGTCTTTGAGTTATGAGCTTCCAAAAATTTGCTATAAACTTTTTTTTTTTTTTTTCTTAAAAAAATCAAGATATCATTATTAAGATGACATTACTTTGTACTTCTATTGTTTATTCCTACATGAAGGCTCCCTAAACAAGGTATTTAAACCCTAAGTTACTAATACACTTGGCATAAGAGTGTCATGAGTTGCCAGCGGCCTCTCATTATTGTCAGTTTTAGTTAGAATGTTCCAGCTTTGTACTCTCTTTCATGTTTCCCTCTCTTTTGGTTCTTTTTTGTTGCTCTCTGCTTAGTTTTGATATTTTCTATGACCTTAGGTAACATTAGCCATGCTATAAAGCTCACGAGGATGTTGTAAAAACACAATGTAATGTACATACGAACTGCAAGTAAACAAACACATGCATTGTAACTTCTATACGTCTTTGGAAACTCTGGCTGTTCTCGTAGATTGTTGTTTGCGTTCACCTACCCTTCACCAATGCCTTCCATCTCTGCCAGACGTACGAGATTTCGAAAAATAAGTGAAAAAAATCGCTATATATGCAAAAATAAACACACTAAGACGATTCTGTCAAACACAGTTATGCAGATGACGCAGTAAGGATGACGACATCATTTAAAGACCGCTATATCTTAATTATTTCTAAAAATAATTGGCTGAAACTTCTGGAAAGCATGTACGATATGTTTCTCCATACATAAAAACAATGAAACAATTTTGATTTCTAAAGTTGTTATGTCAAACACCATAGCGGACAGTCCCCTTAATCATTATCATGAACAAAATTTAAAAGTAATTTGTAATTTTCCAAGCTATACTAACCTGAGTCCTATAAAATAAGGATATATTTTCACCAAGAGCTGGAATCGTCATTGAATTCGTTAACAAGTTAATTAACAAAGGTAGTGAGCACAGGCAAGGAAACCCCGCACTCATCTGTTGTTAGTTCTTCACTTTTGACCTTCGTCTCAGGATTGAGAGGAGTAATTGAGGGGGAACACTTAATTCTAAAGGACTTTTTGCCCTTTAAAAAATGGGGAGAATCACTGATTGGTGAGTTGGAAGTCCCCATAGAACGTAAATGGTTGGAGTTTCTTTTTCTTCCATGGAATTTTTAATCGCCCTAGTCTGATACAGGAACAGAGGAGGTTATTCCAGCAACCTACTATCTGTCGATTATAAAGATGCATAGGCTGGTAGGGATTGGTCTGTCCAAGAAGATTGGTCTGTCTAAGAAGATTGGTACATTGTCAAAGGAGGGATCCCTTCCCATGAAGGGAATAACAGGAATCTGGAATAATATTCTTGATGATTAATGGGTTGGTATGTATTCCACCAACCTCCCCCTCAGTTAGGGAGGACGGGGGATATACTTCTATTGATTCTGGAGAATGGAGCTCAGAAGTGTAGCTTACCAACTCCAAGACAGATCCAGCGAGTAATGCTTCAAACCCTAGAGAGGGGGGCAGAGAGAATCAAGGAGAAGAGTCAGCCATACTTGAAGCTCCTCATAAACAGATAAGCCCAGACACCTCCTATGAAGTCTAAAAAGGCCTGGGAAGCCTTCTTTAACCCAATCCCACAAGCATTGCTGAACCCCAGGGTTGGGTTGCAGCTCTCTCAGGAGGGCAAAGGCCCTTGAAAGAAACTGCATGCTGGATCACGGAGTCCTGCGAAGCAGTCTTCCACTTCTAAACCGCCGCTAGCACATGACTCTTCAGGAGAGATGTGCCTGAGTGCACTGATGGTTCTGAAATAACAGAACTACTTGTGAGCCAACTTTTGAGAATCATGAGAGAAAGTCATCCCTTTCCTTCAAAACCCAACACACTCACCTATTGCTGACTGGTGTGTCAATTAAGTCACCGACTTCCCAACTGACAGCACGAGAGACTGAGGTTAATTACCCCACTGATTTGGCAAAGTACATTATTGCACCTGACCACTGGTCAAACCAGGATACCATTTGGAGGGAGGTCAAGGCAGATAATCCATGGCCTCTGACTCAAGGGACAGAGAAGGATGTGCCTTCTACCTTGATTCTCTCCAAGGAGGTTCCTTCCCTTCAGTGCTCATACCAGCAGGTCAACCTGTAAAGATGCTGACACAGCAAGCATGAGAATAAAACCTTCTCTGCCTTGAGAGTGGATAAGAGTAAGATCATCTTTGACTGGCTGAACGTGAGAGTTCTCAGAACCACAGATCTATTTGTCAACTTAATTCATGTTCAAACTAGCCAGACCTAATCAGGACAGCTACAGGGGTTAGGTCAGCTACAGGGAGAGCCTGGACCCTTAAGGTGCACAGAAGTGCTGATCAGTGACAGAGGTTCTCCATGAAGATGGAGCCAAGGTTGCCTTCCCCAATCCCTTTCACTCACTAATAAGCTCAAGGACAGATGAATCCTAACTACCCTCAAACGTTGCTGGGGGAGAAGGTACAATAGGTCGCTCTATAGATTCCTTTCCACTGTGACAGTAAGATCACTCTATCAAGGACAAAAACAGCAATGCAATGAGGGGCTGAAGAAGTCGTGGGATGACAGAGATGACAAACAACAGCAGGGGAAGAATTTCTGGCACTAATCACAACAAAGACAGAAGGAGTAGCTTGTCCTCTTCTCTACGCTGAATGGGGCTGGGGGACATCCATGGTGGAGAAGGTATCTCCACCAACAACTTGTGGTCTTCCATAGCATAGAAGTGCATAATTATTATTATTACTAGCTAAAAGTTGCAACCCAAGGGCTCCAACAAGGAAAAATAGCTCAGTGAGGAAAGGATATAAAGAAATAAACTAGAGAAGCAATGAACATTAAAATATCTTAAGAGCAGTAACAGCATTAAAATTGATCTTTCACATAGAAACTATAGAGGGGTTTACGTCAGCCCGTTCAACATAAAACCATTCGCTGCAAGTTTGAACTTTTGAAGTTTCACTGAATAATCTGCCTGATTAGATCAGTCCACAACAGTCTAAAAAATTGCCATCCTCTCAAGCTGCTCTACTGAGGTATCGCGAATTGAGGGAGGAGTAGGAGTCCACCATCCAGGTAGGAAGAATGAAGGAGATTACAAAAGCTACTCCATCAGCTGGGGAACAGAAAGTGTATGTGGTCATATACTCCCTGGAGCCCTGGTGATGGGCTGTGACCTGGCATCACAGCAGAGGCCATATGGAGACAAAACAAAGGGCCAGGAACCTCTTGGGTGTCATCTGCCCCTCACAAATGGAGGTGGTTTCGAAAGGAGCCCTTTCATTATGACTATGGCTGGCATGGCTGGCATTCCTGGACTCCTTCAGTCTCTTCCTCTACTTAGAAGTAATGTCTGAAACCTAGTCAGAAGTCAAAGAGGTGGAGGAAGAAGAAAAATGTGCACTTTTCTTCCTCTTTCCAACCCTTACCTCAGGCTAAGCAAGCATAGAAATCAAGGTCAGAATAATCATTGATGACAATTCTCCTGAGAAAAGGGGCCACGCGGGTGGCTCCTACAGGAATCACAACACTGGGTAACACTCGGGGAGGAGGCAGGTATGTACACTTACAGGGTCCTGTAACAGACACAAGCAGAGGTTATGGGCCATGGGAACCATAGGTAAAGGGCACAGGGAAATGGAGTAGTAAATAAAGGATGACTGGGTCATGAGTGTTAGAATGGGTAACACCTCCCACTGGGTCAAAACTTTAGGTCCTAGAGCCAACAACGCAAAACTTTGGCTGATGAAACGGGTAACACCTGGCACCAAGCCAACACTTTTGGCCCTGGAGATGACAATGCCCAACCTTAAAGTTCTGGAGCTTTCCTCGCTAGCACTGGTGTTACAGGAAGAGCCTTTATAGTCATTTGGGCTTAGGAGGGGGCACTACTGCAGACATCACTGGGGTTACTGACACATTACACACAACTTCACCATGGGAGACACTAGTACTGGGGACACCAGGGAGGAGGCACCTTTGCTACAAGCTCCCTCAACAAGGTTAAATTCATTAGTAATTGGCACAAAACAGGAGAGCCTTAAACTTTCAAAGGGCGGTGAATACTGAAAAGCTTACTGATGTCTCAACAAGGTTAAATTCATTAGTAATTGGCACAAAACAGGAGAGCCTTAAACTTCCAAAGGGTGGTGAATACTGAAAAGCCTGCTGATGTAGCTCCGAGGTTTCCTTGTTCCCGATGCATACTACCCAGGGACCAAACCAAATGCACTCGGTGATAAAAGATGAGGTGAAAGACCTCCTTGGTGTCTTCTCGGGCATTGCCAAGACAGACCACAGAGAAGTCTTGGCTCTCTTCTCCCCCTCTCAGCATATGCCTGCCACTGCATAGGGCCTGACCTACACTGGGCATACAGGCTTCATTGAGAAAATCTGTTCCCCTTCAAGAAATCCAGAGTTAAGAGTGTGATTCTACAGCTGGTTTAGTAAAAAAAAAAAAACTGGCTGCAACATCCACCATTCCCCCAAACTGTACAAATTTCTCGTTTCACCTCTATAATCATAATCTTTCTGGAAGTCGAACAGAAAAATGAAAAAGTCTGGTAAGGGCGCAACAGTATATCTGTACTCACAGCTAAAAACAAAAGATCTCCCGTCAAGTTGCGGGGCACACCACCTGTTGTCAATTGTTAACAAATTCAACTGCCATTCCAGCTATTGCCGAAAAAGTATACCTACTTTTAAGGAAAAAAGGTTTGCATACTCGTAGGAAGAAATTATTATTTTTAGGAAGGAAGTAATTTTAGAAATGTTCAATTTGGAATAATTGCTGCTTTTATTTTGTAGTGAGCTTTATATTAGTGAAAAAAATCAATTTCTACCTAGAATTGATTGTTGCTTCTGAGATTTAGAAATGCTTTCATTCTAATACCTCAGCTGTCCTCTCCTTCCTCTTCACCCTTTTCCCTATTATATTTTTACTTTTGCTTCACTTTACATCACTTATATGTATCTCCACCTCACTTTTTTTCCTTTCTCTTATTATACAAATTAGAAAAGACCCCTCAAAAGCTTTCACATTTTTTCTTTCAATGACAATCAACATCAATGTCTTGAAAGAAGAAATGGTTCAACAATCTTTTTCATACACTTTTCCCTTGGCTTTCATATGCCCAATATTTCTCCAAACTTCTTACATACTAATACTATGCCCCCTTGGCTTTTGTATGCCTAATCTTTCTCCAAACCTTTTACACACTAAAACCATGCCCAATCTTTCTCCAACCCTTTTACATACTAATACAATGACCCTTTGGCTTTCATATGCCCAATCTTTCTCAAAAACCTTTTACATACTAATACATATGCCCCCTGGGCTTTTGTATGCCCAATCTTTCACATACCAACACATTTCTCCCTTGGCCTTTGTATGCACAATCTCTCTCAACCTTAGGCAAACATCATGATATCTTCTTTGCCTCACCTATACTGTGACTCAACTCCCCTTTTTATGAATCATAAATATTTACCCATACATCTAAATAAATCAGCATCATCACTTCTTCCACCATCCATAAAAAAAAATCATAGCTCCATTTTGCTTTATTGTTCATCTTCATAACTTATTCTTGCGCTCATGTTTGCTCTCTCAACTATCACCTTTAAACTCTTCCAATAGTTTTAAGTTTTCTTCACTATTTCCAAACAGTACAGCATTGCATCACCTGAAAACATCAGCTAATACAGTGGAACCTCTACATCCGAACGTATCTACATCCGAATTTTCCAACATCCGAAGTAAAATTCGAGCAAATTTTTCACTCTACACCCAAATTTCATTTCGACACAAGAAGTAAGTGATTTTCGTCGTACGGTTGTATCCGAATTTTTCGACACGCGAAGTACAATTCGAACACGTTCCGACTCTACACCCGAATGTTTTTTTCGACACCCGAAGTAAACAATACTCGTACGCGTAGTCGGTGCTCATAGCGCCTGAAGTGTTTTTTATTTCCGCCGATAGAAGGCAGCACATCGACCTCAGAGGGACGCTCAATTAGCGGGTCTTGGGTCAGTCCTCTGTTCTCGTCGGCCTCTTGCGGTTGTGCTCTGTGCGTTCTGCTATTAACTCTGTTCTAATCGTGATTTTTTACGTGCATCCTTTAAGAGTAATTTACGTAAAGTATGGGTCCTAAAAGTCTTAGTTTTGCCAGTGGTAGTGATAGTGGTGAGAAAAGGAAGAAGGCAATGCTTTCTTTAGAAATTAGCAGGAAATTATTGAACTTGCTAAACAGTATGGCCGTAATATGTCGACGATCTCGACAATCCTTAAACAGAAGGAAGCTGTTAAAGCAGTGAAACCTTCTAAGGGGATCACCATAATTTCCAAACGCCGTACCCCTATCATAGAAGAGATGGAACGACTTCTACTAGTGTGGATTTGAAGGAGGAGAGCTCTGGGGGTGATGCTGGGGAGAGTTCTGGGGGTGATGCTGGGGAGAGTTCAACCGAGCCTTCCTCAGATGATTTCAAGGCATCTCGTGGCTGGTTCGAGAAATTTAAGAAACGGCCTGGGATTCATTCAGTTGTTCGCCACGGAGAGGCTGCTAGTGTGGACACAAAGGCTGCAGCTGACTTTGTCAAGAACTTCGAAAAGATCGTGCAGGAAGAAGGCTACGTAGAGCAGCAGGTGTTTAATTGTGATGAAACCAGGCTGTTTTGGAAGATGCCGAGTCGAACCTACATCACTGCCGAAGAGAAGAAATTGCCTGGGCATAAGCCAATGAAGGATCGGTTGACTCTTGCCCTATGTGCCAACCCTAGCGGGGACTTTAAAGTCAAGCCCTTACTGGTTTACCATTCAGAGAACCCTAGGGCCTTTAAAGCACACAACGTCAATAAGGATCAGCTTCATGTTTTCTGGCGATCCAACTCGAAGGCCTGGGTCACTAGGCAATTCTTTGTGCAATGGGTTAACCAAGTTTTCGGCCCTTCTGTGAAGGAGTATCTTCATGAACAGAAATTGCCTTTAAAGTGCCTGCTATGCCTTGACAATGCACCCGCTCACCCCCCCGGACTTAAAGATTATATCTTCGATGAATTCAAGTTCATAAAGGTGCTGTATCTTCCACCGAATACCACCTCTATCCTCCAGCCCATGGACCAGCAAGTCATCTCTAATTTTAAGAAGCTGTACACCAAGCACTTATTTAAGCAGTGCTTTAATATCATGCAAAGCACCAACTTAACTTTGCGTGAATTTTGGAGGGGCCACTCCAACATCGTGCACTGCTTGAAGATCATAGATCAGGCTTGGGTGGGATTAACTCGACGGACCCTCAATTCTGCCTGGAAGAAGCTGTGGCCTGATGCAGTTTCTCCCCGAGATTTCGAGGGTTTTGACCCCGAACCTGATCCTGTGGTCGGTGCAGCAGAAGCCGTAGAGGAAATTGTCTCCCTTGGCAAGTCCATGGGTCTGGAGGTCAACGCAGATGATGTTACGGAACATCACGACGAACTTACCACGGATGAGCTCAAGGAACTCCATGCTATGTCGGAGCACATGAGTGATGACGAGGAAGGGAGCGAGGAGGTAGAACATGTGTTAGGTTCGGCGCATATAAAAGAGATGTTAGGAAATATCAAGACGTGGTCGACTTCATCGACAAATACCATCCAAAGAAATTGCAGGTTTGTCGTGTAGTTTCTCAATTCGATGATGTTTGCCTAACTCACTTTCAAAACATTCTGAAAAGCCGTACCAAGCAATTTTTTCTTTAAAAAAACTGCGAAGCGAACTCGTGATGAAGAGGATGTAAGTGATTCGAAGTGGAAGAAAGTGAAACAAAGAAAACAAAAAAGAGTGAAGCAAAAGAAATTCAGTCAATTTTAAATGTAGAGAGTGAAAGTGATTAAAATTACGTAATCATCAAAAAGAAAAAAAAAAATGTAAAAAAAAATATAAAATATAAAATAAAAAAAAAATAAGCTAAGTTATGTTAAAGTTCACTTAGTGTAAGTTAGAATAAGTTACGGTAGTGTACGTTTATCGTAGTTAACCTCTCTACCTCCTCGCCGCCCGTCCGTCTCCTCTCTGCGTAGCAAGACTAACAACACCTACGCTGGAGTTTCTAAGGTAAAGTGACGCTAAAAACCCGTTTCTTATTTATAATTTTTTGTTAATTCTTCTTATTTACATGTCTATTCTTCTTATTTACATGTCTATTATCTAATTTAGTGTTCATTATTCTCATGGGAAAATTATGTGTAGTTGTTTATTAAGAAGTTATCATAGGTTTTTGGGCTCAACCACGGATTAATCCTATTTCAATGTATTCTTATGGGAAAATTCGTTTCGACATCCGAACATTTTCTACATCCGAAGTTGGTTCTGGAACGGATTAAATTCGTATGTAGAGGTACCACTGTACTACTATATTTGTGAGCAGTAATCTCATTATCCAACTTTATACATATATTTACTATATTTTCTCTTTTTTAAGTCTTGCCCCATTAGCTATACAGAAATTAAACTGCCATGAAAACATCATACAACCTAGTCCCAGTAACATTATTTTGCAAACAAATACATGCTTCACTTCCATCACAACCTTTCATTACTCTCAACAACTTATGTTCTATAACTAAATGTAGCATAAATACACAACATTAGCGACATACCCTCTCTAACACAATTCTAATTTAAGGGGATTGTTCGCCATTAAAGCCAAAATCGTTTGATATTTAAATATCATTGGATTTCCATAATTTTAACATATATTATTTGTAATATTACTCTGATGATTCTGTAGAAATTTTATTGGAATTGGACAAAAACAATTGTTAAGTAAAAAAAAATCAATTTTTCTTGACAAATACAGCATTGAATTAAATATCAATTGTCATGTATAATGGCACTTGGAATGTAGAAAGATTACTTAAGAGAAATTTTCTTTATCTTTTAATTTTTTTCATTGATATTTATAATTTTTTCTTTTTTAAACTTTGAAAATTATAAAAAAATTCAAATAACCTTGAAAATTACACTCCTTTGACCAAATTATTGTTATTTCATTTTTCCTACCAATAATGTCTTTGGATTTAAAATATCTTTCTAAATTATGGAGAAGATTTGTTTTGAATGTCAATAACTATAAAACCGAGATATCGACCGTCAATGTTTTACAACAAAAATACAAAGAAAAATATCACAATACATGTACAATCATTAAATACTATTTCCATCATCAATGATAATTATAAAATACTCTCAGTTATCATACACTATTTTCCATACAAAGTAATATTATGCTCACATAATTCTCAAGTCTTGTCACCTTCTACTCTCAAATTTCATAGAAATTGGATGCCTTTCTATTTTCAAATCTACTAATGAGCCTGTTAACTTGCTTAATATCATTCAGTGGCCTCTCTCATATATTTCTATTTAAGAAATCTCCAAAAAACATTATCTCGAGACTTCTTTTTCTGCATCAAACACATCTCCATTTCCATATATTTATTTCCATCTTTTAGGATTCATTTACCAACCCTTCTATAAGAAGTAGTTTGGCCAGGGCAGCAGCCACCCGTTGAGATACTATCGCTGGAGTTATGGTGTTTTATGACTGGCCAAAGTACTACATTAGATCATTCTTCCTGGTTATGGTTAATTTTCCCTTTGCTTACACATGCACCGAAAATTCTGGCCTATTCTTTACATATTCTCCTCTGTCCTCATACACCTGACAACACAGATTACCAAACAATTTTTCTTTTATCAAGGAGTTAAAAACTTCACTATAATTGTTCAGTGGCCACTTTTCTCTTGGTAAGGGTAGAAGAAACTCTTAGCTATTGTAAGCAGCTCTTCTAGGAGAAGGACACTACAAAATCAAACCATTGTTCTCTAGTCTTGGGTAGTGCCAAACCTCTGTACCATGGTCTTCCACTGTTTTGGGTTAGAGTTATCTTGCTTGAGGGTACACTCGGGCACAGTATTTTATCTTATTTCTCTTCCTCTTATTTTGTTAAAGTTTTATAGTTTATATAAGAAATATTTATTTCAATGTTACTGTTATTGAAATATTTTACTTTTTTCCTTGTTTCCTTTCCTCACTGGGCTATTTTCCCTGTTGGAGATCCTGGCCTTATAGTATCCTGCTTTTATAACTAGGGTTGTAGCTTAGCAAGTAATAATAATAATAATAATAATAATAATAATAATAATAATAATAATAATATCACCATTGTAGGATTGTAGATTCCTTTCTTAACTTCTTCATTCTCCTTTTATATTTAAGTTTCTTTTTTTAACCCATTCATTTCCTTGACCAACCTATTCATCCTCCTGTACTGTATACTGTACTGTACACCTATTGTGATATCCAATAGTACATGAATAAATATTCTAATCCCTCTTTCACACCCAAACCAGCCTTGCATTGCTGACATGCCCCATTTTATCATCCTAACAGCAACATTTCCATATCTTCCTCATAATTTTGACTTCCACCAATCTCAAAAGGGCAGTGCAGATTATAAAAGGGCAAACATTGTTCACTTAAGAAGGAAGCGCCAGAACAATATCAGTGAAAATACTGCGAATAGGTAAAAGATGCTTGGAAAAATTTATACCAGGAGATAATTGCCATACCCTTCATACAGTGTGACATCACAAATGACATGGACTGAGCACAAAACGACACATTAAGAATGATGATGGCATGGATGATATGGCGAGTGAAAATGATGACGACATTATGTACATACATACATATACCAAGGCACTTCCCCCAATTTTGGGGGGTAGCCGGCATCAAACAAATGAAACAAAAAAGGGGATGTCTCATCTCTATGTTCCTCCCAGCCTGACAAGGGACTCAACCGAGTTCAGCTGGTACTGCTAGGGTGGAACAGCCCACCCTCCCACATTATTCACCACAGATGAAGCTTCATAATGCTGAATCCCCTACTGAATCCATTATGTATACCAATAAATTACAAGTCCTAGTAACAAGGGGAATGCTTTACTAATGGTGATAGGAACAAAAAAATTCTTGGGAGCAAATGTGCTTTGTGTAATTCCATTACAATAAAAATGTACGATGAACAATTTAGCATTGAGGTTCAAAATATTATACTTGAAACATATCTATGAATATCAGTACTGAACATCAAAAAGAAAATATTTGCCTAAGACCTTTGGTTCATATGGGACAAACTAAATATCATCAAGATGTACTGTATCACCAAACAGAGACAGCTGTACAAATATATTGTTGACGTAGTACACAGTGTCAACATACTGCAAATCCCAATCCCTAACTTGAGGACCATCCTTCTCCAAACAAATCCCATAGTTTTCTATATAATGCAATATTCTTCAGTGTAATTTTCATTTCATAATATACAAGTTTTTATAATTACTCTTTACCACTGTATGGCTGTTAGGCATGGCAGTAAATAACGGACTTTGAGCAAAGCGAAAAATCTATTTTTGGGTGAGAGTGCCATGTTGTCCTGATGGAAGGTTCCTTTAGGTAGCTTTCCCAGGGATATTTGCTACAGTGATACTCCCAGAGAAATAAACCGAAGGTCTCCAGCATTCTAACTCCTGGCACGAGTATCCAGTTAAGGATATCGCTAAGGATCAGGGACATATTTTTTAAGATACGACACATAGCAATCTTCACCCCGAAAACATTTAACTCTTTGATGTAAGGGGAAAGAGTGGCGAAAGAGAGGAGGTGCCATTGTAGGTAACCGGTGGACCTCCCATCCATACAACTACCGGCCGCCATTCCTTTACTTGCCTTTAAGCAGGAATAGCTGCAGAGTAGTTTCGGGTGGGCCCATCAGGACGACATGGGACTCTCCCCCAAAAATAGATTTTTCGCTTTACTCAAAATCCGTTTTTTGGGCTCGGCCATGTCGTCCTGATGAAAGTATACTAGAGAAATAACTTGAAAGTACTATATCTGTGGATTTGTGTGTGTGCCTTCTACCTTGAATGAATTCCTTATCTGGTCTCATAGACCTGTACAGTATATGTAATTCCAGTTAACTGTCATTTCCACTAAACCTGGAACTGGTTTAGTGCTTCCTGTCCCCTGCAGGGAAAGTGTTGACATCGACGATAAGGATTCAACACTTAAATTTCTGTAGGAACGGAAGGTAAAACTTTAAAGATTACCTTTCACATACCTTGGAAATCTGTATCCTGATTTCAAGTTGGGCCCTTCTGGGGTTTAATTAAAACTCTAGCATGTTTTACTTGTCTGCAACTGAGATAGCAGCAATAAAACGCAAATACATTTAGTATTTTTACCTTGCAACTAGATTATCAAATGTAGTTACGATAAGGTACAAATCTGATCCAGCATTGAAAACACATCAGGATCCGTATTTTCTCTTATAGAAAAAAATATGTAATTTCATTAGCGGAATAATGCCATTCAATGGAGATGTGAAACCAAATCTGACTGACTTGTACAGACTTTGGGAATGCCTAAACACTGTGACGCAAACGTTCACTCGGCACTGGTGTTATTGGTCAGATATGCAGCTATATGGAACAGTGTGTTAATCATCGTTGTGATTTGCACTCGGGGGTAAGTGTACCCACGCACTCGATGCATTGGAAAGTCCCAAAGCAGTTCACTGTTCATCGCAGCGCTAGACGATGGGTTTTATAACACTACCCGCCGCCGCCACAAAATGTTTCATTTCATGTGCTTGCTTCGCATAGTGTTTGTAAAAGACTCTGGATGATCTCCACCCCGTGTGAGCGGAGTCTTCCAAAGTCCATGTGTTGAAAGAAATTCAACGAAGAAGCAACTTCCCTTGGATCGTGACCTGCGGGTGTACTGTCAGGATCCGCTCTGCGAATAAAGTTGGTAAGCTTTGCTCTTAGTTGTCTTGGGGATAGGTTTGAACCTGAAGTTTCGCCTCTGAAGAGCTGTCCTCCCTTGAAGTCTGAAGTTCTTTGAAGATAGACCTTTAGACACTCTACTGGGCATAGAGAGACATCTTCCTTCAGTGGGAAGATTCTCCAAGGACCTTACCTCTTGGTGGGTAGCTCATTCTAGGCAAGAAAGGCAAGATCAGGGGAAAAGGTTCAGTTCTCCTGTGTCTAGGAACTGAATATGACCTTCGTCTCTGGATAAGGCCACTATTTCACTAACTCTAGCCCCTGAGGCTATTGCAAACAGAAAGATGACTTTCTGTGTTAGATCCTTTAGAGTGCAATCATCATTGTTTAGGTTCGAAGCATAGTGCAAGACTGTCCAAAGACCACATGATGGGCTTTGAAAGGGTTGCCGGCTTGAGTCTAACACATGCTTTTGGGATCTTATTGAAGATTTCACTAGTGAGGTTCACCTCAAAGCGTACAGAAGTGGTCTAGTCAGGGCCGACTTACACGCGGTAATCGTGGTGGAAGCCAGGCCTTGTTCGTGTAGGTGTATGAAGAAAGCGAGACAAATCTATCAATATTTCTGTTAGTTTCCTTGTTTTAACAAAGGACACCTATTTCTTGCAAGATGATTCATATTGTCTCCTAGTCGATCTTGACTTATACTATTCAATGAAGTTACCTTTATCCTTCAAAATTCCAAACTTTTTGTTTGCTGCTAGGGCGAGAAAATCATGAAATGTAGGTTGTTGGTTCTCGAGGATGAAGCGCACACAGTCGACTTCTGGACCAGTTGGGATAAAACTGGGTTCGGCAGAGGAAAAAGCTTCAGTTTCAATTCTAGAACTAGAGGGAACCAATTGCTTTTGGGACATTTGGGGGCCAGTACTGCTGCTGTCCCTCTGAAGGATCTTAGCTTGTCGAGGACTCTTAGCAGAGATTGGTTGGTGGAAGCAGGTAAATATGATTCCACCTGTTCCAGTCGAGGGACATGGCATCTATCGCTTCTGCTTAAGAGTCTGTATAAGGGGCTACGTAACGAGGTAGTTTCTTCTTGTCACTCGCTGCGAAGAGGTCGGTCTGCAGTTCCGGGACTTTTTCCGAGGTGAAGGAGAATGGGTCTGCGTCTAGGGACCATTCTGTCTCTATGGGCTTTCGCCTGTATACAGCATCTGCCGTCACATTGCAGAACCCTTGTAGGTGAACTGCTGATAGGTGCCACACCTTCTTCCTTGTCAGGTGGAAGGTGGCTAATATTACATGTCCTATGTGAGATGATCTTGAGCCTTGTCGATTTAGACATTTTGCTATCTCTTCGTTGTTCAGGGCCACTCTGATGTGGATTGTTCTGTGGGGGGATAGTTTCTTCAATGTCAGGCAAACTGACGGAGCTTCCGAAAGGTTGATATGAAAGGTTTTCAACTGGTCCGACCGCTTCCTTTGCACTTTTCTCTCGTGAGAATGGCCACCTTGTCAATTTAGACATTTTGCTATCCCTTCGTTGCATCGAGTCTATCTGATGTGGATTGTTCTGCGAGGGGATAGTCTCTTCAACGTCAGGAAAACTGCCAGCGCTTCCAAAACATTGATATGAAAGGTTGTGGTGGTTGTAAGAGAATTGTTCGTGCTAGGCTCTTGGCTGTTGACCATGGCCTTAACTGCGTGCGCAATAGGGTCGGGGTCAACCTTGGTTGATCTCTTCGAGCATTTGATGCGTATCTTCTCCAGACTCTTGACGCATCTTTTAGACGTGCTTTCAGCACAGGGTCTGTCACTGCCGCAAACTGGAGAAAGTCCAATACTCTTTCCTGTTGGTGTTCTGAAATCCTCGTGACGGATTAGTCTCTTGACAGATCCCTCTCTTTCTCTCTTCTCTTCTTGGATGGACTGGAGAGGTGATGTGACCTCAAGTCCCATTGGATTCCAAGCCATTGGAACTTCTGAACTGGAGGAAGGCGAGACTTCTTGCGATTGATGTTGAAGCCCAGGTGTTCCAGAAACTGACTCACCTTGTTGGCTGCCTGCAGACAAGTAGTCTTGGATGCTCCCCATACCAGTCAATCGTCTAGATATGCTAGTAATTGAACTACTTTGGAGTTTAGCTGCTGGTCGATTGTGTCTGCCGGCTTTGTGAAGATCCTTGGGGCTGTATTCAATCCAAAAGGGCATTACTCTGAAGAATCACTTTTGTAGCATGAATCCTAGGTAGGAGGAGAAAGGGGGGCTCAATAGAAGATGCCAGTAAGCATCTGTTGGGTCTATTGATGCTGTGTTTGCTCCCTTTGGTAGAAGGGTCCTTATGTGTTGCCAAGTAAGCATCTGGAACTTCTTGCTCTCGATGAACTTGTTGAGTAGAGACAAGTCTAGAATGACTCTAGTTTGTCGGAGTCTTTCTTGGGAACACAAAACAGCCTTCCCTGGGAATTTGATGAACTTCGCTTTCCTTATTACCTTCTTGTTCAATTCTGAGGTATACTCTTCTAACTAGGGGGTGGAGTGTTGGAAGAATTCTGGAAAACGGGGTGGAGTTCTGTTCCATCTCCACCCGAGTCCACTCGCGATTAGGCTGTGGGCCCAGGGATCGAAGGTCCAGCGATCCCGAAAGTGGTATAATCTGCCTCCTACCTGGAACCCCTCAGTGCTTGGGGGGTCCTGAGGACTTAAGTGTCCGTGAACGCGTCCTCCTCTGCCCTCCGAGGGGTTTCCGAAGGAACCTCCTCTTTGGCGTTTTCCTTTATAAGGACGAAAGGCGGTCAACTGCCTTTCAAAGCCAGGATTAAATGCTGGCGACTGGGCTACTAGCTGTTGAGGGACCATCTGGAAGGTGGTTTGAGGCTGTGCTACCAGTTGAGGCACCGTGGCCATGGTCACAGCCGGAAGTTGTGCAGGTTTATGTGGTTTCCTTACCTTTTAGTTCTTAGGTTGGGGACCTCCGTCTGAGGATTCCTCTTTGATGTCATGCCCGACTTTTGGAGAAGGTTCCTATTCTCCGCGGCTGCTTTGGCTATAACTTTTCGGACCGCTTCCTGTTGGAAAAGGTCCTTGCCCCAGATGTACGATGAAATCAGCTTCCTGGGTTCGTGTTTCACTGTTGCCGAGGCAAACATGTGCTCCCTACAGCTCCTTCTTGACTTGATGAGAGCATACAAGTCCTTCACAAGGGTACCCATGTGAGACTCAGCCAGGAAAACATACATTTCTGGGGCATTATGTAGGCCTGCGCACATTTCCAGGCAGTTCTGATGAGAAAGAGAGGCCGCTAGTCTTTTTCGGCTCCTGTTCTCTCCTCAGAAGATGGTCTGGCAACTTCGGGAGGTTCTCATTAAACTGCTGGCCTGCTATCTCTGGATCCAACTTCGAGACAGAGAATTGAATTGAATAGAATATAGGATTTAGGCATTAAGCCAAGCACTGGGGCATCAAAGGCCATTCAGCGCTATATAATGAAAATCATTCAATCATATCTGTACACTCACACCATTTAGTATCATTTTAACCTTTAATACAAATCTTAACACTTTCATACAATAAAATCTAGATGTGAAATAAATAGGGATTAAAAGGGTAAAATAAATAAATAAATTAATAAAATCAATTATAGCTCATAATATAACCCAATACTTTGTACAAATTTTCTCAAGTTCAGGGTATTACAGTTTTCCCCCAGTATATCTCTTAAAGGTTTGTCCTGGAGTAAATGTGTCCTCCTCTGAAGATTAAAAACAGGACAATCGACTAAAATGTGTTTAACATCCATTGTCACTTGACAGGTATTACAAAGAGGGGCCTGTCTCCCTTCCCCACTCTTCATTAAATAATTGTGCGTTGCATGTGTATGGCCAATACGCAGCCTAGTTAAAATAATGGTATCCCTTCTACTTGTAGAATTACAAGATGACCATTTATCCACCAATGGGTGGATTTGTTTCAATTTTGTATTGGTGGTCAGTTCAGACCATCGGGCTTGCCACTTATTTTTACAGTAAAGATGAATCTCACTTTTAAGATCTTTGTAAGGAATACTCAAGGGGGATGGATTACTTAGCCCTGAAGCTTCCTTTGCTGCCTTATCTACTTGTTCATTCCCATCCACCCCAACATGGGCAGGGACCCAACAGAAGTGAACACTGATACTCTTCCTAGACTGCAGAAGTACTAACCAGTCCTGCACCTCTTGTACTAGATGATGGCCTGGCATAATTTGTTTTAATGAGAGTAAAACACTATTGCAATCCGTAAAAATTGTATAAAAACTATTTTGGTTGCCATTTTTAAAAATATGTTGGACTGCGAGAATTATTGCGTACAGCTCAGCAGTAAAAATTGAACAAGAGGATGGGAGTTTCCTTCTAATAACAATATCCCCCACCACAGCTGCACTTCCAACTCCTGCAGCCGATTTGGAGCCATCTGTAAAAACATGTTTCCCATGATGTTGAGCAGCATGATTTAAAAACTCACTTTTCATTACCCTACTAGGTAAGGTATTTTTCCCTCCTGCCGTAAAACATACTTTAACAGGTGGATTACACCAAGGAGGAGACTTGGGATATCCTACCTCTGCTATCTGTGCTGTTAACAAGCCTACTTCTCTAGCATCGTTTTTCAGCTGTACTTCCAAAGGCTTAGGCACTCTAGATCTATTAGGAGCCCGATCTAAAGGCGCCCTAACATATTTACAGTTAGGATTGTTTCTCACAGCAAGGGACCTAGCTAAAAACCTCAAACTCAACTCCTCTCTGCGAATGGAAAGGGGAGGTATGCCAGAATCAACATATAGACTGTCAATGGGAGATGTTCTGTAAGCACCTGTGCAGATGCGAAGCCCAGCATTGTGAACAATATCAAGTTTTCCAAGTAAAGTCTTTGTAGCTGACCCATATATTTGGCATGCATAGTCTAACTTGCTCAGACACAAAGATGTATAAATTCTAAGCAAAGTTGTTCTATCAGCACCCCAATCAAAATGCGATATCACTCTCAGAATGTTCAGTGACTTCTTAACCCTGATAGATAGGTCATTTATATGGGGACCAAATGTCATTTTCTTGTCGAAAATGACTCCAAGAAACTTGACACTATCCTCATATGGTAAAATACAATCATTTAAGAAAAGGGTGGGGATCTCTTCCCTTTTACGAGTACGAGTAAAGCGAATGGCTTTGGTCTTCTGAGGAGAAAACATGAATCCACGAGAATTTGCCCATGCGGAAGCAGCATTTATTGCAATTTGAAGATTTTGGCATGCTTGAAGTGCAGATGATCCACTACAATAAATTGCAAAGTCATCGACAAATAGTGATCCTTGTATGCCAGGAGGTATGTGACTAATGAGACTATTAATAGCTACAGCAAACAAGGTCACACTCAATACGCTGCCTTGGGGGACACCTTCTTCTTGCATGTAGGATGAAGATAGTTCTGACCCTACTCTCACTTTAATTGAGCGGTTTGATAAAAATTCTTCAATAAAAGAGAACATATGTCCTCCTATACCCCACGAGGCCAATTGCTTTAAAATACCACCCCTCCAGGTGGTGTCATATGCCTTTTCGAGGTCAAAAAAGACACCCACCACCTGGTTTTGGTTAGAAAAAGCATTTGAAATTTCCCTTGATAACATCAGCAAAGGGTCTAGAGTACTTCGGTTCTTCCTAAAACCAAACTGTCTGTTAGATAAAAGATTTTTTGATTCTAGATACCACACAAGTCTGTTGTTGATCATTCTCTCAAATAGTTTGCATATGCAACTGGTCAAGGATATGGGCCTATAACTAGATGGCAGTTCTGGGTCTTTACCAGACTTGTGGCCTGGAATTACAATTGAAGTATGCCAGGAATCAGGAGATGTATGGGAAGCCCATAGACCATTAAAGGTTTCTAATAAAAATTCCTTGGTATCCACTGGAAGATGTGATATCATTTCATACCGGATGCCATCCTCACCTGGGGCAGTTAAAGAAGAGCTGGAGATAGCATTTTGCATCTCCTCCATACTAAAAGGCAGGTTAAAAGCTTCAGTATTTGAAGAAGCAGGAGGAACAACAGATGTTGATGCTCTAATTTGTTGAAATGCTGGGGAATAGTTGTCAGCACTTGATACATGAGCAAAGTGCTTAGCAAGAACCTCTGCTACATCTTTGGGGTCAGATATATATCTATTATTTTCCCTTAATATTGGTAGAGGCTTAGGGACGAATTTACCTTGAAGTTTTCTAATCTTGTCCCATATTTCCTTTGAAGGAGTTTGGTATTAATATTAGATATATATTTCTTCCAAGATGCTCTCTTTGCTTTTTTAAAAATTCTTTTTTGTTTGGCACAGGCTCTGAGATATGCTATTCTATCTGCTAAATAGTTGGTCCTCAAGTATCTTCTGAAGCAAGTTCGGGTCACTTTTCTTGCGTTGGCACATTCTTTACTCCACCAAGGAACTACAGAGCGATGAGGTAAACCGCATGTTTTAGGTATAAACTTGCTAGCATTATCATCAATAATATTTTCAAGATGTTGATAGGCATGCACTGGAGATGTAAATTCATCATATTCTTTATCAGTGTGTGAACAGTTTTCATAAGCTGCCCAGTCTGCCTCATCTATCTTCCATTTTGGTGGACACTGAGAAGGAAGATTATGGACATAATTTAACATTATTGGCCAATGGTCACTGCCATGTAGGTGTTCATTTACTGACCAAAGGTAGTCCAATCGAATGGATGAGGAACAGATTGACAAATCAATGGCTGATGTAGAGTTGTGGACTACATCATACCTAGTTGGAGAACCATCATTCATTAGTATGACATCATTGTTGTCGATTAATTCTTCAACAAGATTACCCCATCTATCGCACACATTTCCACCCCATAAAGTATGCTTTGCATTAAAATCACCCATTAAAATAAAAGGGGCAGGAAGCTGATTGATCAAGTCTTGAAGGTCAGAAAGTCTAAGCCTTCTTGGATTACCAGCATGATCTAAGAGGAAAAGTTCTAAGGATGGTTCAATATATAGCGAGCATAAAGTAATTTTTTTCCCGATATGAGTTCTAACTGCACATGCCTGTAGTGGTGTATTGAGTGGGATTGTTTCAAATTTTACAGATTTGTGAATAATAAAACCTGTACCACCTTGAGCTCTTGCAGCTTGCAAAGGAGGGGATCTACAAAAATGATAATTGAGTCCAGGATTAAATGGTTTGTCACTGATCTTGGTTTCCTGTAGACAAATTACCTTCGTGTCTGTGTCCCTGGTTAAAGTTTTTATTTGCTCAATGCTAGTACTTAGACCTCTGCAATTCCACTGGATGATAGACATTATCTTTTGTTATTATTTTTCTTTGTCTCATTTGTCTTTTGGGACTTTTCAGATGAAGCCATATAAGGCCTGGAGATGGAAGGCTTTACTAGGCCACCACTCTTCTTTTCTTTCTTTCTAGGATCTTTATAAGAGTCAACCTTAGGATCATGAGCAGTAGGGCACTTACCTGACTTAGATGAAGGTGAGGATGATGGGGACCTTTTCCTCTTTGGAAGATCTTGTTTTCCAATATCCATCAAATCAGGTAGAGATTCTGCCTGAGACAATACATTTAAGGTGGTGGAAGCCACATTGGTTTCCTTGGAGGATTGCGCTAGAACTTCAACAGTTCGAGCACTTAACCCAAAAGGCTGGGCTACTACCTCTAGGGGAGATGCTCCTATCAGTGACAATACTTTTGGTGTATTGGAAACCATATTGACCTCTTTGGAGGTTTGTGCTCTGGCTTTTATAGGCGGAGCACTTGACCCAGATGGCTGGGCTACTACCACTAAGGGAGATGCACCTGACGGGCCAGGTGCTGCCACTGGTCCCCCTGTGGTAGTAAGGGGTAGTGGATTATAATCTTTTGTTGGCATCTTAACTGCGTGAGCAAAATTAAGTTGCCGATTGAGTAGATGCTTTGCATAACCTACACTTATATGTTCAGCATTTGCTTTCAAGATTGCAGCTTCTTCTTTCTTGTATTCTCTACATCTTTTATCATTTGATTTATGATGATCTTTACAGTTTGCACAGGTTGTATCTCTGTTGCATTGGCCATGTTCTAACAAAGAACAGTTAATACAGATCTTCGTATTATTGCAGTACCGGGAAGGGTGACCGTACTTGAAACAATTAAAGCATTGTAAAGGCCTAGGTTTATATTCTCGAACACGTACTCTTTCATTCTCAATAATTATATGATCTGGTATAACAGGGGTTTCAAATGTTAAAACTACCATGCTTGTTTGAGGGATCTTACTTACTTTCCAAACATTAGCAGGGCACATGTCCAAAATTTCCGGTTCTGAGAATTCATATAGATCTCTATCAAAAACTACTCCTTTACCATAGCTGAAGCTCATGTGTGGTTTAATATCCTTAATAGGATCAATTTCTGCAATCTTCATGCCACAAAGCATGTGAGCTTGAGTATCTGATTTTGCATTAATCAAAACAGATTGCTTACCGTATCTACTAATATCCTTACTTTTAATTAAACCAACTTTTTTTTGTATAAATTTACTAATCTTATAATAGTTATAATTATCCATCTTCCCAGATGCAATTATCCATGTTGGGGGCTTGGGGGTTCTTACTTCTGGAAGTCTATGCTCTATTTCTTTTTCCATCCATTCTTCTGGTTTATATACCTCTAGGTGTCTTGGTGCTTTATCACATAGAGCCCCAGAAATCAAACAATTGTCAATTTTTATGCTCTCTAAATTTTTATTTGCTTCTAAAGCAATCTCAAAACTTGAAAATGATACCCAAGCTTCCCAAAAGCCTTTACTACCATTAAGCTCCATTAAAATTTCTTTGATTGCCCCAAATCTACAGAAGGCTTCATGAATTATGTCATAGCTACAACCAATTGGTATGTTTTTTAAGTGGAGAATTTTCAGATTTTTTGTTGGATCTGGTAATGAGCCAGAACCAGAGAGTAAAGTATCACTGTTAATACAAGCATCATTTTCCACCAGTGCCGATAAATTGTCTTTAACAACACTGGTCAGAGAAGTATTGTTGGAGGAATCCTTTTTATTGCAGAGGTTGTCAACAGAGCTTTCCCTATTTAAACAAGCAGAAGTCGTCAACGGTGTCTGGGGTTCGCCATTTGATCCAGGGGTACGGGGAATATTAAGTTTACTCATTAATTATTTTTTCAGGGGGAGGGAAGGGGTCATAATAACAATGAAAAAAAAACAATGGAAAAAAATAAAGTTCAAGGGAGAGAAAAAATTAAGACTGTCTGAAATTCCAAAGAAGACACCGTTAGCCTTTCCTGGAATTAATTTCTCCACCAATGACACCTGTGAAAGCTGCTTACCAAATGTCCACTCCCTACCCTACCACAAAGGGATGGTACCACTATGATTAGAGTGGCTCAAGTGTATGCCAAACCCGCTTGATGGGACTGAGAGCATTTCAAGAATACAATCATCCCCACTCTAATCATAGTGGCAGGCAAACCGGACAGAATGCCGAGAGTCCTATCTCTATAAAATCGCCAACCCCTGGAATCCGAAGGCCAAATTTCCTAAGAGATAGTTCCGCGTGCCAGTATGGGAATACTGACACTCCTAGGTGTCCAAACATTTTCGGGCAGTTGGCAAGACCACCACAGCTCCCACAATTGATTTTGAAATAAAAACCGATCATGGATACAATGTCCCCTCTAAAAAACCTGGACAGTGAAATGGGTAAGAGAGTTTTGACAGAAAGGTTGGAGACAGCTGATAATTATGAAGGAGGAATAAGCAATAAGAGGTAATAGAAAAAGAATGAGAGAAATTTAGAGTCAAACTGAGGAAAAGAAATTCCCCAGTTCGAGAGCCCTCTTGCCCGTCACAAGCCTTCAGCACGGGAATGATATGCCGTGCTGAAGCCCAATGACTTCATCAAGGCATTCTCTCGTTAAGAGGGTTCGAGACAGAGAAGGTTAGATGGACGTCTTTCCACTTCTTCTCGCAGGTAGGCATTGGGAGAGAGAATGGTTTGCATTTCTCTAGAAATGGGCAGGGTTTGCCCTCTTCAATTGCCTTAATGACAAATTCTAGAGCTTTCTCTGAAAAGTGGAAAGAGATAGAGGAAGGAACAACAAAGGTGGGACGCCTCTTGCTTAACGCTGAGACTTTGGAATTGGTGTATCTAGCTCCTTTCAAGGACTTTACAAGGATGGCTTGTGCCTTGTCATGTTCGAAGACAATGACTTTCTTCGATATCGTTTCCTCACAGGACACAAGTTCATCCCGCAGTCTCGCATAACAGTCTGGATAGACTGAAAAGCTGGGCCAGAACTCAAGATCTTCAAACAGTTTGGCCCCCAACTTCTCTGAGACAAATAGCTTCCCATTCATCATGATGTGTGCTCCGCGTACCTCCAGGGGTTGGTTTCGGAGCAGTGAGGGAGATCTGATACTCTAAGGGGGTTAGTAGAGCCCCTGGAAGTTCCAGGGCAGTCCCTTTCCTGTATCTGTCTCTTGCTCTGTTGGATGGAATGTTTCATCTCTTCCTGTTCCTTCCGGAATGATTCCAATATCTGCTGGATCGACGTGAGAAGTGCTTTGCTCTTGTCAACCTGTGTCATTGGTTGAGGAGTTGGGGTTGAAGAGGATGATGGCATAGGTTGGTATGCCTGAGGGTCCTATGTTACCGTCGAAACGTATCCTTCTTCCTCCGTGCGTGGTACAGCCACGTCTTCTTCAGGGCCTTCTTGCAGTAGGTCCTGTTCTGTGTCGGTGGACAATTCTGACATACGTTCTTGGTGGATGTTCATGCCTTCTAGTGCCTTATGGATGTGAGCATCGATCTTCAGCTGTATGAGAGGAGGCTGGACCTGTTCCTGGGGCACTACTGCGTTTGCTAGCGCCTTGGGGAACAGAAGGCACCTTAGAGATTCATTAGGTAGGTAAGGTCCCGGAGTTCTTTTGGAACCCTCTTACCCACTTACGAAAGGTTTCCTTTGCTGTGTCCCTAGTCTCCACAGTGACTGGGATAGCTTCTCAGAAACCGTTAGTCAGCAGGGGTGAGCAGGTAGAGCAAAGCTTCAGGTCCCAATACTTCAGGGATCTGGATACGATACAGAAGGGGGCATGAGACCTGCACATCATATGCCTACAAGAGTGAATACTCTTGTGGTTGCAGAACGAACATAGCTGCGCACTTCACCATTGACTGGTCCTGCAAAAGAGATGGTTTAAATGAGTATAAGGATTTATATCATTGATATAAATGCATACATTTTATTAGCAGTAGTAATCACTATTGTAAATGGTGGCTTAGGATAGTAAGCTGGAAAGGAAATATGAAAGACCCATATCTGTGGTTCCTCTCCCAGGCAATTGCTGAAACCTACGTCAGTAATAATATTTTAGATTCCCTATTAGGGAGAATACAGGGTGGAAGAAACTCTAGTACTTAGGGTTAATAAATGTTTATACTAACTTATCCACCTGTAGTATATTAATACTGATCGGTGATTTATTAGGGTCCCGATGATCAAAGGATTCATCTGGGTGTTGAGGGATTACTCAACCTCAACATTATATTGTGGTCCCAACAATAGACATTGAAAGGAAACAGTATGTTAGAAAATAATTATACTACTGTATTTTTCTTTTTTTGTATACTGTAGTTCAGCCGGTGTACTACTGGAGTTAGGTTAGTACCTGGGGGCACTAACTGATAGTGATGGAGAGAGCATTAGGGAAGGAGAGTTTCCTATTATTATGGTTTAGCACAACAATTGGAAGTGTAGGAGGACTATCAGGCCGCCTAATGTCTCCTTGCCAGAATGAGAATTCTAATGGAAGGGGTATCTTTCTGATTCTATCATCCATCTATCCACAAAAGGCCTGCCGGCAGCTGTATTGCCGACAGTAATAATTGTGGATGGCAGACCAAGAGAGGGCTGAAGACTTCTCAAAAGTATGTTGGGTTTCCCACCGGCAGCCGTCAGGGCCAGGTCAATCTTCCCCCTGCAACATTCACTTCCAGTGAAGGATGGACATATGGAGGAATGTGGCTGAGGCGGCTGGTCTAACTGCTACCAGTAGGCTCCCGGCCGGCAACGCAGACAACCTGGCAAGCCAGGATGGCTGTCAGAATACCGGCGAAAGAATGTTGTGTCGGCTAAGCCGATACTAAAGGACAGATGGGGGAAGGGAAAGTTTTAAGGTTCAGTGGAGAAGAGGTGGCGGCAGGTATGTCGCCTACCTCTGACAGTGGACTGGGGAAGCGCGGCTTTCTGTGCCGACGACGTTGTCGGCAGCAGAGGAAACATGATTCCTTTGCTGGTGACATCGTCGGCAGCAAGACAAGGGTACTCCGAGTTGATTACGATCTATCCTAAAGCCGGAGTTCTACTCAACGGCAATGAAGAAAGACGGTGTTTAGTTACTATCCAATCCAAAGCCGGAGTTCTACTCGACGGCAATGTGGAAAGAGAGCGGTTGCCGCTTGCAATGGGGGCGGTACTCAGGAAGGGAGGAAGGGTTTAGCCTCTTTTCTCTAAAAGAGAATACAGTGATACCTCGGTACTCGACCATAATCCGTTCGAGATCCGTGTTCGACCTCCGATTTGTTCGAGTACCAAATTTTTTTTCCCCATAAGAAATAATGGTATATATTCTATTCCGTTCCCAAGCACTCGAACAGGCCCAAAATATTAATAAAACGTGTACCTAAACAACAATAATTATCTAAATGTGTATGAAATTGGTCAGAAAATCCTATAAAACAATTTTAAACCATTTACTGTACTAAAATAAAACAATTTTAAACCATTTTCTGTACTGTAGTGAACATACCTTTGAGCAGCGGTTCGATGGCATACAGGGATGGATGTGGAGAGGATGGAAGGGGGAGGTTACTGCTTGGAAGGAGAGTCCCCTTCCATGATGTGGCGGGGTAGTTCTCCTTCAGGAGTTGTTTCTCTCTCCAATGAAAGGGTGGGCAGATCTATTTCAGGGGTTTCTTCTCTTCTTTGTCTCTTCTTTGGAGGAGAAACAGGCTTTGATGTAGCAGCTTTCTTTTCTTTTGTGAAAAACTGGTCTATTGTTAATTGTTTCTTCCTCCTCTGCAGTATTCTTCGAAAATGATACATGACACTATCATTAAACATATGCACTGCCCGGTTTGCTACTGCAATTTCTGGGTGGTATTTTTCAGCAAAAGCCTGCACATCTGCCCACTTGGAACAAATTTCATTGATGAGAGAACTTGGAACATCCTCCCTTACCTCATCCTCTTCTGAAGATTCCTGCTCCACAATCAGATCCTGCTGCTGTTGTTGTTGCAGGTGCAACAATTCCTCCACAGTCAACTCGGTAGAATGGCTTTCTACAAGCTCATCAATATCATCCTTGTCGACCTCAAGCCCCAAACTCCTGCCCATGACAACAATATCCTCAACGACATCAGTGTCATCAGAAATTACAGGGGTAGCAGTGCTTGGACCCGCCTCTGGTTGGAAACCTTCAAACTCCCTCTCTGTGACACATGATGGCCACAGCTTACGCCAGGCAGAGTTCAATGTCCTATAGGTCACACCTCGCCAAGCTTGGTCAATCATGTTAACAGAGTTGAGGATGCTGAAGTGTTCCTTCCAGAATTCCTTTAGGGTCAACTTCGTGTCACTGGTCACTTCAAAACACTTTCTGAAAAGGGCCTTGGTATAGAGTTTTTTGAAGTTTGAAATGACCTGTTGGTCCATGGGCTGGAGTATGGGAGTAGTATTGGGGGGCAAGAATTTGATTTTGATAAAGCTGTATTCTTCTTTCAAGTCATCCTCGAGACCTGGAGGATGTGCAGGAGCATTGTCCATAACCAGAAGACATTTCATTGGCAAGCTCTTTTCAATGAGGTAAGCCTTAACCTGGGGGGCAAACACTTCGTTTATCCACTCAGTAAAGAATTGTCTTGTGACCCAAGATTTAGTGTTCGAGCGCCACATAACTGGTAGTGCACTTTTACAAATATTATTTCGTTTGAACACCCGGGGGTTGTCCGAGTGGTACACTAACAAGGGTTTGATCTTGCAATCGCCACTTGCATTTGCACACAGCAACAATGTTAGCCTATCTTTCATTGGCTTGTGACCTGGCATCTTCGTCTCGTCCTTGGTAATGTACGTATTGGCTGGCATTTTCTTCCAAAATAACCCAGTCTCATCACAATTAAAGACTTGTTGTGCGATCAAATTTTGTTCATTTATGTACCGATCGAATTCCCCCACGTATTTATCGGCTGCAATTTGATCCGAACTAGCTGCCTCCCCATGCCTAGTAACACGATGAATACCTGTTCTATTACGAAACTTTTCAAACCAACCCCTGCTCGCTTTAAATGTAAATGAATCACTTTCACTGGTACTCGGACTTTTCTTCACTAATTCTTCATAGATATGCAACGCTTTTTCACAAATGAACGCTTCACTAACACTTTCCCCGGCCAACTGTTTTTCTTTAATAAATATTAAAAGCAACTTTTCCATCTCCTCAATCACTTGTGGCCTTTGCTTAGTTACCGCCGTAACTCCCGTTGCAACATTCGCCTTCTTAATCATTTCTTTATGCTTTAAAAACGTAGAAATGGTCGACTTCGCCATTCCGTATTCTACCGCTAAATCGGACACTCGTACACCATTCTCATATTTCGCTATAATTTCCTTCTTCAACTCGATCGTTGTTCGCACTGTTTTCCTCTTCTCCTTCCCCTTAACACTCATTACTTTCTTGGGACTCATTATGAAAGCTAAAAAAGCAATTAAAAGCACTGAAAATCACTAAATCACAACGAATGCTGATCGCGCGTTGTCTGAGTGACGCTCTCGAGAGAACTGATGCTTCCCGAACAAGCGAGAGTGGCCGAGATGGCGCGATCATCACAAAGCCCATGCGGTCGTCACGTGTTCGGCTGGTCGAGTACCGAATTTTTGGTCGAGCACCGCAGCAAAAATTTCTCGAAAATTTTGGTCGAACTCCGAATTGTTCGAGTATAGAGTCGTTCGACTACCGAGGTATCACTGTATATATCGAACATTATTCGTAATTCCAGAGGATATATGTCCCCACCTGAATTAATAATGAACGATAAGAGCGAGGCTAAACATGGGGAATTACTTAACTAACGTACATATGAGCGAGGCTAGACTAACTCTGGTAGGAACCATGGCCATGTGGGTACCGCCGGGGCTCCCGCCGAGTACGAAAAGTAAAATTACATAATCGGAGGAATAATAATTTTTCTGTATGCACAATCTCTACTTGTATAATTTGCTTAACTAGCTAATATTATAGCTAAATACCAGGAAATGTCGCCTTACTAACTAAATAAAATATAATAGTAATCGGCGAAAGCGGTCGTAAATTGGCCACCTCCGGTCATGGCAACGCTCAACCAAACAAATTATTGGAATTTAACTGTGAGAAGGGAGCCTAAAATTATAAAAAAGGAAAGAATCAATATTCAACTTTCCAAAGGATGAAGATGCTGGAGATTGCATGATTATTCTGGTAAACTTGCAACAAAACACTGGGAAAACTTTGGGAGAGCACCTAGCTTTTATGCTACAAGTAAAGGAAATGGCGGCCAGTAGTTGTACGGATGGGAGGTCCACCGGGTACCTAGAACGACACCCCCTCTCTTTTGCCACTCTTCCCCCTTACATCAAAGATTTAAATCTATTTGGGGTGAAGATTGCTATGTGTCGTATCTACAAAATATGTCCCTGATCCCTAGCGATATCCTTAACTGGAGTTAGAAAGCTGGAGACCTTTGGTTTATTTCTCTGGGAGTATCACTGTAGCAAATATCCCTTAGAAAGCTACCTAAAGGATCCTTCCATCAGGACGACATGGCCGAGCCCAAAAACATAAGGTATATGGTTTTTAAATGCAAATAAAATAAGGAGGTTTCATAAGACTTCTTTTGATGTAAAGTGTATGTTATGGACAAATGAAATTAATAATTCTAAAGACAAAATTATTTCAATACTTACCTGGGAGTCATGTAATCATCTCCTCTGAAATAAGAGCTTCTTGATCATGGAACTAAAATATTAAAATCTATTTTGTCAGCATGATACTCATTTTTCAGAACTACCAGGTGGAGCAGCATGAAAGCTACCTGGTCTGACAAGAGGAACAACTCATGAGTCTATGAGTTTGAATGAAGTTTTCAGAGACCTCTGAAAAATATACACCACTAACAGTTTGGAGGGGAGATTGTGCAACTCCCCGGTAAGTACAGTATTGAAATAATTAAGTTTATCAAAATTGTTATTTCCAACGAGTCTTAACAGGAGTCACATTGCTGACTACTGTACTACGCTTAAACTTATGGAGGGACAGTGGTAATTAACCCTTTTACCCCCACGGTATTTGGAAATTTCCAAATACCGTTATTTTTTTTCAAGCACATTTTGCAGTATATTTTTTTTTAAATTGCTCTAACACCCTTAATTTTTGTCATAGAGGTGTCAGGTTGGTCTCCTTCTCTTGGAAAATGCCTGAATTTTCTCAAAAAATTGACGAAAATATGCAAAAAAAAATTTTAAATAGCATTTTTTGCAAGGACGTACCGGTACGTCCAAGGGGGTAAAGGGATGAGTTTTGTGAAACGTACCAGTATGTCCTTTGGGGGTAAAAGGGTTATAAAAACTATAACTTAAAAAAAAAATTAATCCAGGCTTGTTACAACTATGACAACAATACCTTCTTACTCAATTTAAAGAGTTTCTTCCACCAAACCAAGATTGAAAGATAAAAATGTCTACAAAAATACTTCAACCAGGAAATCAAATGAAACTAAACTCAAAAGAACTAAGTCCCTAACTACAGGTATAAATTCCTTCACTACCAACAGCTGGAGCTTTAAGACATCCTAAACTCAAACCAATCCTAAACTTATTATCAAAACTAATCCTAAATATTAAATATCATATTAATGTCCTAAGCCTACCTTAATGCATTTGCACACGCTAAAGGATCTGACACCAACAATTATCATAGAGGAAAAAATATTTTCCAAATGTTGAGAAGCAAAAACTGACTTGTTATGCCAATGGGCTTCATTCACAATTCTTTCCAATGACAGATTCTTAATGAAATTCAATGAGATGGCCATTCCCTTAAAATCACATGCTCTGACTTTTACAAGGGGGACTGACGACTTTTTAATAGGCATGGGCATTAATAATGCGGCTCTTTAGAAGGATATAGCATTCTTGGAAAAGGGACAGAAATAACTATCACACCACTAAACACACTAAACATATCTGTAACTTTACCTCCCAGGCTTGCTGTCCCTTTCAAATAAATCTTCAATGCTCTAAACAGGACAATAATCTTGTTTTCCGAATGCTTATTCACCATAATCTGTAAGGAAGATTTTGGTAGTAGTAAAATGACATGGGACACCAACTTTTTGGAGTCATTCTTAGCTTCAAAACTAGGCAACAAGGATTAAAATAGAATACCGATGGAAAATCCTACACGAATAAATATAGCCTGCAACTCGCTAATTCATTTGGTTGAAACCAAGTCTCCTCTGCCAATTGTTTAAAAGTAAAACTGTCAAAATGTTCATAAATAGGACATATCTGGAACAGTATTTCAAAACCCTATCAAAATTTCTTCAAAACCTTATCAAAATTCCAATGAGTAGAGGCCTCTAGAGGAGGCTTCTCAATAACAAAAGGACTAACCACATTCCCAAGGACATCGTATTCTGTTAGATTTAAGCATTTTAGACTTAGGGGCCGGCCGGCTAATGCAGTTTTTAAAGGACAAGATTTTGACATTCATACCACTTAATAAGGTGACTTAGGACATCTCCAAACTGCATAGATATTTTTCCTCTGACCTTCGGTTTTGCAATGCCAGGGCAATTTATCCAGAAAATGAGTGTTTTTTAAATTCTATCTCCTCCCTTGAAAATTAATGTCAAGACCTGGCATTACTACCCAATATAGACCTGACGTAGACCTCCAATCAAATGAATTTTTTTCTAAAAGTAATTTTTTTGCTAAACCCTATCAATCAGGAAAAAAATCAAGAAAAAAAAATGGAAAAAAAAAAGAGCTTCATTTTATTGTTTTATAATGTCTTTCTAAGTTATATACCAAATTTCAGTGCTATATCTTTGAAACTAAGGGATGAGATGGAATATGAGGTCAATAAGTATAATTTTGAGATATGGCCATTCCAAGTTTCCCTTTGTAATTTTACAAAGACAATACCAATAAATCAAGATTATTATGAATTTTATGTTCGTTTTTGGATATCAATAAACCAATACAATGTTATTGATCATAACATAATCATAAATGAAGATCCCTTTCCTCAATATTTAGCTTCTTCAGGCTCCTGTCAGGCAAGGCAACCACTCCTCCAGCCGCACCACTCTCTCTTCGTCACTAATTCCACTAATATCGCCCACATAGTCCACTTCTTCCTTATGTTAGCGAGATGTTGAAATTGTCTTTTCTTCTTTGACATGATGAAATTCTTGCTGAACCAAAAACAGATGTAAAAACGAGTGAATGTCAGAGGTCAAACCCAAACATGTACTCTCCCTGAGGTTTGACCTAGCACTGAAGGCCGAAGGGTGTAAAACTTAGTCTTGTGACTGATGGAATCTATACAGATGCCATTTCTCACAATTTCTTTAAATGATAAAATGTTATAATTATCAAAATTTACAATAACAGAAGAAATACTGCTTTTTCTTGTAGGGATCAATGTTTTTGGCTTATTGAGTTACTTTACTATATACCCTGTAACTATGAAAGTATGAAGAATTTTGACAAAATATCTTGTAAATGCATTCTCCATTGCCCTACAAAGCTCTGAATTTTTTCAAGATTTTGTATTTTTCGTCTTACACCCCAATATATTGGCATACTGAAGGGCCCCTTAATAACTGAAGTCCGCATAGCCCTAAACTCCTTAAAAGAAACAATGTTTCCTCCTGCAAGGCAAAAATTAC
>NC_090763.1:40300129-40302629 GCF_036898095.1 Palaemon carinicauda
GAATTTTATTTGACAAATTAACCACACATTCTGGATTAACGTTTGTAGTCCACGGGCTACTTTCTATCAGTGCATTGAGTTTCGTGTCATGCTTTTGTTTGAGTTTTCTATACACTTTTTCGTTCATTTCTCCATAGCAGAAACCTCGAAGTGAGTCTTTCCAATCCGTTGGTATTGAGGCTTCAAAATGTCTCCTTTTTCTTGTTAGGTCTTCAAACGCTCTTCGGTTTTTAATTTTCATTGAATTTATATGCTTTTCTAATATACTTCTCTGTATATCACCAAATGGTTGATCTTCTATTTCCAATAGGGATTTCGTTATCATGCATTTCGGAATGACTTGTTCCTCCCAGCATTCACGAAGAAACCGCAGGTGTTCTTTAGTAGTATTCTGTATTTTCATTTTCCCTGTGGTTCTTCTGCATCTGAGCATCACGTTTTCCTGTGATTTTTACGCATAAATGGATACCACGTACTCCTTCCAGACTTTCTGTACGACTTTCCCTATCTTGGTATATATTATTAGAGAATTTACAGACGCCCTCACACGCGCCCATACTACTAAAGAACACCTGCGGTTTCTTCGTGAATGCTGGGAGGAACAAGTCATTCCGAAATGCATGATAACGAAATCCCTATTGGAAATAGAAGATCAACCATTTGGTGATATACAGAGAAGTATATTAGAAAAGCATATAAATTCAATGAAAATTAAAAACCGAAGAGCGTTTGAAGACCTAACAAGAAAAAGGAGACATTTTGAAGCCTCAATACCAACGGATTGGAAAGACTCACTTCGAGGTTTCTGCTATGGAGAAATGAACGAAAAAGTGTATAGAAAACTCAAACAAAAGCATGACACGAAACTCAATGCACTGATAGAAAGTAGCCCGTGGACTACAAACGTTAATCCAGAATGTGTGGTTAATTTGTCAAATAAAATTCTAGATAAAAATGTGAAGTGTGCCTTGGGATACGGTTTAAATTTCTCGATGTCATCAAGTGCAGTGAATAGTGTAGAAATTACAAATGGAGTGTGTAACCTGGAGAAATTCAGTGATATTTCTGTAGAAGAAGTAAATATGATTAAGGGTATTATATACAGCAATATGAAAAAACCAGTGGTTCCAAATTGCCCAAAAAGATTCAAGAGAGCAATTGCCGAATTGAAGCAAGATAGTAATATTAAGTTAACAAAAGCCGATAAATCTGGAGCACTGGTAATCTTGAATAAAAATGATTATATAGAAAAAATGGAAAACCTCTTGAGTGATGAAAACACATACATGGAATTAAGAAAAAATCCAATTGAGTTTGTGAATAGTAGTTACAACAAAAAAGTGAAAGAGTTATTAAAAGGGAATGAAGATCTGATAAAAAAGGTTTGTACAATATCACCAACATTGCCATATATGTATGGAACTATTAAAACTCATAAGCCAAATTATCCAGCTAGGCCAATAATTAGCTCTGTAGGTTCAGCAGCATATAAATTATCTAAGTACCTTGTGAATATCCTCAATCCTTTAGTTGGCACCATCTCATATTCAAATATAAAAAATAATGTAGACTTGATTAACAAACTGAATGAAGTACAGATCAACAGTACCTGTAGGCTTGTCAGTTTTGATGTAGTCTCACTATTCACAAAAGTACCTATTGATGACATGTTGGAATTTTTATCTGAAACATTAGATAATAGACAATTGAATCTACCATTCTCCATACACACTTTAATAGAATTAATTAAATTATGTATAAAAGATTGTAAATTTGAATTCAATGGGAGATTTTATGCACAAACTTTTGGTATGGCTATGGGAAACCCTTTATCCCCAGCATTGAGCAATCTATATATGGAATTTTTTGAAAGCAGAATCGTAAATAACATCATACCTAATAATGTAAAATGGTTTCGATATATTGACGACATAATATGTGTGTGGCCAGGAAATGAAAATTTAGATAACTTTCTTCTTAGATTGAATAGTTTGGTACCATCAATAAATTTCACTATGGAACTGGAGAATAATTGTACCCTACCTTTTTTGGATTGTCGCATACATAGATGTAATAATAGTCTCAAATTCAGTGTATACAGAAAGCCAACGAATATCTCGGCATATGTCCATTATTACTCAAACCAAGGCAACAAAGTTAAGAAATCTGTATTTACTTCTATGTTTTTAAGAGCATTCCGAGTCTGCAGTCCTGAATATATTGATGACGAAATAAATGGTATTAGAGCAATAGGTAAAAAACTAAAGTATCCTGAAATTGTATTAGATGATGCCCTAAGAACAGCAAAAAAGACTTTTTTCGGTAATGATAACAGAAAAAACTATAACACACAAAATTTACTTGTACTACCTTATTGTGATTCATTTAAAGAAATTCCCCAACTGTTAAAAAACTTCAATGTAAATGTAGCATTTAGGAGTAAAAATACAATAAAAACAGCCTTAATAAAGAATTCTCCTGACATTACCAAGGGATGTGT
>NC_090763.1:40307629-40310129 GCF_036898095.1 Palaemon carinicauda
TCGGGAGCCCAAGGCAAGTCCAGGGAGATGGACTGTATGGGGCTCGATAAATTATTTGAGAAAAATGGTTCTGAGGTAAGTGTAACTGGAAATCCCATGTTGTCTTCCGTGAAGGACGAGAATGGTAAATGGGCAATTGATACATTTGCGGCGACTCAGAAGGCGGAGTTTGAGAAGGAGAGGAGTAAGCAAGTCAGTCAGGATAATAGTCGTCCTCATCATTTAGAATGGAAGGACGGAGTGTTGAAAAGGATAAGTCGAGCAAAACGAGCACCTGCAGATGCATGGGAGGTGAGAGAACAGATTGTGGTACCAGTAAACTACAGACGTAAGTTATTAGAGCTAGCTCATGACAACCTTCTGTCTGGTCATCTAGGTATAAATAAAACTTTTAAAAAACTTTCAGATTTGTTTTTCTGGCCTTCTCTTAGAAGAGACGTAAAGAAGTTTGTGAAGACCTGCAAAGTCTGCCAGACAACGGGGAAGCCGAATCAGAAAATCCCAAAAGCACCACTGCAGCCAATTCCAGCCATTGGAGAGCCCTTTGAAGAGGTAATAATTGATATAGTTGGCCCTTTGCCAAGGACCAGCAGTGGAAATCAATATATTTTGACACTGATGGATAGGACCACACGGTATCCTGAGGCAATTCCTTTAAGGAGTATACATGCTGGGAGGGTTCTTAAATCTTTGCTGGGGTTCTTTTCGAAATTTGGTTTACCCAGGGTAATTCAGTCTGATTGTGGGAGTAATTTCAAAAGTAAAGTATTTAAGCAGGGTTTGGAAGAATTAGGCATAAAGCATGTAACTTCTTCGCCTTATCACCCACAGAGCCAAGGACAACTGGAAAGATTTCACCAAACATTGAAATCAATGCTTAGTAAGTATGTGCAGCAGGAACCCAAGAATTGGGACCAAGTAATTCCTTATTTATTATTTGCTTTCAGATCTATTCCTAGTGATGTAATGGGGTTTTTGCCATTTGAACTAACTTTTGGTCATAAAGTAAGGGGACCTTTAGAAGTAGTGAAGGATCACTGGGAGGGAGTAAAACCTCGGGTAAATTTGCTGGACTTTTTAAGGGATTCAAGGGAAAAGTTGATCAATTCTTGGGATTTTGCTTTAAAAACTTTGGAGGTGAGTCAAAGAAAAATGAAAGAGCGTTATGATATGAAAACCAAATTACGAAATTTTCAGGTTGGCGAAGAGGTGTTGGTGTTGCTTCCAATTCCAGGCAATCCATTTAAAGCCAAATTCTCGGGGCCCTGGAAGATCTTAAAGAAGGTGAATGACCTGAACTATGTTGTTGAAACCCCTGACAGGAGGAAGAAGACTCAAGTATGCCATGTTAATATGCTAAAAGCCTACCAGGGCAGGGAAACCATCCGACCAGTTCTGTCTTTAGCCAAGGTGGAGGAGAAAGAAGAATTTGGGGAAACTTCCAGTATGAGTTTGCTGGGAAATTCCGTAGCTTTGGGAAATCTACCCGGGATGTTGGATCATTTAAGTGCCACCCAATCCAAGGAGGTAATGAACTTGATAACAAAGTTCGCAGTTTTATTTCAGGACGTTCCAGGACTAACCAGTCTACTTATGCATGATGTAGAGGTGGGAGATGCTCGTCCCATCAAACAACATCCATATAGAGTGAATCCATCCAAAAGGGACATCATTAAGCAAGAGGTAGAATATATGCTACGTCATGATCTAATTCAAAGGAGTTTCAGCCCATGGAGTTCTCCAGTAGTGCTAGTCAAAAAGGAAGGGGGAGGACAAAGAATGTGCTTCGACTATCGTAAGGTAAATGCAGTTACTGAGTCCGATTGTTTTCCTCTGCCCAGGGTGGAAGATTGCATAAATGATGTCGGCGCTGCCAAGTACATAAGTAAGTTTGATCTTTTAAAGGGTTATTGGCAAGTTCCATTAACAGAAAGGGCTAAAGAAATATCAGCTTTTGTTACATCGGAAGGTTTGTATTCATGCAATGTCATGCCGTTTGGTATGAAAAATGCCTCTGCCACTTTTCAGAGGTTGATGAATCAAGTGATTGATAAGTTAGCGGAGGTAGTTGTCTACATAGATGACCTTGTAGTTTACGGTAATAGCTGGGAGTCTCATTTGAAAAACATGGAATGTTTGTTCGAGAGGCTGCGTGCAGCTGGTCTGGTAATTAATTTAAACAAGTGTGACTTTGCAAAAGCCAAAATAATCTATTTAGGTCATGAGGTGGGACATGGCAAAATTCTCCCAAAATCGGTAAATATTCAGTCAATCCTCGATTTTCAGGTACCAGAGAATCGAAGAGGTATTCGCCGATTTTTGGGGATGGTGGGCTATTATAGGCGGTTTGTATTGAACTTTGCAGATGTGGCTAATCCACTGACCAACTTGCTTAAGAAAGGTCAGCGTTTCTGCTGGACTGCAGAATGTCAGGATGCTTTTGATAAGTTGAAGTCAACCATGATTAATACTCCAATACTTAAAACTCCGAATTTTAAGG
>NC_090763.1:40315129-40350129 GCF_036898095.1 Palaemon carinicauda
TCTGACAAGAATTTAACATTAATCTCAAGTTCACAGGAATTCCTAGATTCTTGAAAAGATTGATCAACATTCTTTGTGCCTTCCATATCGTCTTGAAGAAAAGTGTTCAACACTAACAAAAGTGTAATAAGAGGCTCTTAATATCAATAGTTGTAACCCTTGGAATCTGAAGCTATCAAATCTGGTAAAAACTTGTGGCTCTCTGTTTAACTCTGTACAAACGCTCCTGAATCCAAACACCTTCCCACACAAAGTGAAGAATATTTCTTGGATTGGGGTGAAATGAGACATGAAAGTAAGTGTCTGTCAAACAAAAGAAAATATCATACAGTATACTCTTTCTGGATTGCCGTGAGACCTGCAGACAATTTAATTGAAATCTTCATGAAGAAAAACACATTTTTAATGCATCTAAACCCTGTCTCCAACTTTTCTAATCCTTCAGCACTTGAAATGAGTTGCTTAAACCTAGAGAGAGAGACTAATTCTATTGCTCCTTTCTTTAACAACTTCTGAACTGTTGATGGCAAATCCTTTAGTTTCTATGGATTGTTAACATAACATAGAAGAATAGGGATGCTTGACTAAAGAGCCAGGGAGTGAAGGGGAATTTGATACCCAACTCTTACAAAACTGACAGAGGCCGGGTTCTTGGCTAACAGCTCCAGATTTACTTGGAAATAATAAAAAACCTTCCTCCAACAGTATATGAATAATCAAGAATGTTTTAGAAGATCCTCTTATCCTAGAGGAATAGTGACCTTGTAGAAGACTGAAAACACTATGCCATTTGAAAGAACCCGAAGAAGCAATGTAATATGCAAAAAGAAAAAGGCTGAAGGTGGGTAAAAAATTATCTCAAAGCCTTTGAATAAATTATGTTGAAATATGTTTGACTGGAAACCTGTTTGATGATCAAGAGTAGGGTCTAAAATAAAAAAATATAAAAAGAACCCTTTTGCGAACCTGAAACGGATTCAATCAAGGAAGAACACCACTGCTATCTACATTTTAGCACAAGACCAACTAAGCAACCGGGCAGTTTAGTAAAACCATGTAGCATAGCCTGGCCTAGAAATCAAAAATCATAATGCCCATCAAACTTTTCCTTAGCTATGGACAACATGACATCTAACGCAGTGCAGTAAAGGAAAGAATATGCAACACAAGGACTAAATTCTCCCATAAAACAAATCTCTTTAGTCAACTAAGTGGCGTAATCATAATCCAAAGACCTCTTGACCTTTCCCACAAGTAGTCATTAAATTTATCTGGCCTGGAGAAACTATCAAAAGACAGTAGCCATCCAGTACAATTTTCCAACCTGTGAGGCTTCCAAATGAGATAACATGAGCAAATACTACTGAGCCAACAAAGATCTTCCAGCCGTTTACTCAAGATCTTATCCAACTTAAGACCTAAAAAAATTTAGAGAACTTGGGACAAAAAATTGTCAGATGAGATTTACCAAATGCAAAGACAGAGAAATGAGATCTAGTTTGGACCTGTAGTTTAATTCTCTAGGTATAGCTCCACAATTTCACAGAGTAAAAAAATCATGGGAAATTCATTCTGTACTTCATCACTATCATCTAAATGTCAGGGATCAATATTACCGAACTGAACTGGTGACTAAACCTACGGAACATTTGATAAAGGAAGAACCAAAAGCATTATCCCATTGGTACTTGATCATACTCTGTGGGATTCTGAATACGGTACTCGCCAACAAATAAAATCCTCCAGATCACTTGACTTAGAAAATCCTGGCACCAAAATCCATTCCTACAGAATTCTAAAGAGAAAAAGCAGCTCTGGAATTATGAGCTCCAAAATCTTTAAGTAGGTCTTCAAAGGGCAATACCAGGAATGGAAATACCTAATCGACTTCTTGATACGGAAGCATTCAAAATGGAGGGTGGAGAAACCTCCAAAATGGACTGAGAAGCAAGTCAACCGAGAAGAGAGACTCAGAAACATCACTAACCACAGATTATAAAAGTACTTTTCTGGTGTCTGGTTCATGCCTGGAGGATGACGTTCAATGAAAGGAATCCAACGCCCTGACCTCATGTTACTGCAGGCTGACGCGAATGTACCACTGTAGAGGACTGCCACACAAGAGGCGTTAAGCAAAGAAGCCTGAACCACGTGATCCTGGCCTCTGTCTGAGACAGCAAGAAAGAAAGGAGACCAAAGACACTAGTTAAAGTACTAGGCTTTCCCTTACACTTACATTAACATTAATGAGTTGTATAACATAGTAAACATATGAAGCAATAGTATAATTGGCTGCCTAGTTTAGTTGATACAGGTGAAGGTTATACATTCACTACTTCAGGTACTCAAACATTAGTGGGAACATAAAATGCAACAGTACCTGACTGAGTAATGATCAAGCTAAACTGAGAAATATGGAATTTAATATAATTAAATTCAGAAAACAAATCTGCCCGCACATAAGTCTTCCATAGTAACTTCAATTTCTCGATCTAACTCTTGCACAGGTGATGGGCCGACCAACTTACCAAGAGGAAGATAGAACTAGCATTTTCATCTGAACTGGGCTTTAAATCCATACCAGTTTCCCCTCTTCCTACACTTAACATCCCTATTCTAAAGACATATTCATTAACCTCACATGACATGCTTTATTAGCATAAGACTAAGAAGGAGCACACATTACACTCAAGTTACAACGGTACATCATCTAGCCTGCCACACAGTACACAAGGTGGGAATCCTTGGATCAACTTAACCAGATAAAAGCCTGTTTACCTTGCATTTACTACAATAATGCTCTTTAAAAGATGTGGGAGATATATGAATCATCCTAATTCTGAGCTCAAACAAAGCAAAACAAACTACACTACTGTATATATTTTGCAATTATCTAAACAACAACAAAATCCAGAAGATGATACAGTCTCAGTAACAATGAAAGAGTGATCGATTACCATGTGTTGTTCCTTGGTCAGGCCAGGCCACGCCCCATCTGCCAGGTACCATAATTTGGCCCACTATAGTACCAGAGGAGTATCATATTGGGAGAGTAAATTCTAATATTTTTGTTTTATGGTCTTGAGACTTTCAATACAAAGAATGTAGCTTTGTGACTTCCACATAAGAGTTGTTGAAATAATAAGATTTCCAAGTATAGTTAGTATACTTACCACCACAATAGAATAAAGGAATATTTTCCTTACCCAATTTTACCACCCCAAAAATTAAATTAAAATGAGAAAGTGAAATGAAAGTGACGGAAATATAATGAGAATATAAGACACCATTTATTTAGGCATATAAGAAGATCTTTAGATAAGGCATTGAAAATTAGGGCAAATTTCAATGAATTTAGGTCATCTCTTGTATACAACTACTGCTAAATTACAAAACCATCTGTGTATAGGCAAGCTTTGCAAACAAATATCTTACCAAATACTGGTTATGTAATAATGATGTTATTACTAATGTTTTACTAACTGTATCCTTGGAAATTCAAAATACTGTAAATGAATTAAGGGGATTTTATACCATGATTTTCCTACACATGCTGCCTAAAATAGAAACCATCTTGTTCAAGTTTCATGGTCAATCATAACAAAAAACTAATGCATTTACATATCCAAGTTTTAACTAATGATACAAAGACCTTTTAATAATGATGTTATTACAAATATTTTACTTACTGTATCCTTAGAAATTCCTACATACGTCACAAAAGAAAAACCATTTTAATTGCATTTAGTCAATAACAAACTACCAATAATGACAATATGATAATTTAGTCGTATGACTGTTCTAAACTGTTACACATGATAATTGTACATATTTTCCTAACTGCAGTTCTAAGTTGGTTGAGTATCATACTAACCTAAATGTTATTACTAAATTATACTATCTTTAACCCTACCACTAAAATTACAGAATGAGTGGAGAAAGATAATGATAAAGGTTGCTGAGAACGCAACAGTAACTCTGTTTACATTTTCTCAGCTGGACTCCATAAAGTTATAGAATATTTCCTCAAATAGACTATCTATCATGAACATAAGCCAATAATATGTAAGGTAAGTATGGTTTGGTTACCTTTATTATAGGTTATTCTACTGAGGCCTGCCTAAGCTAGCCTATCAAACATCACTTGGAATTCAAGGTGTGAATTTCAGACTGGTTGTACAGTACCGTATAAGACAATCCCTCATTTTCCGGGATGAATTTTATAATCTGAGGGTCAGCTCATACGCAGAAATACAACAAATTTTAATGGGTTACTTCTAGTTTTGTTTTCTATGGCAATTAAAAAAAAAAAATTGGCAAATTGCAACATGCTATGCTGCTGGGAAGCTACTGTACATGACTGGTTACACTTGTCTCAAGCATCTAGTCACAACACACTTCTAGTTAAAGCCTTGAGGGGTGGCTAAGGCCGGACCTTTGGTAAATGGCTTGGGTTTGCATAGCTAAGAAAAATACAAATTATATAAATTTTGTACTGTACTGTAGTTTATTCCTACGCAGATACATACTTCCGAGTCCTTTAATGGGGAATCTTTCTTAGGTGGGAGGATGCCTCCATGCTGTAGGAGGTCTGCCCATTACCCAAGATACAATTACTATAGTAATAGTAGGAGATCAAAGTGAATTATCTATGAACAGTGCAGCCGGCTCGTGTGAGGCAGGGCCTACTGTTCTACTCCAAAGAGCTTTATTCGGGTGAAGTGATATAAACATCAAGTGACTTGCAATATTGATACATGCAATATATCATTAATATATGTCAACTAACACAAGGCATTCTTACCTGAATTAGGGAGATTTTAAACTGGGGCTTTAAGTTTGATCAAAATCACCATTCGCCTTTGTACTGTACTCAAACACACTTATAATGCCAAAATTAAATGATGCCAGGGAAAGAAGCAATTACTTGTTCCATGAGAGCTTAAATTAGACTATTTGTTGTGCAGCAGCAATGAGTCTGTAGGAAAGGTGTCTAAGGACCTGTGTGTGCAATCTTTAAGGTTATGGTTCATAAAAATGGTTTGTCTCTTCCAGACTCCTGCTTCAAGAACTTGAGCTACAGTGCGGTTCTTACAAAACACTAAGGTTGCAGCAGGCCCATGTATATCATGTCCTAGAAGGGGGGAGGGAAGTTCGTAGACGCTTCCCTTGAGGATTTATAGGCTCTCATGACGATTTCATTTCTCTCAACCAAAAAGAGATGGTGTTTCTGGAAACCTACTTTTTGGAATGGCCAGTGCTCACAAACAAATAGAAGATTCTGGGCCGAGATAATGCATCCTTTAAAGATATTCACATACTACTCTTACAGGACTTAGTAACATGTCTTTCAAAGACGAGATTGCAAAAAAGTCAAATCTGATATAATCAACAGGATTTTTGGTTTTGGCCAAGAATTCAGAAAACAAAAGGCGAAGATAAAACTCGCCACCCTCTAGAATGTGACACAAGGTGAGATATACCATACAGTTCATTCATTCTCTTGGCTGAAGCGAAGGCAAGGAGGATGACAGCATTCATTCTCTTGGCTGAAGCGAAGGCAAGGAGGATAACAGCCTTCAGGTTAAGGTCTCTGTCTAAATCTTTCTTAAAGGCCTGTAGGACCTTAGTCACACCCTAGAGGTGGTTTCAATTCTCCTGGAGGGCAAGACTGCTAGATACTTCTCATTAATGCAGTGTTCCCAAGAATCTGAGAGGTCAAGACCTTTCAGTTTGAATACTTGGCTCAAGGCCGAGTGGTAGCCTTTCACTGCAGTGCCTAAAAGGGCCTTCCTTATTCCTTAGAAACATTAGAATGCCTGCAATGAGGGGAATAATGGCCTGGAGTGGAGCAATATTCTCCATATGACACCAATCAGAAAAGATTTTCTCCTTTGCCTGGCTAACTGCTGTGGATGACTTTCGGAGGCATCTGGAAAGATGCTTTTTTGAAGGAGACATTGGATAGTCTCTAACCGTGAAGGGACATGCATGTACTGCGTTGTGGAATTTTCTTATGTGCGGTTGACGTAGCAGGTATGGCCATCCTGGAAGTTTTCTTGGTGTTTCTGTCAGATGTTCCAGCAGGTTTGGCCATCCTGGAAGTTTTCTTGGTATTTCTGTCAGATGTTCCAGCAGGTCTGAATACCACTCTCCTGCAAGCCACCTTGAGGCGACTAACATTATTCTGACTCCCTTGGATGTTTTGAGTCTGTTCAGTGTCTGATGAATCAGACAGAAAGGTGGGAAGGCGTAGAAGTCTAGACCATCCCACAGATATTAAAATCCATCTTTCATTACCATAGCTTGGTCTGGGACTGAAGAGCAATACATTGGGAGTTTGTGATTCACGTGGGAAGCAAACAAGTCACAAGTCTCTTGACCACTAGAAGCAGCAAAGACCATTCTGAACCAACTGTCATCCCTCAACAGCTCAGATGGTGTGTAATATTTCTCTTCCCGAGGATAAACCTCACAGAGAGGGGTCGCCTGGGACTGTTTCCATTTGAGAATCTCTACTACTAGGCAAGAGAGAGGCTATAAAGATGTAGGTAACTACCATGGTGTCGTCACTCATCAATATCAAGGAATGACCTGTCAGTCTTTGCAAAATGGAATAGCGCTAGGTGCTTGCACCACTTTCATTTCCGCAAAGTTTATGTGGAGGCTCTTGTCTTCCTCTGACCATGGGTCCAATGAATGAATGATTTGAAGTTCTCTGGCATCCTGACATCAAAGATCTGTTCCTTTCCCATATCGGCGCCTCATCCCCGGTGAGATGCATCTATAAACAGCAGGAACTACTTAAAGGCTGCTCATGAATGGCAGAGGCAAGGGAGAGTGACACTGCCCTAGCAAGCAGGACAATTCCCTAAAGACAGACCACATACACATATGATCAGTGCCGAAGGCACTTCTCCAACCAAGCTAGGACCAGGGAGGGTTAGGCAATAGCTGCTGATGACCGAGAAGAAAGACCTATAGGCTATCCCCATGGTGAGGTTGAAGCAACCAAAGAAACTAACAAATTTGAGTGAGACTAACTCCAGTCTGGCGATCACCAGTCAGGGGAGTTACCACATTAGGCACCGCAATCCTGGAAGCGTGTTTCGCTATTAAGTTCTCTTCCTTCAGCCACCATAGGAGGTCCAATATCATCTCTTTAGGTATTCGTAGCAGAGTTGCAGAATGGTTTGAGGCATGGAACCACAGAGTCTTCAGAGCCCACTGCACCAAGCACAGATGCTATCTTCCAGGGGGACAAGTTTCTTTAACAAAGAGAGGTGACCTAATAGCTTCTGCCACGTCCCGGCAGGCAGCAGGTTCCCTTTCAGGAAAGTTGCTCCCAAAGTTCTGAACCTTGCCACTCTATCAGCAGCAGGGAAGGCCTTCGGTTGCACAGAGTCTATGTCCATGCCCGGATACCTGATGGATTAGTTGGGGACAAAGCTGGATCCCTTGCACAGATCCAGTAACAGGTCGCTGTGCTTCAGCAGGAGACCTTAGGATTCCGCCAAGAGAAGCCAGTCGTCTTAGTATCTCATGAGCCCTTGCTAACACTAAGACAAAGACTCCAGTTAAGACCTGAATGGTTGTAGACAGGCCAAAGCACAGCACCCTGAACTGGAACAGTTCAACTCGAAAGAGAAACCTTAGGTACTTCCTCAAGGCAGGATGGATAGGAATCAGAAAGATATCATCTTTCAAATCTATGGTCAGAAGGTAGTCGTTCTTTCTGATGGCCTGGAGAACAGAGGATGGAGTCTCCATCTTGTACCTTATTTGCAAAATGGAGAGGTTCAAGAGGGCGAGGTCAATGATGGGTCTCCAACCTCCTGCCAGCTTCTCTACCAGGAATAGATTGCTGAGGAAGCCTGGAGTCACCAAAGACTTCCTCTACTGCTTCTTTGCTTAGCAACTTGGCGACTTACTCTACGAAGAGTAGGTCTTTTGTAGATTCTTCCATTTGATATGTTAAAATACGATTCTTGGTCAGAGGAGGTGGAAAATCTATGTAAGGGATTCGATACTCTGAACGGAGGACTTGTAACGTCAAACAGTCGGCTCCAAAGTCCTGCTACCTTTGCCTATTGCTTCGCAGGCATTCCCCCACTGGTGGTAAGCTGGGGGACAAGCCCTCCCTAGCGAGAATTTCAGCCGCCATGTCCTCTTCGGCCAGAGGGATGGCCTCTCCGATGAAAATTAGGCCTAGGATTATGACCCCGGCTGTTGTCAATCCGTGGGAGGGAGAAGGCATCTCTGTTGAGGGGGTTGCCTAAAGGATGAGTTCTTGGTCTGTTTCCGAGGAGTGGGCAACCTCAGTGCCGCAGCTCTTTTGACAACAGGGCTCTGCCCAGTCTTTCTAACTTCTCGATGACTTTAGTCACAACCGAGGATAGAAGGAGAGGAGGAGAGTTGATGAGGTCAGAATTCCTTAGGACTGTAGCATCTCTAGGGGACAACTGTCTACAACATCTCGCTAAGACAGCGTCACGCCTCTTCTGAACAGTTTCCCCACAGGAAAACGTTCTGATGGAGGAGAAACTCTATGGCCTTGGTGCCTGATATAGAGAGTTCCTTGAACTGGTCCTGTATGGTCTTATTCTAGAGGTTCCTCGAAACAGTGAAATGAACAGGTCTGAATGGCTGCCATAGAAGCTACCTCCATATTTGCCAGTTCAGGACCTAAAATCAAGGCTGGTAAGTTCAGCAGCCTTTTGGCTAAAACAGGAGGCACTAAGTTGGCCACATCTGGATCAATGAGGAGAGGGCTCTGAAAACTACCTGAGTTAAAGTGAAAACGTCTCTGGCGTGGCACAGATACAGGGAAAGTTTCGATGACCTACTCACTTTTAATGACCTTCCTGAAGCAGAGACTTTGAGTTCAAAACTCATGAGTGTCCTTCGTTTGATTGGAAAGAACCATGTCAAACTTGAGTCTGGGGTTCTAAGACAACGGGAAGATCTTGTTGATGCTGCATCCTCTATTACCAGTCTGTGCTAAGGGAGACTCAACCAAACTTCTTAAGTAACAGATACTACCGCTAGAGAGTTATGGGGTCTTTTGACTGGCCAGACAGTACTACATTGGATCCTCCTCTCTGGTTACAGTTCATTTTCCCTTTGCCTACATACACACTGAATAGTCTGGCATATTCTTTACATATTCTCCTCTATCCTCATACACCTGACAACACAGATTAACAAACAATTCTTCATCACCCAAGGGGTTATCGCACTGTAATTGTTCAGTGCCACTTTCCTCTTGGTAAGGGTAGAAGAGACTCTTTAGCTATGGTAAGCAGCTCTTCTAGGAGAAGGACACTCCAAAATCAAACCACTGTTCTCTAGTCTTGGGTAGTGCCATAGCCTCTGTACCATGGCCTTTCACTGTCTTGGGTTAGAGTTCTCTTGCTTGACGGTACACTCGAGCACACTCTCCTATCTTATTTCTCTTCCTTTTGTTTTGTTAAAGTTTTTATAGTTTATATAGGAGATATTTATTGTTGTTACTCTTCTTAGAATATTTTATTTTCCTTTTTTCCTTTCCTCACTGAGCTATTTTCCCTGTTGGAGCCCCAGGGCTTATAGCATACTGCTTTTCCAACTAGGGTTGTAGCTTAGTAAGTAATAATAATAATAATAATTAGGATCATGATCTTGATAAAATGACAGGCTTCCAAGCTCAATACTGGGACCTCAAGGACCAGTACTCACATGTGCCAATAGGTTCTCTGGGGAATCATCAATCGTGATAATATCCCGTTGAGGATATTTGGATTTAACAGAGCTCTTTATCCTTGCTCCAATATCCTTCCTAGCCTTTGAGTGACAATGGGAAGAGGAGGAGGGGGGGAGGGGGGGGGGGGGGGCTGGCTGGCTGGCTGGCTGAAGTAGTCTGACCACCCTCATAGTAGAGATGACAAATCTCTTGATTCATCACGAGCATTCTTTAGAGGAGTTTTCTGCCAAGGACCCTAAGTGTGATAGGCTCGACTCTAAGGTTCCTACGGGAATGAGGAGATGCTTCTGCTGTTCTAATAGGAGACACTTCTAACAGGAACATCTTATTTGCATAATCAGAAAGGTATAAATCCCCACTAAATGTACTCATGAGGGGTGAAGGGAATTTACACATAGCAGAATAGTCTGGGATGGAAGCATCTAGCATATCTGGCTCAGGGAGTGTAGCCAGGGGATCCGCAATAAGAACAAGTTCAATTTCGTAATGAAAATTACTGACACTGGGAGATATGTTGATGAAATTAGGGCCACTGTCCTCCATGACAGAAACCTCAGAGGGATCCTGACACGCAGAACTTGGTGGGGAGACAAAGTTCCACACCAAACTTACCTTGCATTTCTTCTCAACGCTTACTGAGGAAAGGAAAAGAAGAACAAACCCTCTTGGCTTGCTTCTTCTGACAAGAATGATATCTATCCCACTAGGAGGATGACCAATCCCTACAATACTCCAATGGATATTCCACCGAACATCTCTTTCCTCTACACGACTGATATACAGGGTGAGGATTCACACCTATACGGCTCATAAAGATTTCACAAGGGCGACCATTAAGGCCCGGTCAGGAACGCATCGAGGTCGACATAGAAAAAAGGCCTGCACTAACTCACAAATTATGAACACACAAGTGACAAATAATGACAGCGACACATGAGGCATGCAAAAGAAAATTAAGGGTGATGAGCAGGCATGATTGTAAGAGTGAATGGACGGGCATCCGATTGCCTCCAGAGCCAAAAGTGTTGCGGCTAGATGCAAAACAAGCACAGCCAGCCAGGCGCAGCAGCTGCCCTGCAGCATAGCATGATGCAATATACCTATTCTTTTATCTTCTTTTGTCTGGCCATAGAAAACAAAACCAGAATTAACCCTATTAAATGACCCAGATGTTTGTATCACTGTAGGAATGAATACATTATTCTATGCAAATATATTTTATGAATTCCCAGCAATTTTACAACAAATGAGATTATTATGGCGCATCCTCCCATCCATTATTTTACAATTAAGTATCACTGACAGTTTATCAAGGAGTATCTAACTTTGCATCAAGTACAGTAATGACTCATGATACAAAAGGGAGAGGGAGTAAAGACACTGACAGAAACATGGACACTGAATACGATTGTTTTCTACACTGACCTGGCCATCTTACAGACACATTCAATGACGACAATTTCATGCCCAGTTAATTTACAGATTTACACTACAGTAGTAACAATTGCTAATGAAGGAATACTATCTCTACTTATTCATTTAGCAGCATGGAAATACAACCTTGAGATAAATAAAAATTTACCTGTGTAACCCCATGCAATCTCGCATATTATGTGAGCAGCAAATTTTCATCCATTAAAAATCATTTTATTGTGTATCTCGTATATCATGCGAGTTCCTCTTTTGGAGACAAAATTATAATAAACTACACTAACCTCTTTTTTACACCTCTTTATCTCAACTTCTAGTTCAGAGAGTTAATGATAATAGTTATTAGCAACCAAATCAGGTAACAACCTTTGGTTTGCTTGCATTTCAACTTTCGTAGCATAGTAAAAAAATTATCGTACTAGTTTCACAATGTTAAGTAGAACATGACTATTACATTATCATCTAAAGAATTGGGGAAAAAGTCAATAATTCCATAAGCTTTGTTATCGAGCATCGTTAAAGATTATAAAATTCTTGTGCATCAGCAGCAGGGATGACACACCTCTTAACTTTGATATGCCATTAAAATTGATAGTAAATGAAATTAGAAAAGTATTTTTACTGAAAATGATAGTTCCGAAGAGCTGACAAATGTAAACAATGGAACAGACATATATTCCTTGTTTTTATTTCATAACATGATTCTTATATGTGATTATTACAAATATTATTATTGGATATAGTTAAGGGAAACATCAGTGTTAATAAAATTGTTTCTTTTCAATACAACTGTACTTTTGGCTATCACAGTAAATGGACACATGGTTTGGTCAATGGGGTAGCCTAGTCAAGCTGTTCATACTGTACGTTAACGAGTATTTAAATTCATTCATTTAGGTATACGAAAGATGTGTTCACAGCAAAAGTAAGGTTTGGCTCAAAAAGTGTTCTATGTGTGTACAGTAAACTTTAATGGGTTTATAAGTGTTAAGAGGGTTTATAAAAGCTTAAATTTATGAAAATAAACATTGAAAAATTTAAATAATTAACTTTATTCAACTTTATTTAGGTGCTGTAAATTACAAAAGTAAACAAAATACTGTTGGATTAAAAGTGTTTGTCTTTGTGGTTGGTCACGACAGAATACAAGCCAGGAATAAATTTGAAGAAAATTGAAACCATATATGGTTAACAAAAATCCATCAATCACAATAATGCCCAAATTTCCACTCTCAAAAGTCTCCAAATTTACAGTATTTGGTTTTTCGGATATAAAATTAACCGTTGATGTACCACCCATATGGATACAACAATCTTCTACTTAAAACAGCATAAAAAATTTCCTTGCTTTTTTTTTATTCTCAGTTAATTAACCATCTTTTAATATTTTTTCTTTTTCATATTAAAACAGATTACTGAAAATGTAAACTTCACAACTTCCAGATAGACACCTGTTTCTACTAACTAGTACTAAATTTCTTATTTTCTGCTGCTAAGTTCACTCTTGTCATTCTTGCATTAATTCAATTATTTTCCAGAGCTTATTAATTTCTATTATTTATTAAACAAAGCCTTTACATCAGGGTACGGTTTTGTTTTCACATTACTAATGAATTGTTACCTGGTTAAATGTTAATAGTTAGCTTTTAATCCTTTCAAGTTTTCTACTACTTTACTTTGCTTTACTTTTTTTCAAGTGTCTAGAAAGTCAGTACAGTCTACTTCTGTTATAAATGTGTTTGGTATTAATGAATTTCTCACTACACAAAAAAATTGCCAAAGAACAAGATAGAATATGAAACTTTAATTTACAAATTGCCAAATGAAGCAAAATGTTAAAAAGTGAAAATCAAAACGTGAAAACGTCTATTAGGAATCAGCAAATAATACCATAAATTACAGTATTAACATTTACAAAATCAGTCGACAACAAAACTATAATAAAACCAATAGGAAATTTTCTTGGCATTCTTTCTATAAGTATTGTTTTATTGAAGGTGACTACTTTTCATATGGAAGTTAGTTGTTTGTTCTAATGTACAGATTGTAGGCTATAAAATTCCCTATCTTTTTATATCTAAATTAGAAAAATCTGTCAATATTAAAAAAAGTAGTAGCAATTTTTCTCTGAAAATTTCATATCTTGAGAACTCAGGCTTCAACGTTTGACTTTGGAGATCGTTTAAATAGAATTTAGCAAGCATGTAAAAATATGGGGTTTTAGTGGTCATCTTTCCCACTACTGGATATCATAAGGACATAATCATCATATTTCATGGTTATTCATTAATAAATATTGCTCCCCATCAAAATATACAGTGCTGCCTCACCACAGGAAATTAAATGGTTCCGTAAGAGCTTTCGTAAAGTGATTTTTTCGTGTAGCGAGTCGCCTTTTACATGTAAATAGCCTAATTTGTTCCAGACCCTAGAAAAACAATTAAATTGCTATAAAAAGGATATGCACCACAAAACAGTACTAAATATATGATAAGTACTGTACTTTGATCATTTAATAATAAATTAACATTGATAATCTGAAAAAGAAGTATTTGTTTAATTAAAGCAAACAGTAAAAAATACAGTAACAAAAATGTGGAACCTTATCTTTGGAGTAAGGCGATGTCCGAGAGTGAAGTGCGGGGCAGTAGAGGAGGACGAAAACAGCGGAAAACGTGTACGTACAAGTGGGAGAAAACGTAAATATTTAACTTTACAAAACAGATTTATAAATGACAGAAAACATTAACACTTAAGTTTAGGAAATGCATCTACAAATGGCAGGAAATATTACACTTAACTTTACGATAAACTTAAATTTTTTTTTTTACTTTGTTTTCTATTTTCTAAATTTAATTACACTACGTATTTTCTTCATCACTGCCACTTTTTTTTCATTTCTTAGCTGGCACTTGGTCTGCTTCTACCAAAGGCCTCTTGCTAAAATGTTCGTCCAAAGAAACTTGTTTCTGCCTGCTTCTTGACATTTTCTTGAAATAATTCGGGCAAACTTCAATACAATACTCATGAGCACGACCTGTGAGAATTTTTTCTGAGTACGTCTTTTCTATGAGAGCCACCATTTTAAAGTACATAGCCAACTAGACCCTCTATAATTTCTGTCGTTGTCAGTGGGTCGATAAACAATTGTCTTGTTACCCAAGATTTTCCATTAGCCCTCCACAACACGTTTAGATGTTCCTTAGTGACTTTGTGGGTCTTGAAGGCTCGAGGAGTATCGGAGTGATACACCAGCAGGGGTTTCACCTTGTAATCCCCACTGGCAATTGCACAGAGTGCAAGGGTAAGCCTGTCTTTCATCGGCTTATGCCCAGGTAGCCTTTTTTCTTTTGCTGTGAAGTACGTTCGACGAGGCATTTTTTTCCAAAAATGCCCAGTCTCGTCACAATTAAAGACTTGCTGGAGACTGTAGCCTCCCGGTACAGTCAACTCATCGAACGTCTTAACAAAGGCTTCAGCTGCTTTCATGTCCGAGCTTGCAGCCTCCCACGACACATCACCAAATGAATGCCTGAGCGTCTCTTAAATTTTTCAAATCACCCCCACAAGAATCCTTGAACTCTGGGGGTTCCTGCCTCTGTGTTCCCATCTCATCGTGGAATAGGTTCCTCTTGCTGGAGAAAACAATTACGGCCTTAGAAGGTGTTGCTACTTTGATAGCTTCCTTCTGCTTCAAGATCATTCCTATTGTATATGAATTTCGGCCATATTCCTTAGAGAGCACACTTAACCACATGCCAACCTCGATTTCTTGATTATTTCCATCTTCATCTCCATGGAAGGCATCGTCCTCTTCTTTCCCTTGACATCAGCAACTTTCTTAGGACCCATGGCTAATGATGTATTGTAAGTATCACACACGATAACGGTACGTACTGTAAAATTGTTACGAAAGCGAAATCACAAACACTAAGTCGATGCATACAAAACCGCTGCCAGAATGAAAAAGATATAGGAATGCCAATGCATAGATGCATGATGGGATACAGTACAGTAGATGGCATCCAATAGGAGAGCAGGATCTCATGGTCGTAACTAGTATCTGAGTAGGGAGATAACCAATGGGAATGCAGGAGGATGGTAGCAAGTTTACGGGCAGGCGGCGCACAAATTTTAAAATCCATCTCGTTTACCGTTCAGGCTCCCGCTCCGTACCGCCTTTTGTTGTCAAAAACATTTTTCGTGATCCTAGTCATAAAATTCTTTGCATCTCCTTTCGTAAAGTGAAAATTTCGTAAGCCGATCCTTTGGAGCAAGAGGTTTGACTGTACTCTACATGTAGCAAATGCGCACAAATGAGCAAGATGTGGTTAGTATATTTTCATCAATGTATTTTTCTGGGAAAAATTCAGACTTAAAGCATATTTAGATATATTCTTTCACATCTTATGCCTCTTTTAGCGTAATCATAAAAATTGTAAATATATAAATGAGAAGAAAAAGAAATATGAGCATATATTATAAATCCATGCAGCAAATTTTTATTTACAAATATACAGAAGGATTGGTTACAATGAATTATGTAGTTGTAATGGGTGATAAATGCTAGAGTACGTTCTGGAGAGGTAGGTGTCATTGGGAAGTAACCCACACCAGGTGAAAATGATAGTGAGAGACTGGCTAATGTGTGTGTTGAACAAGAGATACCGATAAGTTGTAGTTTTTTTTTTTTAAAGGAATGATATAACAAGTATACATGGTAAGAGTGGCCAAAAAAGTAGTGGTAGAAAGGTAATTAATGGATTGTGTGTTAATAACTAAAAAGATGTTTGGAAGATTGAAAGATGTACACGTGTTTAAGGGTATGGCTAATGTATGTTTGATCATTTTTTGTTGGGGAAAAAAAAAAGAGAGAGAGAGAGAGAGAGAGAGAGAGAGAGAGAGAGAGAGAGGAGAGAGAGAGAGAGAGAGAGAGAGAGAGAGAGAGGAGAGAGAGAGAGAGAGAGGGGGGGGGGGTTGGAAGTGGCATATGACAGGGGTGAAAGTGGGAGAAACTAGTAATCTAAAGGAATAAAAGTTAGTAAAAGATTATTTTGGTGGGATTGCATGTGATGTGTGTGGGCAAGAGGATTGTTGGAAGCAGCATGAGGGTGTGTAGTGAATGAAGGAATGAAGGAGTGAAAATAAAAGGTAAGAGAATAAGAGGGTATTTGAAGAATGCCTGCAGAGTAATAGTGTAGAAAAGTATGAAAGATATAGAGAAACATGTGGAAGTAAAACATAAGGTAGCTGGAGGCAAAGATGGGGGGGGGGGTCAGGGATTGGGTCATCCATATGAAAAGAACAAGAAATTTTTGGAAAGAAGTGATGAGAGTAAGGAAGGGTGGTTCGAGAATTGAAGAGACAGTGAAAAATGAAAATGGAAGGTTGTTGAAAGGAGTGGCAGGCAAGGACAGGTGATCTATATATTTTGAAAGAGTACTGAATGTTGATGATAATAGGGAGGCAGATATAATTGCTGTTGTGGGTATTGGAGTGCCAGTGATTGGAGATGAGAATGAAAGAGATTACAAGAGAGGAAGTGAAGAGAGGACTAGCTGAAATGAGAGTAGGAAAATCCCCTGGTATGGATGGTGTGAGGGCTGAGATGCTAAAGGAAGGGGATGTGATCTATTGAATGGTTGGTGAGATTATTTAATATACATTTTATGTTGTCAATGGTACCAGTGGACTGGGTGTGTGCATGCATTGTGCCACTATATAAAGGGAAGGGAAATAGGTATGAGTGTTGTAATTTAAGGGGTATTAGTTTGTCGAATGTGGCTGGAAAAGTTTAAGGTAGAGTATTAATTAATAGGATTAATGATAAAATAGAGGATGCAATCTTAGAAGTACAGGTTGATTTTAGAAGAGGTAGAAGAATGAATCACATTTTCAGTTAGGCAGATATGCGAGAAATATTTAGCAAAAAGGAAAGTGGTGTATGTTATGTTTATGGATCTGGAGAAATCTTATGATAGAGTTGATAGGGAGGCCATGTGGAATGTATCGAGATTATATGGAATTAGTGGAAGGTTGTTGCAAGTAGTGAAAAGTTTCTACATATTCAGTAAACCATGTTAGGATAGGAAATGAAGTGAGCAAGTGGTTTCCAGTGAGAGTGGCCATGAGACAGGGATCAGTGATGTTCAATTTGTTTATTGAAGGAGTTGTGCGAGAGGTAAATGCTCGATTGCTTGGTCGAGGACTGAAAGTGGTAGACGAGAGTGATCATGAGTGGGAGTCGTAAATCAGTTGTTGTTTGCGGATGATACTGTATTGTTTGCAGACTTGGGAAAGAACCTGGGCTGATTAGTGACAGAGTTTGGAAGGGTGTATGAGAAAAGGAAATTGAAAGTTAATGTGGGTAAGTGTAAGGTTATGAGATGCGGGAGAAGGGAGAGTGGTGCTAGGTTGAATGTCATGCTGAATGGAGAGTTACTTGCAGTAGCTCAGTTTAAGTACTTGGGTTCTGCTGTTGCTACAAATGGTCGAGTGGAAGCGGAGTGAATGAAGGATGTAAAGTGATGGGGGCAGTGAAGGGAGTGGTAAAGAAGAGAGGGTTAGAGATAAATGTAAAGAGTTCTGTATGAGAAAGTGACTGTACCAACTGATGTATGGATCCGAGTTGTGAGGAATGAAAGTAACAGACAAAAATTGAATGTGTTCGAGATGAAATGTCTAAGAGTATGACTGGTGTAAGAAATGATTTAGTAGCTACAGTGGATATGAATGAGTTGAGGTGGTTTGGCCATGTAAAGAGAATGGAAAGTTGCTGTCTGCTGAAGGTGATGAATGCAAGAGGAAGGTCAAGGTTAAGTGGATGAATGGAGTGATAGGAGGATAGGTGTGAAAGAGGCACGGGAGAGTTCTAGAAATAGGAAAGAATGGATGCCTCTGGTCGCCTTAGTGACCACTGAGGTAGCAGCAGTAGAGGATTCAGCAAATGAAGCTGTATTTGTGGTGCAATGGGGGAGGGTGGGCTGTGACACCCTAGCAGTAACAACCAAATTTGGAAGAATCACTAATCAGGCTGGGAAGAGCGAAGAGAGGAAAAGTTCCATTTTGATCCTTTTTTTCTACGTCGGCTACCACCTAAAATTGGGGAAGTGCCTTGGTAAATAGATAGATAGAGAATACTATACAAGAAAATAATAATCCATTCCTCAGGAAATCATAGAAAATTGCGGAATTACTTTATAAGGGATACTGAAATATATAGCTTTCCCTGGAATTTATGAAAAAAAAATACGTACAATACCCAGGATAGAAAAGAGTTGCACAAGGAACTGAACGCGCTTGCACTAATATATACAGTAATGAGGACTAGTAATAAAGCAATTTGTTTTCATTAACAAAAATATTTGAAACATGAAGTATAGACCTTTCCTCTAGGCAATAATCTAAATTTCCCAAATTCAAAACCAGAGGTCTTGAATTATGCTTTCAATTTCATGTACCCCTTTACCAGGGAGACCTTGCCATGTAATATCCCCTTCCCTGGGCTGAAGAGCTATCAACCATCTGATCTCAGTGACCACCACAATGACTTGGCTCTTATCGTGAGAAGACCCAGGGCATACGAGACGCACATTGGGTGATTGGTCCAGTATCTTTTGCAAAATTCTCCATAACGTTGACTTCAAAGGTGGTGGCTCAAAAAGACATAAAAGAAGTAGGTACCTGCAAAGACTCCCTATTGCTAAGGATGGGTGACGTGCCTTTAGGCAACCGCACTGAACGTGATAAAGCAAGAAATTCAATCGTTGAGTAGTGGGAATAAATGTGAGGTGGCCATCACACATTGTAATCTTTGCCGTTTTTGTCCCTCTATTCTCAAATTGATCTAAGATGATTAGCTGTAGTTGCAGTGGCCATGGGCAAAAAATATTTAGGCAGAAAAATTAATAAATCTCCTTGAGTCATATATAGTTGTACAGTATTTATTTCAGTTAAACATCCCACGAGTCTTTTGGTTACTGTGGACACACAATACCAAAACCCTTAATAAAATGAGAGCTACAGTCAGCCCTCCATATCAACAGGTTCTTTCTTCACGATTTCCTGATACAGAGAACCATATAACCTATTGAATAAAAAATCACATATTCGCAGCTTCACGAGTACTCTCAGGTCGCGACAATTTCCAACGGGCTGCGTTCCTTTGCAACCGACTTGCTTCGCGCCACTTCCCTCTCCCTTCTCACGCTGACTAGGCCTCGGTCCTGCATGGTCTCTCCTTGCTTGTACATCTGTCCAAGTCCTTATTGAGCAGAATCACATTTTCATGTAAAAAAGTGATGTATTTGTATACAGTAGTACCCACTCCTGTAGTTTATATATACCAGGTAATGTACTGTAGATGTGTGATTCCCTACAGTACTGCACAAGAGACGATACGTCAGGAGTTGCGTCGTGATTCAAAAGACCAGGTAGAATTTTGTATAAAAATAGTTAGTGGTCTTTATATAAAACATGTACACTTGGTTACTCATACATACAGTATCATTGTATACATATTGTACAGTTCAGTACTACAGTCATGTATGGTATGATTTATTAACTATACTGTACAGTACTGCACATAAATCACTACTGTACTATACAATATATAAATATAGGCTACATGTGCGGTGAGTTGTCAAACAGTGCAAGTTGTCAAAACAAAAACATTTAAGCTGTACTATACTGATAGTACTGTAAAAATATTACAGTAATACTGTATAGATTACTGTATCAGTGAGTATTATTTTAGATAGGAACAACAGAGTTTTATTGTTAAGTGTTCCTATGAATACCGTAGTGCTACATACTGTACTTTATTGTAGCCTTACTGTGTATGGTACATAGTATATACATGTGCACATGTACTATATATTTACTGAAATATGTTCATTCATTTACAAAACACTTATACTGTGATAGAAACCAAGTAAAAACAATATTAGACAGTACTTAGTGTGTTAGTCGACCGGAGTTAGTAGGGTCAGGAATTATCTCACCCTAATGCAGAGAGTATTCACGGATTCTCTGTCTTCGAGCCTGTCTCTGATACCTAACTCCCGCTTAATAAAAAGGGCTGACTGTATTCCAACAAAGAATGACCAAACTCCAGGTGCATCAAAGCTTGTTCTCTTGGATTGAATAACAAGTGGCATTGCAGTAGAGCTGTTTCGTAAACATAAGAAGCTTTTAGTGCCAGGGTCAATAAAGAAAGATTGAATGACTCCTTGTCTATTATCTCAAGTCTGCCTTCGAGTGATGAAGATGAATAAAAATCCTTTAAAACAGCAAAGATACAGAAAATCCCCTAAAGTTAATGTTTCTGCAAAGAATGAAATTTGTACTGCAACAACCAGCTGGTTCACTGCTTAAACCTAGTGGTTATCACAGACCTACAGGCCGCAACTACAGAGATATTTCATTCCATTATTGATCTTCAGTTCTACTATCACTACTATGGGTGCCATCTTCAGAGCAGTTTCTATCCTGCATTAGAGAAGGGGCTTTATTCCAAAAGGATTGGCTGACATTTCTTTAGGGTGATTAACATCAGTTACAGTCACTGCTTCTGCTCCTAACATGGTCTCGACCCAGAGAATAACTTAGAATCCTTTGTAATGTGATAAGCACACAATCCTTGGCAGACAGTTAAGGCAGCACCATATTTTTTCAAGATCTTAAATGACTGGTGGAGCATCTAAAAGTGAGGAATGTCATATGATTGAAATCCAGAAGAGGGATATCAGTATTTTTGCACTTGCAAGGGTACTGCAATTGATGCAGCTGCAAGGTTGAACCAGCAAGTCGATCCTTTATTATAACTAATAATGGATAAATTTTCTTACATGTACGAGAAATCTCTAAGCAAAGGCACATTTATTATACAGATGGATGACAGACACACTATTATTATTATTACTAAGTAACAACCCTAGTTGGAACAGCAGGATGCTGCAAGCCAAGGGCTCCATCAAGGAAAATAGTCTAGTGGGAAAAGAAAAGAAGGAAATAAACTATGCATGAAAAGTAATTAGCAAAAAATATAAGATATTTTATGATGAGTGATAACATTAAAATAGATCCTTCATATATAAACTGAGGGGAGACTCAAGTCAACCTGTTCAACATAAAAATATTTGTTTCAAGTTTGAACTTCTGAAGTGGATTAAAACTTCTACAATACAGTGTAGTGTTAAGCCTTATGATGGAAAAGGCAAGACTTGGAATTTACTGCATGTCTAGTACTGCACACAGGATAGTATAGTCTGGGAAGATCTAAAGGCAGAGGATGATCAAAATTGTGAAAAATCTTATGCAACATGCATAAAAATCTAACTGAATGATACATATTAATATCAAGATCAGGAATAATAAATTTAATAGACCGCAAGACTTTGTACAACAAATTACGACGAAAGTCAGCAGCCAAAGACAATATTCATAAAAAGGTAGAATGAAAGAATTAAAAAAAAATTTCTTCCGGCTAGATTGATCATACAAAATCTTGAAAGATTTTTCAAAAAGCTAATTATTGTGCAACTGAAAGACTGAATTTGTTTCTCAAAAGTAAATTTGCAATTGAGATTGACATCTAGAATTTAAAAGGAGGTGTATATAATTAAAGAAATTTTATCATGTAGAGATCTGGATGCTGAAGAGACAGCCCTGGACCATCTTACAATCATACTTTGAACCTTGTTAAGGTTTAACTTCACACCCCATAATTTGTACGGTACACAATTTTGACCAATAAAAATACTAAAGATCAGACAAAATGCCATTCCAGTCTTCTTGAGACTTTATGAGAACGAGTGTGATATATCAGGGACAGGTTCCTCAGTTTTGATTACTAATGAAACCAAGGTATGATCTAATGTCCCAAAGGGAGAACCAACCTTATTTGTTATAAAAAAAGGCAGTCAATGTATACTAGGTCCAAGCAAGTCATCAGACCTGTGAGTAGCTTCACTTATGATTTGCTCACAACATGATTGAGAGCCAAAATCCAAAGCTCTTCAACAATGGCAATCAGTTGGAGAAGCTCTTCAACAATGGCAATCAGTTGGAGAAAAAGAATTTAACTACTCCCTATGGTAAGTGTTGAAATCACCAACAAACACAAAAGAGGCGTCCGTATATCTTGGTCATAATGGCAAAAAGACAAACATAGATAGATTCATCCAAGTCTGTAATCCGATAGATCAAACACTAAAGTTGCTATGTCAGCCACAAACTTTTATGACCAGAAGCTCATGGCATCCACATTCATAGCAGGGCTTATGAGATGCAAGGTATTCTTTTCTAAAGCCTGGAATAAGGAGCCCAGACTAAGGCCTCATTTGAAAAACCAAAGTTTCTGAGCATTATAGAATATCATACTGTTTGAAGTTAACAGTAGGGTCTCTAATATTGCAATGTAGTCCATAAATATTGGAAAGCATCAGAAGACACTAGCAAAGTCTAGGGTAAACTAGTCCCGACTGCTCAATATCTCCGGACAGAATAAGATTTAATAGCAATAAAATAGTCTCCTCATATTTGAAAACCTTAACAATAATGATTAACACAAACAATGTGTGCATGACCATAGATAAAGCAACTTACATAACTGTGACTGGATTAAACACACAAGTGTAAAGTTAGACAGGCAAGACAGGAAACTAATCGAGGTCACATTCCATTCAATGGACATTGTCAGGTGTGGAGGAGACATTTATAGAAGAATGTACTGTAATGTTGCTTGGGAAGGACAGGCATTAGGCTGAAGAAATGTACTCAAAAGAATGGCACTCCATCACTGACTGGGAAACAGATGACTTATGCAAAAGAACCAAAGAGGTTTGCAGAACCATTCTTCGCGATCTGACTTGGCAACTCCTCCCTTCTTGCAGGAAGTTTGGGAAACACCTCTGTAAGATAGGTGTTATATAGAAGAGTCAAAAGAAAACATTGGACGAGGAATACCTTAGAAAGTTTGTTACATGGTGAAATATACACGGCCAAATCAAGGACTTAGCTATGTAAGAACAGAAAAGTATAAAAACAAAAATTTCCCAGATGACCACGAGATACACTGGGAGCATATAAGCTTACAACCTACAATAAATATAGATACAGTACACAAAATAGAAGTGATCAACATGATTAGGCCATATCACTTTTGCATGACTGAAAAACAACTACTTGTTGAAACCAATTAGCGTCAGTCAAAACAGACAAATAACGATTTAAGTAAAACCAGTACAGTAAATGATACTATGATGAAATCCTACTTAAGATTACCGAAAAGCAATACGTAAAGCTCAGATTGAGTATCATGAAATATGAAATATTGAATGTTAAGGGAAAAAAAAAATGCAATCAAGCAAAGCAGAAAAACACCCTCAATTCTTAACTTCCCAAATGAGACCAAGAAGGTTGGCACAAAAAACTAACCATAGAAGCTAATGATAAATGAATGGTTGAAATTATCCTGAGCACACAAGCTGGGGGAATTATGAAAAACAATTTTGAACAATAATACAAACTCACAAAGACTGAAAAGTCCGTCTTTAAAGACAAGGCATTGTTAAGCCTAAGGACATTTGAGATTGCAAAGGTAGGCAAAATATGGTTGATGGAGTTGTGATGAAATAAGTATAAAAAAAAAATCCCACCATTTGTAAAATTCTTCTTAACTCTGAATGTACCTTTTTCCATCTTCAGTTAGCATAAAATCTTTCAGATTCCTGTACTACTTGAAAAGATTTATAGAAATTTTTCTTACTGAAACAAGAAATTAGATCTAAAATATGAGCAATATGAACCCCATCGAATAAAATGGTGAATGATAAGTAAGTAATACAATACATACATATATAACATCAATATGAAACAAACACTTTTATGCAGAGCCCTACAAAAATCTATTACACATACCTAACCAACAGGAACTCTACTTACTTAAACAAATGTTGTTGCCTACTGGAATGCAGTTGATGTAGAGTAAATGATTATGCAAGATAAGTGATAAAATTTTATGATACAAGAGTAGGTGCTTCATTATGAAATTATGTTGACATTGACAACTTACAATACGATAACTATTCTTTCAAAATATCTAAACCTGAGCTTATATGAAAACTGTATACCAAATGAAAAGTGCATCGGTGTTATCACTAGTTATATGATGTTCAAAATATTCATAGTGCAATGTAAAAATAAAAATCCTTTACTTAATCACATATGACGATTAGCACAGCTTCTAAAGACAATATGCAACTACAATTTTTTTATATAAATGAGGCTCATGTTTTGTCATAACCATGTTGATATTTCCAAACATTAAATACACCTTTAAGAAAAATTGTTCCTGTAAATAAGAAAATTCAGTGAAATTCAATATGAACCTCTCATCTTTTCAAACAGACAGGTAATAAAGACATTTTTATAATTGCACAATAATGTTAAAAAAATATACATATAAATATAATGCTATAACATGTTCAGATACCAGTTGGATATAAATAACCTTGTCTACATCAAAGATTAACAGGCAGACAAACAAAAAAAACCAAAGGGAAATGTAAAATATGAACAGTAGTCGAGAGAAAAATCTGAATCTTATCAAGAACAGAAAGACAATCAGTGTAGCTCATAGACTTATATTTTTAAAAGTAGAGAAACATATTCCTAAGAAATTTCTTTTTACTGCAATGTATTCTAATTAATTAGGCCTTCAGCAGTAAAAAGGTACAGTACCACAATTCAATTATGCTAACCATTTCCACACCATGCTAAACTAAGTAGAGTAAGACCTCGCTAAGTTGGATCCCAGAAATTCAGAAATCTGGTCAAGTCTGTAGAGTTTGACAAGTAAACAACATTTCATTTGCAAAAAGTTCACTAAACTTCACTGCAATCCTCCTCCCGACGTCAGACTCATACAGTGACGTAAGCTTCCTTTGCATGTGAGAACTGACTTTTAAGGCTTATTTTTGTTACCATACAGTACTATGCAACCATTCAAATTGTATCTTCCATTTGTGATTTCATCATATAGCCCATACATTTTGCAAGTTCAATATTCACTAGATAGTACTAAGTAAGTTACCCAAACACCAAGTAATTTTCTTTTTTCACTTTACCCAGCAACAATTACTGAGGATTTCCTTCGATTTATAGTAGTATTTCATCAATTGACCTCATTCTACCACTGTTTAGAATAATATAAGCATCTATCTAAACTGAATTCTTTAAAACCAGTAATGCAAATATATACCATATCACATATTTTGAAAGCAAAAAAAGTAAAATATCAATTGCAAACAGAAACATGATACTGTATAAAAAAACTAACATCAATATTCACTAGCTAATTTAACTAGTTTTAGCTTGAAAATTTAGAGGAATGACTGTGTTGTTAAAGTTTGCAATAAATTGTACAGTATTCTACTGGAAATTGTACTTCCCTCAATAAATTTTTATTTCCTTTTAGGGTGTTTTATAATGTCTACCATAATTTTTTGTATGCTCAAAAATTAAAATAAAAATTTTTAAAAGTATTCCCTATTTTTCCTAACTATGCAAATCTGAGTCACTTAACAGGAGTATGACCACAGCAAAGCTGGAAAACTTGACTGTTAGAAAATAAAAGAGGTGTAGGTAGTTACCGACAGGTAACGGGACTCGCACCGTAGCCATTTTGACCTTAACGTAGGGCTTGAAGAATTGATAAGGCAGGAAATGTAACTTACAAGGAATCGGGTTTCTATATTAAGAAAAATGACAAACTTATAACAGTTTGTATTTTTCCTAACATACAAACCCGAATTCTTTACTATAGGAGATAATCTAGCGCGAGCTGGAAGATACAGCAGAAAACCTTAACAAGGTCGTTAACGACCGGGCCGGTGATTATCCACCTGTTAGTGGTGGGGGACTGCCGGTCAGTAGCTACTGAATACCTTCAATCGGATTCTAGCAAGGACTATTTTTAGGGGCGGTGACGGAGGGAAGATTTGTGTAAAGAATTCGGGTTTGTATGTTAGGAAAAATACAAACTCTGTTATAAGTTTGTCATTTGTTCCTACACTTGATACAAACCCTCATTCTTTACTATAGGAGACTTAGTCTTAAGGCCAGGGTGGTCGAGGAGTTCCCTATTCCTAGGGAAGATAGTCCTCAGACTAGACACTTTTGACGAAAAAAATTTCCCGTTAAACTTTTCTTTGTAGATCCCCATAATCTTAGCACAACTGAAAGTTTGTAATTACATGGATACAAATGTTTCAGGATGAAGAGGGTCAGGAACATTCCACTCGGACCCTTTCATACTTAGGATTCCCCCGACCTTGAAAATGGGAACCCTCGTGACTACGAGTATAACTTATTCCCTGTGAGAGGAATCAGATGAGTTTCATACCTTATTTCCACTGGCGAGTTCAGCTGAAACTGGTTACAGCCTAGGATACCCAGATGGGAGGAAGAAGGAAGCGCAGTAGATAGATGGATGTCCTTCTAAAAACCTAGTGTAACACAGAATGGTGAATGTAGATTGACATTTCCAGACTCCAGCTCTTAAGACTTGGGAGACTGAAAAATTTTTCTTAAATGCCAGTGAGGCAGCCACTCCCATAACTTGATGGGCTTTGGGTTGAGCTGCCTCTGGGTCTCAGTGAATGGCTCTTGCAATAACTTTCTTGAGCCAGAAAGAGATGGTGTTGTGAGAGATTCTCTTCTTTACCTTGTTGGTACTGAGGAAGAGATGACGAAGGCGTTGTCTGAAAGGTCTGGTGCGCTTCAGGTATTTCCTTAGCACCCTGACTGAGCACAGTAGTAATTGGTCAGTATCCTGTGTTACCTTATTGAGGCTGAAAAATTCAAATTCTCTAAACCTTTCTTCGGCCGATGAAGGATTCCGAGTTTTGGCCACAAAGCCTGGCACGAAGTTGAGCGAGACTTACCCCCATCCTCTAGAATAGGTGACTTCGTAGGATAGACCATGTAGTTCACTGACCCTTTTTGCCCAAGCCAGAGCTACAAGGAAGACTGTCTTAAGGGTTAGGAAGTAGTCAGAGGTCCTATTTAAGGGCTCATAGGGTGGAACCTTCAAGGAACGTAAGACCAGGAACACATCCCAAGGTGGTGGTCTAATCTCAACTGGGGGGCAAGATCTCTCAAAACCTCAAATCAACAAGGTGATATCTTCTGAGGTGGAAAGGTCAACCCCTCTCAGTCTACAGATGAGGCTTAAGGCTGAACGATAGCCTTTATATGCCGAGACTGGGAGGAGTTTTTCCTCCCTAAGGTACACAAGGAAGTCTGCCACTAATGGAAGAGAGGGATCGAGTGGAGACATGCCTCGCCCTCTACACCAAGCTGCAAACACTCTCCATCTTGCTTGGTAGAGGTTTGTGGAAGATTGGCGCAGGTGCCTGGACATGTGCACAGCCACCTTCCCTGAAAAGCCTCTGCTTTTGATGAGTGACTGAACAGCCTCCAGGCGTGAAGCTTCAGTAAGGGGATTCTCCAGTGGGGGACACCACTGTGTAGCTGCGTCAACCGAAGGGGTTCTGGAGGCAGAAACCTTGGAACTTGGACCAGCAGGGAAAGAAGGTCTGCGTACCATTCTCTGCTTGGCCATGCCGGAGCTATTAGGGTTAGCTTCCAGTTCTGGGAGGTCCTGAGTTTGTTGATCACCCTTCTGAGCAGGCAAAAGGGTGGAAAGGCAATGCGTCCAGGTTGTCCCAAGAATGTTGAAGAGCGTCCTGGATCACTGCCTGATGGTCTGGAACTGGGGACTCGTAGCGGGGAAGTTTCGCATTCAGAGAAGTGGCGAACAGGTCTATTGTGGGGAAACCCCACAAAGCTATTACTGTCTTCGCTACTAGAGGATCCAAAGACCATTCCCCACTCAACACTTGGTGATGCCTGCTCAGTTGATCCGCCACGATGTTTCTCCGGCCCGGAATAAACCTGGCTGTGAGAGAAATGTTGTGACCTTCCGCCTACTGGCAAATCTGGACCGCTAGCAGACAGGGGTCTCTTTCCAGAGTACCCCCTTGTTTGTTGATGTACGAAACGGCTGTGGAGTTGTCGCTCATCCGCACCACCTCTCGTCCTTGTAGATCTTTTACAAAGTATTTTAGGCCTTTCCAGGCTACTAATAATTCCAGGTGATTTATATGGAGAGTTTGTTCTATCGGAGATCAAACTCCCGATGCTAATTTCGGGCCTAGGTGGGAACCTCAGCCCTTTAGCGATGCGTCCGAAAAGTTTTAACTTAGGACTGGGGCTTTGGAGGGGAATGCCCTTTTGGGTATTCTCTCTGGTTGACCACCAATGAAGATCTTGTATCACCAGAGCTGGAACCTCCAGTGACATGAATGGGGAATCGATCTTTTGAGACCAATGGGTCTTTAGATGCCACTGGAGACTTCTCATTCTTGATCTTCTGCCTGGAACTAGTTTTTCCAGGGAGGAAAGATGGCCCAAAATTCTCTGCCACGACTTGGCTGTAGGAGGCAGTGGAGACAAGAGTTGGGTGATGGATTGTTCCAGTCTCCGAAGCCTGTCTTCCGAAGGGAACACCCTCCCTACCTGGGTGTTGACGGACATACCCAGATAGTTTAAGACTTGGGTTGGAATCAAACAAGATTTCTCTGTGTTTACAAGGATCCCCAGGTCCTTGCAAAGGTCTAGAAGTCTTCTCAGGTGATCCAGAGCTAGCTCTCTGGATGAGGCCAGGAGTAGCCAATCGTCTAGGTACCTGAGCAGACGTATCCCGTGCTTGTGAGCCCAAGAGGAAACGAGTTCAAAAACCCTCGTAAAAACCTGTGGGGCAGTTGAGAGGCCGAAGCATAGGACTTTGAACTCGAAGATTCGACCCTGAATCAAAAAGTGCAGGAATTACCGATATGCGCGATGGATCGGCACTTGGAAATATGCGTCTTTCAAGTCCACAAATGCCATAAAGTCTCCTGGACGCACTGCTTGGGTCATGGAGGGTGCTGTCTCTATTTTGAATGGAGTTTGCTTCACAAACTGATTCAAGGTAGAGAGATTGATTACTGGTCTCCAACCTCCCGAGGCTTTTTCTACCAGAAAGAGGCGACTGGAAAACCCCGGGGAGGTGTTGGAGACCTCTTGTATGGCGCCTTTTAGATGCATGCTCTGGATCTCCTGAGCTAGGGCTTGCTGTTGCCCGGGATCCCGAGGGACCTGGGAAGACGAGATCGGGGGAGGAATTAGAGGAGGAGAGCCTATGAAGAGGAAGCGGTACCCCCCAATGAAGCACCTTGATGGTCCATTGCATGGCCCTCATAGCCTTCCACCTCCTTCAGCTCCCCTGCAGCCAGCCCCCAACGCACTGTGAGGGAGGGGCCGTGACCCTATTTCTGTCAAGGATTCCTCCCTCTGCCTTTAGCCTTGGGAGGAGCCGACTTTCCTCTGCCCATAGGTTTGGCTATAAAAGAGGGGCGGCTGAGGCTCTTGGCTGGGAGTGGAGTTGCGGTTGTGGTTTTGGGTTGTGAAGTTGGCTGCTATTGCATTGTGCGAAGGGAGGCAGCCTTTTGCATCGCGGTATCCTGCATCTCTTTCCTCCTAGTATCTAAGGCAGAGGAAACTGCTTGTTTAGAAAAGAGGAGAGGTTGCAGAAGGTCCGAGTTTCTCAAATCTGACTTCTCGGCGTTACCGATGCTCCTATGAAGTCTGGATAAAACTGATTCCGTCCTTTTGAGGATCCAATTGCCCCACATGGTTGCAGTTGTAGCAGCAAGGAAGTCCATTGTCTTAGCCCCAGCAGCTAAGACTTCCTGTAGGGACTGCATAGAGTTTTGGTTTGATAGGCCTACGTGACTCGCTAGGTAGCCGACTGTGCCTGACCACGTGCCAAACCAGGATAATGCCTCCAGAAGGGACATTGAAGCTGCTTCCATTGCCGAGGCTTCTGTGGCAGTGAAGGAGACTGGGAGAGAATCTCTCTCTCTGAAGAGCAGCCAGGTGTGAGCCTCACTATGAGGGGATCCAGGGTCAGAGGAGAAGGGTTGACATCTCTGACCTTGTAAAAGCGCTTTTGCCTCGAAAACCGGCATTGTGGAAGTTTATGAGATCCTTGAGACTTCAAAGAATCAGTTTCCCCGAGACTGCCTGCGAGACCTTCCTCAGACGGCCTGCAGTGTGAATAGACCAGGAAAGTTTGATTTTGGTCTTAGGGTTTTGGTGGAGGACGACAGTCTGTCTAAAGTTGAAGCGTCGGTATGTCGAGGCGACATGTAGATTGCCGAGGCCGGAGATATTACGCATAGTTCTTAGAGCCCTCAGATAGGAGGACTCTAAGTCCTTTGATGGTTGCTCTTCCGAAGAATCTTCCGGTCGCACTAATTCCTTGCGAGGAAGGGCGATAGAAGTCTGAGTGTCTGGAGGTAACGGCGAAGTAGGAAACCCCATTGCCGTTGTTCCAAGGGAAGGCTGAGCCCTGGCTAATGGCGCCATGAGCGCCTGACCTTGCCTGGAAGTCGATGATCTAGGCGTAGGTGACCAAATTATCGGTACTGTCTAAGTAAGAGGTTGCATTGATCGGCGGTCTGGCCTCTTCCCTCTGCTCTCTACCGAGGAGAAGAAGGGTTGAACCCATGTGTCTTCTTACGAGGTTCTCGTGAGGCTCATATTCCGTAACTTGTTAGGGAGCACGGGAACCGGAGCTGTCCTCTCTGAAACACGAGGGCGAGGTGAATGACCCCGCGCGGATATGCCCGGAGACTTGCGCGATCGCGAGGTTGAAGGACGGGAGTGCTCTCTCTCTGCTGATATGTAGCGACGGTGAGGAGAAGTGCTCTTTCTTTCCTAGAGCGATCTGAGCTCCTCAAACTAATATGTGAAGGAGAGGGATCGTGCTCAGTGTGCATTTCCATTGTCCGCGCTCCGGGTGCGATTATATGAAAAATCGTGGGAAGAGCTTCTCCAACGGGAGCGCTTATTACGCTTAGGAGAACTCTCTTGTGACGAAGAGCGAGAACGTATTGTAGCGCTCTTTTTCTTGAAGCACCAAGATGATCCCTCGCAAGAGGAAGTCGATCGCGAGGCAGAACGATGACATGACGAAGCGCTCTTCTTATGTTTGTGACGAGAGCGCTTATAGTCTCTCGGCGCGACATTTTGTGAAGAGATAGAAGGCGAGGAAGAGCGAGAAAGATGATGTCTCTTCCTATGTCACCTATCTCTCCGAGGAGGAGGAGGAGGAGGAGGGGGGGGTACTGCGATGTTTGCGCTTGCGACGTTGTAGTTTTGTAGAGGCGCAAGCGAGGTGCGAAGTAGGTGCCGCCGGAGCTGAAGTTACTATATCTGCTGAAACTCCTGCGGGCGCCGACTGAGTTGACGGGAAGTAGGCGAGGTCCGGAACTCCCGAGGGTTTCAAAACAGAAGGGACCTGAGGTAAAACTGGTTCCACACTTCCTCCGAAGGAAAACCAGGAAGTCCAAGGGCAGGCCATACTGCTCGTACATGATCTGGAATGGCAGCGGTAATGGCGTCATTCCCGATGGCGGAAAAAATTGTCCCAGTGGGAGGGGCAACGTGATCTGCCTTACCAAGGGGAATGGGGATTAAGTCAATGGTGCGGCTCTTCCTTGACTTCCCCCTGGAGGATGGAGGCAAGGAAGAATCTGAAGGGAGAGATCGAGAGCCAAAGAAGAGGCCGGAGACTTCTTACCTTTCGACGGCGAACCTAGAGCTAACTAATCCTTTTTGGATTTCTTCTTCTTCCTCTTCACGAACTTTTCCCACTGAGAGGGCGACCTTTCTCTACGTACTTGGCAGGGGGAGCCTTCAGAACACCTATGACCTCCGCACGAAGGGCATGGGGAATGAGGATCCACCTCTGATGGTGACATGAATGTGCCACAAGATTTCAGGGGAACCCTGGGACACTTCCTCATAACAGAGGACATCACATCTAACAAAGAAAAAGAAAGAGAGTTAATAAAAAACACAATAAAATAGGCTAGTCTACCAGTCAAACAAAAGCAGGAGCAGTGGTGTTCCAACTGCGACAGCTAGAATTCTATTGAAGGTATTCAGTAGCTACCGACCTGTAGTCCCCCACCACTAACAGGTGGATAACTACCAGCCCGGTCGTTAACAACCTTGTTAAGGTTTTCTGCCGTATTTTCCAGCTCACGCTAGAATATCTCCTATCGTAAAGAATGAGGGTTTGTATCAAGTGTGGGAACAAATTCAAATTACTTTTAAAATTTAAGATTTGTTCTCACACCAATACAACCTTCGTCCTTTAATTGGAGACTTATCCTTAAGAGGATGTCCCTATTACTAAACTGGCTGGATAAAATCCCAGGATGTCTAAGCACTTGCATCACTTGGAAGCAGAATAACAACAAATCCACTTTTTATGGCACTATTCTTAGGCCCCACGGTAGGTATTCTAAAAAGACAGGTGTCATAGCAAAACTTTTATCCTTATAAGATATTGAGTCTGTAATTTAACCCTGGATAGGTACGATGGGTCGTTCTCGACCCCGAGCGTAAAAAAAAAACAGGTTTTTCTCACGTGACTCACCCCCGTGACTGAATTTGTGGGTGATCGACCTGCAGGAGGTGTCTCCCCTACACGCTCTAGTAGTGTCCAGATGTGCATTGCTGTAGCTGTACTCCTTCCCCGATTTCTGAGACGCGTCGGGGTCGAGCGCGACCGAGTTTACCCTTCTAAGGTAATTTGCATAATTATCAAAGTTATTACGTATTATGAAATTGTCGTAGAATGGTGCAACTTGTATAGGTTATCAGTTGTGGAAAGTTTTGGTGGATTGTTTGGCTACAATGTGCATGATTTTTTTTTTAGTTAAAATGTCGTTCATCACCACGAGGACCATTTTACCGCGAGTGCCCCTTTTTCATTTTTTTTCATTTTTTTGCCAAGTCATTTTTCCGTAAGATATTGCCAAATAGTGTCGTAAAACTTTTGCTTGTTTAGTGTTGGAAAGTGTGTCTAGATGATCTGGCTACCCATGCGTGACTTTGTTTTTGTCAGATACGACGTAGTTATTGGTATATTGGGTATTTAACTGCGGTTACCAATTTCTGTTTTTTTTCAATATTTGTAAAAATTACTACGTAGTAAGGAATTGCCGTATATTATTCATTTTTTTTTTTCATGTTTATGAGTTAGAAAGTGTGCCTTGATGGTTGGGCTAACACGTGCATGTCTTTTTTTTTATCTGAGATGCCGTATATTAGAATGTCGGGCATTTTACCGCGAGTGCCCCTTTTTCATTTTTTTTCATTTTTTTGCCAAGTCATTTTTCCGTAAGATATTGCCAAATAGTGTCGGAAAACTTTTGCTTTTTTAGTGTTGGAAAGTGTGTCAAGATGATCTGGCTACCCATGCGTGATTTTGTTTTTGTCAGATACGACGTAGTTATTGGTATATTGGGTATTTAACTGCGGTTGCCAATTTCTGGTTTTTTTTTCAATATTTGTAAAAATTTACTACGTAGTAAGGAATTGCCGTATATTATTGATTTTTTTTTCATGTTTATGTGTTAGAAAGTGTGCCTTGATGGTTGGGCTAACACGTGCATGTGTTTTTTTTTTATCTGAGATGCCGTATATTAGAATGTTGGGCATTTTTCCGCGAGTGCCCCTTTTTATTTGTTTTGCATTTTTTTGCTTAGTCATGTTACCGTAAGGAATTGGAAAGTAGTGTCGCAAAACTTATATTTTTATAGTGTTGGAAAGTGTTTCTAGATGATCTGGCTACCCATGCCTATTTTTTTTTTAGCCAGATATGGCGTATATATAAGTATGTGTTCGATTTTCCTGTGATTGCCATTTTTTCGTTTTTTCCCATTTCTTTCAAAATTACTACGTACTAAGGAACTATCACAGAGTAATGATTCATTTATATGTTTATTTGTCGGAAAATGTGCCTTGATGGTTTGCCTAGCACGTGGCTGAAATTTTTTTTTCTGAAATGTCGTATATTAGAATGGCCATTTTTCCACGAGTGCCCCTTTTTATTTGTTTTGCATTTTTTTTGCTTAGTCATGTTACCGTAAGGAATTGGAAAGTAGTGTCGCAAAACTTATAATTTTATAGTGTTGGAAAGTGTTTCTAGATGATCTGGCTACCCATGCCAATCTTGTTTTTTTAGCCAGATATGGCGTATATATAGGTATGTGTTCGATTTTCCTGTGATTGCCATTTTTTCGTTTTTTCCCATTTCTTTCAAAATTACTACGTACTAAGGAACTATCACAGAGTAATGATTCATTTAGATGTTTATTTGTCGGAAAATGTGCCTTGATGGTTTGCCTAGTACGTGGCTGAATTTTTTTTTCTGAAATGCCGTATATTAGAATGTTAGCCATTTTTCCGCGAGTGCCCCTTTTTATTTGTTTTGCATTTTTTTGCTTAGTCATGTTACCGTAAGGAATTGGCAAGTAGTGTCGCAAAACTTATATTTTTATAGTGTTGGAAAGTGTTTCTAGATGATCTGGCTACCCATGCCAATCTTTTTTTTAGCCAGATATGGCGTATATATAGGTATGTGTTCGATTTTCCGGTGATTGCCATTTTTTCGTTTTTTCCCAATTCTTTCAAAATTACTACGTACTAAGGAACTATCACAGAGTAATGATTCCTCTAGATGTTTATTTGTCGGAAAATTTTGTTTACTTCTTTTTTGATTGAATATCATCAAATTATTTTGCTAAAATATTATATTTTACATTTTTTTTTTCGATTTTATTTCCCTTCAAAAAAAATTTTTTGGGTCAGAATTTTAATTTTATAGTCGTAAAATAATCGAAAATTATCCAGCAACCCACCA
>NC_090763.1:40355129-40360129 GCF_036898095.1 Palaemon carinicauda
TCAAAAGTCCTTGGCCAGGGTTTAGATGGGTTCTCGTTCTTGGCGAGGAAGTCGATCCTTAAAGCACATACCGCTCCATTCTGATTGAAGACCACTTGTTTTCCAATAGCATGAACCTCGCTGACCCTTTTACTTGTGGCCAGAGCCATCAGGAAGAGGGTTTCCTTCGTCGCATCTCTAAGAAAAGCTTGCGAGATGAGTTCGAACTTCTTTGTGCACAGAAACTTGAGAACCACATCCAGATTCCAAGATGGGGGCCTTAACTGAGGAGGTCTTGCAAGTCTTTATTCTGAGACAAATCTAAGCCTCTATGCCTACAGACAGCTGAGAGCATACTCCTATACCCTTTAATAGTGGATACTGCCAGTTTAGCATCCTGTCTGAGAGATAACAAAAAATCTGCAATTTGACTCACAGAGGTAGTGGTTGAGGAAACTTTGCGCTGCCTACATCAAGCTCTAAAAGTTTCCCACTTAGATTGGTAGACCCTTTGTGAAGAGACCCTCCTCGCTCTGGCGATAGCTTTTGCAGCTTGCGCAGAAAAACCTCTCACTCTGACAAGCTTCTCGATAGTCTGAAGGCAGTCATTTTGAGAGCGAGGGGGTTTTGATGATACCTCTCGAAGTGGGGCTGTTTGAGAAGCTTTGGACTTGCAGGAAGGCTTCTTGGAAAGTCCACCAACATGTCCACCACTTCCATGAACCTTTCTCTTGTTGGCCAGAATGGAGCTACCAGGATCATTCGTCCTGATTCGAGGAGAGCGAATTTTCTGACGACCAGATTGATGATCTTGAACGGGGGGAACACACGTGTCCATCCCCGTCCCATCCATCAAAAAGGCGTCTACCGCTATTACCTCCTTGTCTGGAACTAGAGAGCAGTAGTTGGGGTTCCTCTTGTTCTGATTGGAGGCAGAAAGGTCTATTAAAGGTCTTCCCCATAACTTCCACAGACTGTGACAGACCTGCTGGTTGAAGGTCCATTCTGTGGGGGGAACTTGCCCTTTCCTGCTGAGCATGTCTGCTCTTACATTCCTCTGTCCCTGTACGAATCTTGTTAACAGTTCTATCTTGTTTTCCTTCGACCATAGAAGGAGCTCCCTTGCTGTTTCGAACAGAGACAGAGAGTGAGTTCCCCCTTGCTTCCTGATGTAAGCTAGAGTCGTGGTGTTGTCCGAGTTGACCTCCACTATCCTCCCTGACACTGAGTCTTTGAAGGCCTTTAGTCCTAACAGAATGGCCATCGATTCTTCTGTTGATGTGCCATCCGATCAGACTCTTTTCCCAAGAGCCTGAGATCTCCTTGCTTCCTAGTGTTGCTCCCCATCCTGACTCTGACGCGTCTGAGAAAAACACTAGATCTGGGTTCTTCTTGTACAGGGAGATCCCTTCTCCTAACAAAGCTGGATCCAGCCACCAAATCAGATGATCCTTGACTTCTGCTGGAATGGGGAAGGAAAAGGAGTCTTCCCGAGTCTTCCTGTTCCACACCTTTGATAGGAAGTGCTGAAGAGGTCTGAGATGCAGTCTCCCCAAAGAGACAAACTGTTTGAGCGAGGAGAGCGTTCCCAGTAAACTCATCCACTCCCTCGCTGAGCACTTCTGTCTCTTCAAGAATTTTCAAACCTTCTCGAGGGACTTGGTATGCCTCTCCTGGGAGGGAGAAGCCCGAAAAAGAACTGAATTCAGAACTATCCCCAAATAAAGAATAGTCTGATTCGGCTCGGTCTGAGATTTCTCCCTGTTGATGATGAGACCCAGTTCTTGAGCCATCATGAATGTCTTTTGTAGGTCCTCCAGACATTTTTCTTTCGACTGAGATCGTATCAACCAGTCGTCCAGATAAACTACCCTTATCCCCTCTTGTTGAAGCCAGCCTGCCACGTTCGCCATTACTCTGGTGAAGACTTGAGGAGCAGTACTGAGACCGAAGCAAAGTGCCTTGAACTGGAAGCACTTGCCCTGGATCATAAATCTCAGGTATTTCCTCTAAGTCGGATGGTTGAGGACGTGAAAATAAGCGTCCTGTAAATCGAGACACACCATCCAGTCCCCTGGATATACTGCTGCCAGCACAGACTGAGTCATCTCCATGGTAAATTTAGTCTTTTCCACGAAGACGTTCAGCGAGCTGACATCCACAACGGGTCTCCATCCACCCGAGTTCTTGGGTACCAGAAACAGACCGATTGTAGAAGCCTGGGGAGGATTGCTCCAGAACTGGTTCTATCGCTCCCTTGTCAAGCATCTGATCAACCAGATCCAGAAGAGCCTTTTGTTTCACTGCATCTGAGTACTGGGCCACTAAGGCTAGAGGAGAATTTGAAAGAGGAGGCTTCTTCAAAAGGGGGATTTTGTATCCTTCCTTGATGACTGAGAGGGACCAGGTGTCTGCCCCTCTTTTCTTCCAAACCTGCCAAAAAAGTGACAGTCTTGCTCCTATCGTTGTCTGGCAAAAAAGTGACAGTCTTGCTCCTATCATTGTCTGGAGGACTTGCACTTCATTTCTTGAGGCGGGATCTAAACGAACCTCTATTCGTCCTTCCGCCCGTCTCCTGCCTTCTTCCTCTGAAGTCTAATCTCGAAGGAGCCCTCTCTCTTCAAAGACGAAGGAGTGACTGGCAAAGGTTTTCGAGCCGAGCGCGATAGGAGGTCTTGAGTGACCTTTTGCTCAACAGAAAGCATAACATCTCTGACAAGGGACTCAGGAAAGAGATGTTCTGAAAGGGGGGCGTAAAGGAGTTCAGACTTCTGCGCAACAGTCACAGATCTAGAAGCAAAAGAACATAACAGGGCCCTTTTCTTCAAAACTCCCGCTGAAAAAAGGGAAGCCAACTCATTAGAACCATCCCTCAGAGCTTTGTCCATGCATGACATGATACTAGTCAGATCTTGTGTTCCCTACATTTGTTCTGTTTTCCTGGCCAGAGTCCCTAGAGACCAGTCCAAAAAACTAAAAACTTCAAAAGCTCTGAAAATCTCTTTGACGTGGTGATCAAGCTCAGACATTGACCACATAACCTTAGCCGAGTTAAGGGCATGCCTTCTAGCAGAGTCCACAATACCAGAGAATTCACTCTGGGAGGAGGCAGGATCTCCCAGACCCAGAGGTTCTCTAGTCCCGTACCACATGCCTGCCTTCGAAGCAAGTCGAGCTGGTGGAAAAGAGAAGGTGGTCTTAACTGCTTGTCTACGCTCCTTCATCCACTTTAGCGAGAGCCTTCTTAGCAGAAAAAGAGCTACATCTTGATGAAGGCCGACTGTTTTTTGGCCTTCTTCCGGCTAAACTGTGATTGAGGAGAACGAGGGGCAGAAGGTTGAAACTCCTCCAAATACAGCTCAAGGAGGGAGCAAGAGAGAACCTTATAATCGCCAGCTGCGTCCGCAGGCTTGTCTTCATCCTCTGAGACATCCTCAAGATCCTGTCCCACCCCTATCACAGCTTTTCTTCAGGTAGAAGGTTCACCTGAATCCGAAAGAGGCAAATCATAGGATGCGTCCTGTAGAAGAGAGCTGCAAGCATCCTGACACCGAGAATCGCGTGCGTCCTGGCGCTGCACACTGGTATCGTCCTGGCGCCGAGCGCTAGAAGAGTCCTTGAGGCGGTAGGCAGATGCGTCCTGGCGCTGAGAGTAGGAAGCGTCCTTGCACTGAGAGCTGCAATCGTCCTGGCGACGAGAAGCGGCATCGTCCTGGAGAAACAGGCTAGAATCGTCCTGGCGCCGAGAGCGAGAGATGGAATCATCCTGGCGCCGCGAGCGAGAGACGGAATCGTCCTGACGTCGAGTATCGCCCAGGGGCCTGAAGGCAAGCAGAAGAGGAAGAAGCGCCGTACCCGCGCCTTTGATGAATCGTGCAGAGGTTCCCTTGGAGAGGAACTCCGATCCCTCTTAGAAGCTGATTCCTTGACCGGTAACGAGTAGTCCTTACGTCTGTCCGACTGGGAGGGAGGGCGGCTAAAAGCTTGAACCAAAGAGAAAAGTTGCTCTTGCATAACCGTCATAAGCGATTTAGCGACCGCTGCTGGATCCTGTGGTTCCGAAGGAGAAGACTGTCGAGCAGCGCTGGTAGAGGGAGAAGGATCTTTCGCTAGTCTTTCTTGACTTTCGTCCCTTGGTTTCGTCCTTTTCACAGGAACGGTGTCCAAATCATCCTCCGAAGGACAAGGTTTGTGGATACTTGAACCAGGAGAGTGAGAACGAGACTGTTCCGTTCAGTTCCACCTCCTCTTGGTCGGTCTCGAAGCCTCATACTGCCATTTGCGTCTGGGAGAGGGGTTCGGGGAAGACACCATCATATCGGACACACCTTTTCCGTGGCGGTCAAGAGCAGCCTGGGAAAATGCAACAGGACTGTCTGAGGTGACGGCTGACTGAGGATACGTACCTCTCACCCACTTTCGGATGTCGACGTACCTTCTCCCTTGGTCCTCTGAGCTTGGTAGAGGTCTATTCCTAGGGTAATGACAGGTTCTATCAGTCGCCAACTCCACTGGACTTTCACAAGCACTAACTTCACTCTCACTCTTACCTTTTAAGGCTGCAAGTTGATCTTTAATAGCCTTCAACTCGGCAGTCATCCTGGCGTACCGAGGGTTATCCATAGATGCAGATCCTGTAGAAGGGGCAGGAGTTACTACCTCAGGGGAAGAATCAACTTCCAAAGAGGAATTAATTAAAGGTTCAATGGAAATATCTAAACTAGGTTCACTAGTAGACTTAGATTTAGATCTAGAAGCTCTTCTTACTTTATCTGGCTCTGATTTACGCACATAGCGCTTCATAGCTAACCAATCTTTCTCACTCAAAATCTCACATTCCTTGCACCTATTATCCAGTGCACAATCTAATCCCCTGCATTGCCTGCAACCCAACCAACCGTGAGGGTCTACTGAAACTTTCGGTAACTCTCACTCATATTAAACAAAATCCAAAATATCTGAATAAACAGAAACACGATTGCCAAATCCCCAAATCAATGTACTTCACCAAAAATAAGTCC
>NC_090763.1:40365129-40423653 GCF_036898095.1 Palaemon carinicauda
ATGTGAGCCGTTGAGACCAACGGTTTCATTCCTTTTCATCAGCTTCTCTGTTATTTGACGTTCCTCTTCGGTGAAGCCTCGTCGAATCCCAGATTCCTTTTCAATAGTTGGTTCTATGAACATGCCTACAAGTATATTTAAAAGATAAAATCACTGAATAATAAGCATATCTAACTTGAAGTTCAGAACATCCACTATTTCTAGATGCAGTATACAAATACGAGACCCAATTACAGTTTGCTAATTTATTGCATAAATTATCAAATAAATTCCTATACTAATACATAATGATTTTCAAAGCCATACCACCCATATCCCTACTACACCAGCTAGCATGACTTTTGTCTTTTGGTGTGTGTGTGTGTGTGTGATCTCTTCATAAATCTGACCCATATATATTCCTGTAATTATTTTCCAATCAATAATTTTTACAAGTACAACTGAGTAATTCTATTATGTATTATAATACTAACAAAGCAGACAAAGAAAAATATACTTGATTATTTGACAAATTCCCCCAGACCATAGTTATAAACAATGCAGTATTCCAAAATTTAAACAGAATGACAGCAAAAAAAAGAATGTTCCATGGCGGTCTTATAAACTAATAAAACTGAATTGACAAAAGCATGGAATTAGTCTTAAATAAAATTGATAATAAAGCAGGCTTGATAACTTCTTCCCCATTTAAAGACAGGGTACCTAAATCTATAAATTTAACCATCCCTACTAAAACTTTAAAACCAATGTACAGTACAACATACTTTAGCAAAATTTGGGAGAGAAGTAATAAATTAAAATAAAGATACTACTCTATTTATACTCAAAGTAACACCTAACCTTTAATCAATAATCTTTTAAATGACACCAATGCAATAAGACTACTACAAAAATTTACTTTATATGATATTGCTATAAAAAAAAAATTTTTACACAGAAATGCCACACCACATTTGGCAAGGACTAATACCTGATAGGATTAATATAAAAAGGAACCTATTACATACAAACAATCAAATAGAAATAAATATAACTATGAAAACTACCTATAATTTCAAACCAGGATTCAAAAGCAACTGATTCAAGAAATCTGACAAAAATGTGACTTTGTAAGTGAGCAAGTCAAATTAGAATCTAGGATTCAAAAATTGCAAGTGCATATATTACTTTGCTACCTGTAAATTTTGAGATTTTGACTTAAATTATAAGAAAAGCTTATCCAAACTTTAGGCAATGTTAGAACCCCTTACACAGCATTCTTTCTTCAATAGTAAATAACAAATAATATACTAGTAAAATGTTTGAATTTCAAAAAATAAATAAATAAACCTAAACAGTACATACCACCATATAAAATGACAAATTTCATCTTCAGATAAGATCAGATTAACATTCTTTACAAAATGAATCAAACAACAGTACTAAGTTCTTCATTACCAAATGGTTGCTGTGGTAGTTCAATATCAGGTGGTGCCCCAGGGTGGTCGAGCTTTGCTTTTCTGAGTTCTTCCATTGCCTTTTCTAAACTTTCTACGACATAGTCATCATCATAGCTAAAATCTTTTTCCAATCTGTAAAAGAATATTCATGGTAGAGTAAAAAGATAAAATAATATTTAGGATTAAATATATAATTATAGTTGGCTTATCATATACAAAAAAAACTGGCTCAAAGGCCTGGCAAGTACAGTACACTGGAATGTATTGGAATATGAACTTAATACAGTACATCTTTTAATAAAGAATAAAAAACTTTATACCCTATCATACTGTTGTCTTCTCTTCCTGTCTATGAAAGTCTTCGCTTACTGTCCCGATAATACAGTTTTTCTCTTCCTGTCTATGAAAGTCTTCTCTTACTGTCCCGATAATACAGTTTTTCTCTTCATGTCTATGAAAGTCTTCTCTTACTGTCCCGATAATATGACAAATTCGAAGATAATTTGTATTTTTCCTAACCATACAAACCTTAGCTATTTACAGAGGGTTTACCTTTTAGCGCAGCTGAAATGGCGAGCCATTAGAATTTAACGAGGGTGTATTACCCCCGCGCTAGTTAGCGGGGGGGGGGGGGGGGGTGGTGGTAGCTAGCTACCCCTCCCCCCCTCACACACAGATGAATGCTCACTTTCACTTAGAGGTAGGACTAGTCTTGGGGGACAGGGCTGGCGGGCAAATATGTGTAAATAGCTAAGGTTTGTATGGTTAGGAAAAATACAAATTATCTTCGAATTTGTCATTTGTTCCGTAACCGAAATACAAACCACGCTATTTACAGAGGGTGACTTACCCCTTAGGTAGGGTGGAAAGTCCCCAGCCATACTGGCTTTGGCTTTACCAGGGGACTCAGAATCCGAGTGAGTCGCACTCGAGAAAAGGAGTCCCTACACCTCACAAGTTCCTTGCTCCGCAAGGAACCATGTGGCCTACGTAATCTTGTGTGTGAAGGAAGAAGTGTGACCCGTCCTAGGCAGTTGACCTGGAGTTCCAGAAGGAACTCTGGGTTAGGACGTTCCTAATACCACCTCGTCAGGGTATGGGGGACGCGACAGTATTGACTCAATACTCGGAACACAAGGAAGCATGGTTTACCTGCAGAGGTTCGAGGTCAGCTATGCAGAGACCAGGATGCTGCTTCCCCGTAGAGGGGATGATGAAGAAAGAAATAAGAGCCAGACATACTTCTTTCGTTCATGCAGACTAAAACCTGATAACAATGCCCTCAACCTTCTGCTACCTGTCCAAAAAGGAGCCTGAGGTTAGACCAGCTGTTGTGTAGCCACCACAGAGCGATAGAAAACGTATCGAGACTCCTGTGGGTCACGCCCTGCAGGAAGCGGGCTGCGAAGGTCATTAGACGCTTCCAGACTCCAGCTTGTAGCACCTGCGTCACAGAGTAGTATTACTCGAAGGCGAGGGACGTTGCGATGTATCCAACATCGTGCTGTAGGGCGACGTGACGGGGGACGGTCTGGAGACAGGTCGAGATGAATGTCCTTGAGTCCGGGCTGAAGAGGTATACTGGTGACTCTCCCCCGTGTCCTCCTTGTGCTCCCAAATCGGCTGCAACTGAGGACAAACTGCAGCTGTTCCCAAAGCTAACCTCTCGATTCCTTTACTGGCAAGAAAGAGGTCTTGGGACATCAGATACAGAATGGAGACGCGAAATCTTGAATGAATTGGACCGAAGGGCAGGGACCCCCAGATTCTGAGTCTAGCCAACAACTCAGGAGCGAACCTGAATGTTGCCTTCCCCTCTTCCTTAGAAAGGTGGGAGTCGTAAGAGACCAAGAAGATTGCTTACACACTGGCCGTGGCCAGAGTGAGCAGGAGACCCAAGGCGGAATACAATCCGAGGCCTGTCGTAAAGGGTCTTGAGAAGATCTCTTAAAGGACTAAAAGTCCGAGCCATGCTCCTAGTTGGAGGTCTTCCTCCGACTAGGGCAGGGACGATCGTAGCTTCGCATGAGCGAGGATAGATCCAGCGGGCAGGAAAAAGTTATTCCTTTAAGCCTGAAGGTCAGGGAAAGGTTGAGCGACAGGCTTCATTGCCGAGAGCGGAAAGGAGTTTCCTCCCGCCGAAAGGCAATAAGACCGTTATTGCTGGAGAAGAGGCCTCAAGGGAAGAGGTATATCTCCCACGGCACCAACCACCTTAGACTCTTCACTTTGCCTGGAAGACCCCTGTGGATGACTATCGCAGCTGACGCGACCTCCGTACCGCGACTGTAGCAGGTTGTCTCTTCTTGAGGAGGAGGCGTAATATCTCCAGGCAAGAAGCCGAAGCGACGCCCCAGTTCGGGAGAGATGTCGCAGTGTGGTTGTTTGAGTAGTCTGCGCTGTGGGAGAAGCTCTCCCGGGAGTTCCGTCAGGGGAAGCAGAGGGTCCAGAAACCATTCTGTGCATAGTCCCAGTGGAGCTCTCCCATTGAAAGGTTGACAGACAACCTGGTCTTGTTGAGACCCATTGTCCACAGACAAAAAGGAGGGAAGACGCAGGCGTCGAAGTTGTCCCACCATCACCGGAATGCATCTTGCCAGAGTCTTGGGGTCTGAGACTGGGGGGAAGAACAGCGCAAGCTTGAGGTTCCAAGCTGTCGCGATCAGGTCCCCCAGACCAGGACTTGCTGGTTACCCAAGGTCAAAGACCCCCAGATACACTCTCTCTACGAGGCTCTGCTTGGATAGTCGGAGAGAACATTCCCCTGCCTGGAATGAGAGAGCCGATGGTGGTATTGAGAGAATCTCAATCATCCCCGTATCTCTACTGCAAGATGTGAAGGTGTGAAAATGCGTCCCCTGCTGGTTAGAATGCGCCAGAATCATGAAGTCGACGCGCACGGGGCGACTCGGCAGGAGCTGTAGGATCTGAAGAGGGGCCAGACTAAGGCCCCAAAGGCTGCCTGAATGATGGCCTGAATGATGGAGAGGTATCCTTCAGGTCTTGACCATAGGCCTGGACCGGAACATGCCCCCCCCCCCCCCCCCCTTTCCTTTGACGAGTCCGAGAACAGCATCAAGAATGTGGGGAAAGGACGAGAATATCCACTACCATCAAGAGGCTCCATAGGTCAACACCCATTGCAGGTCTAATAGTTTCGCTGGTCCTATAGGGGCCAGGAAGTCCGGTTAAACATTGCCTGAAGCCACCGGAACTTGGACCGCCCCACATGGAACTTATCCTGAGGTGACCGTTCGGACTATAGACGGGTCAATGAGGAAAGGAGAACTAGGAAACGTTCCAAGGTAGGGCTGAAAGCTCTGCTTGACTGAGAACAGGTACTGCGACTCTCCTCAGCCTTGCCACAGTCAACTGAAAGGAAGGCTCGGAGGATGTGGTAACAGAATCTGGCGTCCCCAGGTGGTCACCCATCCAAGTACCAACCAGAACCGACGTTGCTTAACCTCGCTGGACGGATGAGAAGCGGGGTTTCCAACGTGGTAAGGCCGTTGACTCAATATCATGGCCAGATACTCCAGATGTTGAGGCAGAAAAAGAGAAGGCTCCAAGCAATATACCATGAACCCACACTCATGGTAAGCATCCGGAAGCTTGTCCTGGCGCTGAAGAAGGTCGAACCCGAGCCTACCGGAGTTGACCAGCCCTCCAAACAGCAGAGGAGGCGGAAGCCTGCACCTGAGCGGCCATGAGGAAGGCAGGGAGAGTTCTCAGGGGAAAAAAACCTGCTATGCCACGGTGGGATAGCCACACTGCATCATAAGCAGGAATACTTGCAGTCTAGGCTGAATTCGACGAGCTCCCTGGAAGATGGATGGAATGGAAACTGAAAATACCCGTCCTTCCGATCCAGGGTTTAAGGAGTCCTGTCGCCTCGTTACCAGTCTGATCGATTCTGCTGTTCTACGCTGGCCGAAGTTTGTTTGACAAACTTGATCAGGGCTGCTGAGAGGTCGACTACGGAACTCCCCTCTCAGATCCTTCTTTACAAGAAAGGATCAACTGAAGAGGCCCGGGGTGAAGCCGTCGATGATCCTATGGAAGACCTTCGCCTAAGGTATGGATCATTCTGCCCAACCGGGCAACTCTTGCTGACGCTATGGCATAGAGGTTCAGAGACACTGAATTCGCTGACAGAGACGGCAGGCGCGATATCCTTGGCTGATCACAGAGATAGTGCGGGAATGGGCATCGGGAAGCTGTCATTCGGATGAGTAACCTTAAGCATCCTCCCAGCGAAAAACCTGCAATCCTAGAGTTCGTGAACTCTGCCGCTCCTTTTAGGACTATGCCCCCCCGGGGGAGCCTCCCGTGCCATCTGTTCCTGACAGGAGGAAACTGCAAATGGACACCTTGTCCCAGTTGTCGAAGCCGATAACTTAGGCCGACGTGGTTGAAAGAAAAGGGCGCTGGAGCCCTGCAGAGTCTGGAAGAAAGCGCCTTGGAGGAGTGAAAACGGAAGTCGATTTCCTACGCACAGCCGCTGTCTAAGTCTCTGTCCTTGGGCACAAACAAACTCTTCTCAAGGATGGAAGGGTGTCTGAGGTCGTCGACCTCCACAGATGAGACACCCGAAGGAAGCCCTCAGTCAGCGCGTCCAGATGGTACAACATCGAGCTTGTCCGCAAGTTAGATACTTAACGACAGAAGGCCAAGGTGCCGGGCGCGCGGGCGAGCGGTCGCGCGGGCGCGCGGGCGAACGGTCGCGCGGGCGAACGGTCGCGCGGGCGAACGGTCGCGCGGGCGAACGGTCGCGCGGGCGAACGGTCGCGCGGGCGAACGGTCGCGCGGGGCGCGCAGGCGAACGGTCGCGCGGGCGCGCAGGCGAACGGTCGCGCGGGCGCGCAGGCGAACGGTCGCGCAGGCGAACGGTCGCGCAGGCGAACGGTCGCGCGGTCGCGCGGGCGAACGGTCGCGCGGGCGCGCAGGCGAACGGTCGCGCGGGCGCGCAGGCGAACGGTCGCGCGGGCGCGCAGGCGAACGGTCGCGCGGGCGCGCAGGCGAACGGTCGCGCGGGCGCGCAGGCGAACGGTCGCGCAGGCGAACAGTCGCGCGGGCGCGCAGGCGAACAGTCGCGCGGGCGCGCAGGCGAACGGTCGCGCGGGCGCGCAGGCGAACGGTCGCGCAGGCGAACGGTCGCGCAGGCGAACGGTCGCGCGGGGCGCGCGGGCGCGCAGGCGAACGGTCGCGCAGGCGAACGGTCGCGCGGGGCGCGCAGGCGAACGGTCGCGCGGGCGCGCAGGCGAACGGTCGCGCGGGCGCGCAGGCGAACGGTCGCGCAGGCGAACGGTCGCGCAGGCGAACGGTCGCGCAGGCGAACGGTCGCGCAGGCGAACGGTCGCGCGGGCGCGCAGGCGAACGGTCGCGCGGGCGCGCAGGCGAACGGTCGCGCGGGCGCGCAGGCGAACGGTCGCGCGGGCGCGCAGGCGAACGGTCGCGCGGGCGCGCAGGCGAACGGTCGCGCAGGCGAACGGTCGCGCAGGCGAACGGTCGCGCAGGCGAACGGTCGCGCAGGCGAACGGTCGCGCGGGCGCGCAGGCGAACGGTCGCGCGGGCGCGCAGGCAAACGGTCACGCGGGCGCGCAGGCGAACGGTCGCGCGGGCGCGCAGGCGAACAGTCGCGCGGGCGCGCAGGCGAACGGTCGCGCGGGCGCGCAGGCGAACGGTCGCGCGGGCGCGCAGGCGAACGGTCGCGCGGGCGCGCAGGCGAACGGTCGCGCGGGCGCGCAGGCGAACGGTCGCGCGGGCGCGCAGGCGAACAGTCGCGCGGGCGCGCAGGCGAACGGTCGCGATGGTGGGCAGGTGAATGAGCGCGGGACAAACGTACGCGTAGCAACCCCCCCACACGGAAAGGAAGCTACAAGGGCGTAGTAACACGTAGTAAAAGGGTGAACGACCTCAAGAGAGAGAGAGAGAGAGAGAGAGAGAGAAAGACATAAGTCAAACTCGATCGCCACCCATAAAATTACGCCATGGTGGCCTAACTGCCGAGGACTCCACGTAGATATCGTACACTACACACACAACTCTGAAAAGGAAACTTACTGATTTCTATACTCAAATATATATACAAACATGAAAACATGTTTACTGTACATATATATTGAGTAAATGAAAAGTAAGCGATTAAGTAAAGACAAAACAAACAATGGCTGCCAAGAGAGGACCAAGACAGAGACGTCTCTCACAGTCCGAGCCAAAAGTGAAAGTGAGCATTCATCTGTGTGTGAGGGGGGGAGGGGTAGCTAGCTACCACTCCCCTCCCCCCCCCCACCCCGCTAACTAGCGCGGGGGTAATACACCCTCGTTAAATTCTAATGGCTCGCCATTTCAGCTGCGCTAAAAGGTAAACCCTCTGTAAATAGCGTGGTTTGTATTTCGGTTACGGAACAAACAGTTTTTAAACTTTTTTATTGCTTTTCTGGAACTTATATTGTTTATATAGTGCCTATTGGTTTCACGTGAGAGTGGGGCTAAGACAGGGGTGTGTGATGTTGCCATGGATGTTTAACTTATATGTTGATGGACTGGTGAGAGAGGTGAATGCTTGAGTGCTTGGACGAGGATTGAAACTGGTAGACGAGAATGATCATGAATGGAAGGTAAATCAGTTGTTGTTTGCAGATGATACTGTACTGGTTGCAGACACAAAATAGAAGCTTGGCCGATTAGTGACAGCATTTGGAAGGGTTTATGAGAGAAGGAAGTAGAGAGTTAATGTGGGTAAGAGTAAGGTTATGAGATGTACGAGAAGGGAAGGTGGTACGAGGTTGACTGTCATGTTGAAAAGAGAGTTACTTGAGGAGGTGGATCAGTTTACTATAAGTACTTGGGGTCTGTTGTTGTAGCAAATGGTGAAGTGGAAGATGTACGTCAGAGAGTGAATGAAGGATGCAAAGTGTTGGGGGAAGTGGAGGGAGTGGTAAAGAATAGAGGGTCGGGCATGAATGTAAAGAGTTCTGTATGAGAAAGTGATTGTACCAACTGTGATGTATGGATCGGAGTTGTGGGGAATGAAAGTGGCAGAGAGATAGAAATTGAATGCGTTTGAGATGAAGTGTTTAAGGAGTATGGTTGGTGTATCTCGAGTAGATAGGGTTAGGATGACTGTCTGCTAAAGAAGGAGATGAATGCAAGAGTTGATGGGAGAAGTACAAGAGGAAGGCCAAGGTCTGGGTGGATGGATGAAGTGAAGATAGCTCTGGGTGATAGAAGGATAGATGTGAGAGAGGCAAAAGAGCGTTCTAGAAATAGGAATGAATGGCGAGCAATTGTGACGCAGTTCCAGTAGGCCCTGCTGCTTCCTCCGGTTGCCTTGGATGACCACAGAGGTAGCAGCAGTAGGGGATTCAGCGTTATGAAGCTTCATCTGTGGTGGATAGCGGGGGAGGGTGGGCTGTGGCACCCTAGCAGTACCAGCCGAACTCGGTTGAGTCCCTTGTCAGGCTGGAAGGAACGTAGAGAGGAAAGGTCCCCTTTTTTTTTATTTGTTTTGATGTTGGCTACCCCCCAAAATTGGGGGAAGATCCTTGGTATATGTATGTATAAATAATTTCATCATAAATTTCGTTTCATGTAAAATCTCCACTTTCAGCAAATTAAACTATATTACGCTAACCTAACTTGCACCAAATAAAAGGTTTTTATTTTAATATTTGCATCCAGCCATAAAGATGTTCAACTTGAAACTAATGACTACCATCAGCAAGCTAAGATTAGTGTGTACCCATTACCCAATCCCTCAAGAATAATATTGAAAGATGCACAGCTATTGGAACATGAACAAAAATCCCATGAAGAGTGTCTTGATAAAACAAATATCTGTGATTATATAGTTTTGTATAAAAAAGCATCAGAAAGTCAAATGAAAATATACTGTTTTTACATGTTCATGTATAAGCAATGTTCACTAAATCATCAGGTAAAATAGTTTATTCATCTGGAAAAGTTAACAGTTCTTGTACTTTTTTCCTGAAATATGACCCCAAAATTCACCCTACGCCTTAACACTAGGAAAAATTTGTATAGTGAAGTTTGACAACCTTTGAACACCCAACTAATAACTTACAAATACTCACTCAACAGACATAAAATATAAACCTACAATTATCATTCATATGTAATAAAAAAATTTATTTTTCATATGCTTCATTTATTATAGTGCAATAGCAAGTTATTTGTTTTGGTAATCAGCTGATGACTAGCTAACCCCCTTCTACAAGCAAACAACTAGTGTAGTGGTCTCTTAGCAGACGACACAATTACATATTAGTTGTTTATGCAGTATTTATCTATTTTCTCCTATTTTGTTGATATTTTGTAATAAAGTAATATTTTGATAATGACTTTGTTGCCTGAGTTCCAAAATAATACAAACAAACAATTGCTGAGTACGATCTTAAAAAAAAAAAACATTTTACTGTTAGTTGAGTGCAGTGTTACCAAGTTAGCAGAAAACTAAACATATAGTCGCATACAATAGCAAAAGTAGTCCACCTAGAGGAATTTCTAAAGACTTCTTTGATCAATAATTAAGTTTGCGAGAAAATGTGTAGGCTATACGATAAATTCGGAAAATATTACTGGAATTTTACTTTTTTACCAAAATTTTATTAACATTTGGCAACACTGCTTTAATGTAAACAACACTTGGAACACTAAACGAGTAGTTGTTGTGGCATCTATGACTGATTTACTGGTTTTGGACTAGGAATTGCTGCTAGGAATTGTAAAATCCTCATTTTTTACCCCAAAAATGCTTGGCTAATTTAAGGGTGCATCTTACCACTTGTAGTCTCTTATGACACAGGAAATACGGTAATTACATTTAATAATCAATGTTATTCCAGTCTTTACCACAATTGAGGAAAAGTCAGGAAATTCACAGCTAAGTTTAAACTAAAAGTTATAAATGCGGGTAAATATACAAACAATGTGCATGCAGAAAAAACCCTTCGGTATAGGTGGGAGCAATGTCCGAAAACTTGCGAAGGTAAAGGAAAACATAAAAGACAATCTTACAAATGTGCAAATTTGAAAAGTACATGTACTGTATATGGATGTCTGCAAATCAAAAGAGAAGCTACATAATGTTGGTTAGATAAGGAGGATTTCCTGAATTTGTGGCAAGCCAGTATTATTTTCATAAGGAATGACAGGTATACAAAGAATACATTACAAAGAAAAAAATTCTATTAGTAGCGCTAAACCACCAACAAGAGAAACTACGCCTTCTAAATCAATGGTGAATAAAATTGGGGTTTTCTTATTACTAAAACTACCAGTCTACAAAAATATATTTTTAAAGGGAAAAGCAGATGGTACCATGCTTCTTCCCATGGTCATCTTTCAACAAAAGTTAATGCTTCAATGAAAATTGCATTGTGGAATAAAGATGGAAGGATTCAAAATTTGCTTGAAGTAGCTTGGGGATTGAGAATGGTGGGTTTAAAACATAAAAGAAAAAATACATGTATGAAGTAATTTGTATTTTTTCAAGCTATACAAAACCGAGTTATTTATATGAATTAGCTTTGTAATCATTTTTTTACGATCAAAATGAAGAAATATCGTGGGTCTCACAACAATGTACGGCTGCATCAAATTCCCACTCCCATTCAGTGCATCAGAGCTAGCAGCTTTGCTATCACTTTGGTCTTGCTTCGTCCTTGATTGGAATTTTTGGGGTAGATGAGAAGGGATATATATAAATAAATGAAACAGGTTTATATAGCTAGGAAAAATACAAATCACTTTTAAAATTTGTAATTTGTTCCTACGCGAATACAACCCATTGTCATTTATACGGGAATCTCCCTATGGAGGGAGGATGTCCTTAGCTATAGAAATTAGGCGTCTGTCTTGACCCAAGTATCTGTTTGTGCTTGGCTCTATTTGAAGCAAAGAGCATGACGTACAACCTCATAAAATAAAGGTAAGTGAAGAGTTACAACCTGACAAGTTTGGACTTTCGTCATAACATTTTCAAATTAAAAGACAATATATCTGACCACAGTAAAGTGCATGCGTAGCCAACAATGTAGGTAAAGTAGAACCTCACAGTAATGGACCAATAGGAGGAAGGGGTGTCCAGTGCCGCCAATAGTCAGTTGCATCCGTAAAGGTTCCCAATGCATAATATCAAGCAAAATTATACAAAATTCTATAGGCTATAGGACTACCATATGTGCTAAACATGTGAGTAACATCAAATTGAGCAGCTGAGATTATCCCACTTTTGTTTTTCTCCTTTCGATGACATAGGAAATTAAATTAAAAAACACTTGAAAAAATGAAGTAATATACCTAAAACGTAAAATGAAACTCACAAAAACGAAGATTACTTCTATCATGGGCCATATCAAAAACTGAATACAGCATCGAAAAACACTAGTGAGTAATCTGAGAACTTTTCAACTGCTGCTGCTTTACCTTTATCTAAATAAAAGAAAATTGCAAAATAATGTACTGTATATAAGGCTACTTTATTTGTAAATGAAGCCTACACAATAGAATCTCCATGTAAATACTGTATGGAGTAAACTCCCCTCCCCACGAGAGAGCCGCATTTCCTCATGAATGAGTAAATAAATATGAATACTGTGGTATCATTTGATTACACTGGCATGGAAGTTCGCGCAAACGTTGAAAATTCTATGTTTGCTCGGTCATAAATTCGCATATTTTCAATTTAGTCCATAGTATTTTCTTTCAAAACAAATCTTTAACAGAACACGTGTATAATCGTCCCGTTACCAGATATACTGTATGTCAATTAGAGCAGATTGTTTGGTAGTAACAAACTAACCTGTCCGCTGTGTCAGAGGTTTTTCAGAAGCGGGGCTATAATGATGTCATACTGTATATGTGCTGAGAGGAATTATCACAAAAGTGCATACTTGTAGTTTAGTCTATCTATATACCAAAGCACTTCCCACAATTTTGGGAGGTAGCCGACATCAACCAAATGAAAAAAATGGATGACCTTTCCTCTCTATGCTCCTCCCAGCCTGACAAGGGACTCAACCGAGTTCGGCTGGTACTGCTAGGGTGCCAAAGCCCACCCTCCCCCTTTATCCACCACAGATGAAGCTTCATAAGCTGAATCCCCTACTGCTGCTTCCTACGCGGTCATCCAAGGCGACCATAGGAAACAGCAGGGCCTACCAGAACTGCATCACAATCTCTCGCCATTCATACCTATTTCTAGCACACTCTCTTGCCTCGCTCACACCTATTCTCCTATCACCCAGAGCTTTCTTTGCTCCATCCATCCACCCAAACCTTCCTCAGAGAGTGGTTTAGTAGTACATGTAAACATATTAATCACGGTCTTGCATGTTATCTTTTACCGATTGCCAATAAAGAAAAAAAAATGTTTTGACTAATTAGTGGTATATATGCAGCATTATAACAGCATTAGTACTACAGTATGATTTTTCCAGAATCGTGGGAGGTGTACGAGAGGGTGAATGGCATACCGTCGTAGTATGCTTTAGTGTATGCTGTGGAGACACTTAAGGATTTAATGATTTAGTGTACACTGTGGACACACTTTTAAAGATTTAATGGGAGAAACTCCTTGGACCATACAGGTGGTCTCTTTGGATCACTTAAATCTAAAACAAAAGAGTTGATCACACGAACTCAACACACTCATTAGAGCAGATGGAGATTTATATAGGAGTCAAAACTCAAGAGAGATAGAGGTATCGAAGCATTAATCTCTGCAAGGGTAAATACAGAAACCAAAGGGTCATGATCACTAGCGGTGTTTTCCATTTCACTGAGAAGAATAAAAGATGAAACATCTATGAATTGGCATTGAAAAATATGGTTGCCATTCTTGGTTACTGACGTCCCTACAAACTTTGATAATGAAGGATCAGACAAGGGAGGTTTATGACAAGAAAAACGTTTCTGCTTCTTACTACCCTTCGAGGAAGAAGCAGAAGAGGAACGATCCTTTTGCCCCTCTTTCTGCGACCACTATACTTCTCCCATTGGGAGGGCAACAACTGCTGGCAAAAATCACAAGTGATGTTTATTTTGTGCGTCTTTTCTCTGCAGCCAGGAAATACAATGCAGATCAATTTCTATCAAATTCATGAAAGTACCATAAGGGTGACCCCTCAAGGCTGAGGAAGGGTCTTTTGCACAACTGATTAGCAATCATCACTGAAAAGAAAAAAGCACTCAAAGCACGATAGAGGCCAGTAACAGACGTATCAACAACCAAGGGCTAATTAAAACTAAAGTTGTAACAAAGCTGCTAGTTCCAACACACTGAGCATGGGTTGGAATATAATGCAAGTATACAATGTTGCCCTGACCCACGGCATTTCTTTAATTTAGTCGTAACAAATCAATTACTGAGCTAACCCATATAAATAATGAGGGTTTATATTTACATAGAAACAAGTCTTGGTTTTTATGGAGAATTATAACCAGTAAGTTTAAATAAATAACAGCTAAAACTTAATGCTCCTCACCAAGGCCCAATTTCTGGTCAAACTCGGCAAGAGCAAATCTTATTTTCCTGAATAGGAGTCAAAAATCGGAAAAGTTACAAAATGTTAGATACCCTAAAAGGAAGAGAACTGAGTTAGCAAAAGAAAACAACAACCTGGAAACAAAACTTAAAGACTTGATAAAAGAGCAACTTGAACATTGCCTAAATGAACTGAAAGGAGGCATACCACAGACATACACTAATACTGTATAAAAAGTACACACTATGTACACCAACATGAAAGGAGCATAATTAATGGACTTACTTTTTTTGAAGATAATCTAAGATCTGATCCATGTCCAGTCTAGCAATTTGCCGGCGATGTAATTTAAGAATAACGTATGCAAAGGCCACAAGGAGGCGCTCTCCCTCCAATAAAAAAATATCCCATAATCTGAGTGTCAGTGTGAACGGTACCTGGTAATTAAAAATAAAACCCATCAAATTAAGAAAAACAACATACTATGTAATTTTTCACGTTTAAATATTCCTTACCTCCAATACATTCATTGCATTGGATCCCTCTCTGGTTACGACTCCTTTTTCCTTTGCTTACACATACAATGTACAGTGATAAGTCTGACATATTCTTTACACATTCTCCTCTTCCCTCATTTACCTGACAGCACTAAAATAACCAAGAAATTATTCTTTACTTGTGGGGTTAATTATAGTACTGTTATTGCTCAGTGGCTACTTTCCCCTTTGTATGGGCTATGATAAGCAGCTCTTCTAGGAGGATACTCCACAATCAAATCATTGTTCTTTAGTCTTGGGTAATGCTATAGCCTCTGTACTATGGTTTTCCAGTCTTGAGTTAGAGCTCTTATGCTTAAGGGCAAACTCAGGCACACTATTCTATATATTTCTTTATTTCCTTTCCTCAATGAGCTATTTTCCCTGTTTATACCCTTGTGCTTACAGCATCTTGCTTTTCCAACTAGGTTTGTAACTTAACTATTAATCATATCAATAATAAAAATATAAAACATTTTACAAAAAACTCTTTGATCAGTTAGTTAAAAGTTCACTTATCTTAATCTGAAATTAAAATGAATTGATACCAAAAAGAATTTACAATAACTAAAATTAAAGCTTCTACTTACCCTATCAAGAAAACACTGAAAAAACCATTTGAGAGTATAGAGCCCTGAGTCGATGCAGTTTCTTTCAAGATGTTTTTTAAGCTTTGGAAGAAATTTTTCTAGTATTTTGTCATGATGTTGCTGATAACGTAACAGTTTGGGAAATCCTGGGATAAAGAAACCTGAAAAGATATAACACTAATGTATACCTTAACATTTAAAAAAAATGAGCTATGACGGTGTTTCATTACAACTTTAAAATTTCATTGTAAACCTTAATTCACACCACTAAAACATTTATGTTGGATGGTAAATCTTCAAAATTATTTGCTCAAAGGCAAGCTCTATGAATTCTAGTAACATATATGTCTTAATCAAAATATTCTAACGTAGATGTTAGTACAAAGGGTTAACGGATGTATAAGACGACCCAAAGAATTTCACTCTTAACCCTTTTACTATGAGGACAAACAGTAGTGTATATAAAAATATGCCGTACTTGAAAATATAAACCCTATGGAAGTTAAAATCATTCATTTTACAACCAAATAGAATAACAATGTTATACATCACACCTGAGGATATTTGATTAAAATTAGCTCCTCCTTCCTTCAGCCAACTAACAAAGACTATGGGATTCTAGCCATTACTCCTGATTGTGAAAGGGCTATTTAAGTGTGGCATCTTTATGCTAGCATATAAAATCACACCACTCTTTTTAGCCAATGGTAGCATTCCAAACATGAGGCATTACTCTCGGCCAACCAGCTTGGAGACGTTGCTAAGGTCACATCTCACACCACCACCAACTGAGACACTTGCAATTTTAGACTTATGTAAGGGCTATTTGGGTGACTTTCTATGTTGGCATATGTGATCACATCCCACAGAAAATATTCTTTGTGAGAAATATCTGTGTCGCTCTAATCCCCTCAGCCACTCATCCACGATGTTACCCAAGGGAACCAGCCATGGAAGTTGTCGAGAGCTGCTGTTTCAGTTGAATTCCATGACGAAATATCTAAAATCCCTCCAAATTATTTCCATACTAAAAATAGTTACCTTAAATTGTCTTAATTCATATAAAACTTACCCTTATTTTATCTAAATTTCCAAACTCCACCAACATTCACTTGCATTTCCCAGATCTTGGGTGTTTCCTCAATATCGGTAACCCTGAAAGCTGTAGACGCAATGACGGACAACTAGATAGATTTTTTTCTTGTTTCCTTTCTTCTCTTCTCAACTATCATATCTCTGTCTCTGTCTCTCTCTCACACATTTCTTGTGTCAAGTCATAGAATGTGTGTGTATGTATATCAGACAGTGACAAATCTCGTATACCGATACTGGGGGGAATCCAAAGCCTCATAGTGAAGGGGTTAAACTACAGGTTTGGAAATGTATTTGCTATATCAGATAAGTCCTAATCTGGCACATACAACTCAAAATTAACACACTTATAGTACCACATTGAGGGCAGTTTTTTATTTATTAGTACCATTTAGTCTGAAAGTGTAAGGTTGAATAACAACTACATAAAAAATAATAAAAGAATTAGACAGAAGAGTGAATAGAGCCTAGGATATAATACATCTGACATTATGGAAAACATGCTTAGATTTATACAGTACTCTAGATCTAGGTTGACAGATGAACATAATGAAATGGGAGATAAAAAAGAAATCAAATTCTGGAAAACCAGCGATATGAGGGGAGGTTCATAGAAATAAAGGTCATATCTTAGAAAATACCAACTTTCTTAATTATCAAATAATCTGATAAAAGATTCTAATGCAATTTATTTATAGGATATGTGTCATTTGCATTAACTCATGGATGAAATTAAGACATTTACATAAAGTAATATTCATCAGACATTTACATAAAGTAATATTCATCAGTCAATATGGAGTGCTCGTACATGTACAGGAAAACTAAGAAAAGTGAAGTACTCCTAATATCCAAAAGTTTAAATTAATAGTAATTTTTTCATCATTGATTCTTGCTATTTCCTAGCAAAGAAGATTAAAAGTAGATCTCCAAATGAAGTGTAACATCGGGGAAAGAAACTGGTTAATTTCACTATCTTAAAATTTAGTGCAATGACAGATGACTTGCAATATCCTGTTCAATCTCTAAAACTTAACCACATATCACAATCTCAATAACATATCTAATTGCTACAATAGAAAGAAAATACTAACCATGCATAGCATATTTTGGTTTGGACATAAGGGCAGAGAGGGCCCAAAAAGCATCCTCTTCATTCAGGTACATCAGTAACAGTGCAGCTATCTGAGACATCCCTTGGCAGTAACCGACTTCTTGATTGTACATGGAGTAAGCCACTGTTAAAACCAAAAGGAAAACAAGATTACAACTGCAATTTGAAAAGCAATACCATATTCTACCATAATGATTATATAATTGCAATTTATTACTCTTCAAAACAAGGCAATAGCAGATAGACAAAATGCTAATAGGCGTCTTCACTAACAGTTTAGAATGAAAGAAACAAACATTTTCTTTAAGATCAACTCAATAATTTAATCTCAGATTTTATGAATTTTGTATTTTGGAAGCTTTAGATATTCTTGAGGACTGTGGAACTTTTGGGCATTGCCAAAACAAACCAGGAATTTTCATGTGTTTGTGTCAGTCACTAGGCATAAGAAAACTGGTGCATTATGTAAAGACATTTTTATTGGCCCTTTTGTATGGTTGCCATATGAATGGTGTGTACAGCCACTTCACTGTATGTTACACCTGCATAATGATAGAAGGATAAAAAGGTGGTGAATTTAATACTTGATAAGAACTTAACAAGCGCATTGAACAGTATATGATTTTGTATACATACGGATTTTCTAGTCTAATAAAATTTCTTACATTGAGTAAAAAGCAATCTAGTGGTGTAAGGTGTCAGCATTTGTTCATAAAAAGAGTATAAAATTTAATAATGAATTTAAGTTTATTGGACTGAGGATTGGTATCATTAATTAGCCCCATTTACTTTTAGTAGAATTTAGGTGGTGTTTTGTCAATATATAAAATAAGGTTGTAATGATATTCATAAAATTAGCATTGAGTTCTACTTCAAGTATTATTGGACGGTAAAACATAAGAGTTTAGCAAGTGAAAATGTTTGATCCTATATATGTATAGATAGTAGAATAAATCAAGAAAATAAGTACAGTAAAATGAAAAATTTAAAGTAATTTGTATTTTTCCTAACGATACAAACCTTGAGCTCTTTATCAGGGATATACTTTCATCGAAACTAGTAGACTAACCATTAAGACTTTTAGCGACGTATATCTACCCCGCCCATAGTTGGGGGGGAGGGGTAGTACAAGCTACACCACTCGCACACATTGGTCACAATTGTATAGTAGTGTTGATCCTATAGTCCCTTGAATGAGAATCTAGTCAGCATAATTGATAGGCGTATCCCTTCTCGTAAACTAAGGTACCGAGTGAAGGACAAACAATGGTTCAATGATTATTGTAGACTTGCTTATTTGGAGAAGCAGGAGGCCTATCATCTTTGGAAGGGTAAAAGATCAGATTTAACCTGGAATAACTATACTCAGCTTACAGTTTTTGCTCAGAGTGTTTATGCTTCAACTGGAAAAGAATACAATTTAACCATAAAAGAAACCCTTTCTGGTACAACCCAGGAGCATAAGTGGTGGACTACCCTTAAATCTGCACTCTTTGGTGTAGATGCAATGGTTCCTCCTTTACTTACCAGATGGCTCTGTCACTCACTCTCCAAAGGAAAAGGCAACCCTTTTGGCAGATGTGTTTGACCGCAAGCAGAGTAATGAGAAACTCGAACTTCCTCATTCCTGTTTTCCTGAGGCTAAACTAACTAGTTTAGCTTTTCAATCTCGTGAAGTTAAAGCTCTCTTGATAGACCTTGATGCTTATGGAGGTGTAGATCCAAATGGTATTTTTCCTTTGTTTTAGATAGAGACAGCAGATTTCTTAGTTCCAAAGTAATCTGTTATTTTGCCAAGTTAGCAAGAAGAGGAGCTTTTAGCCCCTGTTGGAGAATTGGTAATGTTAATCCACTATGTAAATGTGTTTGTGGTACCTCAAGTCCCACTGATTACAGCCCAATTTCCATAATTACCATATTATCAAAAGTTTTTGAACGTCTTTTGGCAAAACGTCTTCATAGGTTTGCTGAAGGTAATCATTTGTTACCTAGTTTGCAATTAGGTTTTCGTAAAGGTCTTAAGGCATGTGACGCCCTTCTCACAATCTCCAATAGAGTACAGAAATCCCTTGATTGTGGTCAGGAAATTTGTAGGATTAGCCTTGACTTTAGTGCTTCCGTTGACCGTGTTATGAGGCCCTTGTTTTCAAACTCAAAACAGTTGGCAGTGGGTGGGTCGTTTCTTAGCAGCATTATTGAATTTTTATGGTGTTCCTCAGGGTAGTGTTCTTGTCATTACCTTTCATACTATATACACATGACATGTGGTTTGGTCTAGAAAACAAGCTTGTTGCATATGCAGATGATACTACTCTCTTTGCATCAATTCCATCTCCTGAATGTAGACCTGGGGTTGCTGAATCCCTTAATAGAGATCTAGCTAAAATTGGTGTATGGTGCAAATTATGGGGTATGAAGTTGAATCCTAACAAAACTCAAAGTATGATTGTAAGCAGGTCAAGGACTGTGGCTCCTCAACATCTGGATCTCAACATTGATAATGTTTCTTTAATTCTGTATGACTTAAAATTTTAGGTGTGATTCTCGACAGCAAATTTACTTTTGAGAAGCACAATAAGTCTGTGCCGTCTTCAATTGCACAAAAAATTAGCTTATTGAGAAAGTCTTTCAAGATTTTTGGTAATCAATCTATTGTGAAGAAGTGTTTTAATTCTTTGATTTTACCTTGTTTTGAGTATTGTTCTCCTGTTTAGTCTTCAGCTGCTGATTCTCATCTTAGTTTGTTGGACAGGAACATACTGTCTATTAAATTTCTTAATCCTGACCAAGATATTAATCTCTGGCATCCTCGTTCAATTAGTTCGTTATGCATGTTGCATAAGATTTTTCATAATTCTGACCATCCATTACATTCACATCTTCCCAGACAATTCCATCCTGTTCGTAATACTAGGTATGCAGTTAATTCTAATAGTCAGGCCTTCTTTATCATGAGGCTCAATACTCCACAGTACTCTAGAAGTTTTATTCCAGCTGTGATCAAGTTGTGGAATGATCTTCCTAATAGGGTAGCTGAATCAGTAAAACTTCAAAAGTTGAAACTCACAGCAAATACTTTTATGTTGAACAAGCTTACATAAGTCCTTTTATAGTTTATAAATTAAATATCTGTTTTAATGTTATCAATGTTTTTAAAATACTTTATTTTTACTTTCATTACTTCTTATATCACTTATTCATTTCCTTATTTCCTTCCATCACTGGGCTATTTTTCCCTGTTGGAGCCCTTGGGCTTATAGCATCTTGCTTTTCCAACTAGGGTTGTAGCTATAATAATAATAATAATAATAAATAACAAATAATAAATAATAAATAATGATGATGATTTGTGTTCTCTCGTCACTTTTAACTGCCGGCAGGATTTGCCAGGGGACAGTTGGTGGTGGGCCAAATTTATATAAAGAGCTCAAGCTTTGTATTGTTAAAAAAAATACAAATTATTTTAAATCTGTTATTTGATCTGTCACTAAATACAAACCCTATTGCTCTTTATCAGAGAACACTCGCCCTTAAGATGGGCGGAAGTGCTAACCAACTACTGTAGCTGATTTTTTAGCCCGGTTTACCATCATGCTACGCACACAGAGGAAAACACTGACACCTTGTAAAACTGTGTGCAATACCACACTTTAGTGGCCTGAGCAATCTGTGTGCTTGTGATACTTGTCCAGGTAAGAATTTCTCCTAAATCATAGGATTCTTTGAACCAATCATAGACATTACCTAATCCCACCTTGTCAAGAGGTATGGGAACGTAACAAATATATGTGCATATACCAGGTTACACAAGGGAAGTGGTTATACTGTACCTGCAACTCCCCTGTGAAGGAGGATAAAGCTGCTGTGCTAGGGGGAAGCAGGGGAGCCCTCCCTCCAGCCTACAGGCTGCCCGGTGGTAAAGGGAAGAGATCATATGAAAAGGTTTCTCTGTCCTTGAGAAAAAAACGGTACTACGCCATCTCCTAAACAGCAACACTCACATCTGTGAAAAATAAACAAAAAACTTAAAGAAAAAATTAGTCAATGACCAGTATAAAGAAATTGAACCTTGGAGAGAGAAAACTGTCCACTCTCCATTGAGCCAAAAGCAAAAGTGACAAGGCACCACAGGTGTATATGTAAGCGGGGTAGCCGTTGCTACCTCCTAACCCCTGCTAACTAATGATGGGGTAGTTATACCTCATTATAAGTCTTATTACTAGCCTTCCAACTTCGCCGAAAGTATATCCCCGATAAAGAGCAAAAGCGCTGCTCTTAGTGATGGAACAAAATATGTTTGATTCTTGTCCACAGCTGTCTAAAGACATCACAACAGTTTCCCATCAACTTGTTTAACTGTAAACCCAAACCATATAAAAAAAAAATTAGTCATTTATAATTATACTCAAACGAAAATATTAAAAACTAGGTTCAAAGTGCAACAATAATATTTGATGCTTTTCCCTCAATATAGTTACTGAAAAATGTTATTTTTATTAATAAAATAAATTTTTGAATATACTTACCCGGTGATCATATAAGCTGCAACTCTGTTGCTCGACAGAAAAACCTACGGTCAAAATACGCCAGCGATCGCTATGCAGGTGGGGGTGTGCATCAACAGCGCCATCTGTCGAGCAGGTACTTAGTACTCCAAGTAAACAAAGAACCAATTTTCTCCTCGGTCCACTGGGTCTCTATTGGGGAGGAAGGGAGGGTCCTTTAATATATGATCACCGAAGTATATTCAAAAATTTATTTTATTAATAAAAATAACATTTTTCAATATTAAACTTAGCCGGTGATCATATAAGCTGATTCACACCCAGGGGGGTGGGTAGAGACCAGCATTACATGTTTACATTATTATGAGCTAAGTATTTTGTATTTCATTTTAGCAGTTATTCAAAGTAACAAACATAAAATAAATAAGTACCTGGTAAGGAAGTCGACTTGAACAATTACTCTGCCTTTTTAAGTACGTCTTCCTTACGGAGCCTCGCGATCCTCTTAGGATGCTGAGCGACCCCTAGGATCTGAAGTATCAAGGGTTGCAACCCATACAACAGGACCTCATCAAAACCTCTAATCTAGGCGCTTCTCAAGAAATGACTTTGACCACCCGCCAAATCAAGTAGGATGCGAAAGGCTTCTTAGCCTTCCAGACAACCCAAAAACAATAATAAAACATTTCAAGAGAAAGATTAAAAAGGTTTTGGAATTAGGGAATTGTAGTGGTTGAGCCCTCACCCACTACTGCACTCGTTGCTACGAATGGTCCCAGAGTGTAGCAGTTCTCGTAAAGAGACTGGACATTCTTAAGATAAAAAGACGCGAACACTGATTTGCTTTTCCAATAGGTTGCGTCGATTATACTTTGCAGAGATCTATTTTGTTTAAAGGCCACGGAAGTTGCGACAGCTCTAACTTCGTGTGTCCTTACCTTCAGCAAAGCTTGGTCTTCCTCATTCAGATGGGAATGAGCTTCTCGTATTAACAGTCTGATAAAATAGGATAATGCATTCTTTGACATAGGCAAAGATGGATTCTTAACTGAACACCATAAAGCTTCAGACGGGCCTCGTAAAGGTTTTTAAATATAACTTAAGAGCTCTTACAGGACATAAGACTCTTTCTAGTTCATTTCCAACCATACGATAAGTTTGGAATATCGAACGATATTGGCCAAGGCCGAGAAGGCAGCTCGTGTTTGGCTAGAAAACCAAGTTGTAGAACATGTAGCCGTTTCACATGAGAATCCGATGTTCTTGCTGAAGGCATGAATCTCACTGACTCTTTTAGCTGTGGCTAAGCATACCAGGAAAAGAGTCTTTAAGGTGAGATCTTTCAGGGAGGCTGATTGTAGCAGTTCGAACCTGTCTGACATAAGGAATCTTAGTACCACGTCTAAATTCCAACCAGGTGTAACCAAACAACGCTCCTTCGTGGTCTCAAAAGACTTAAGGAGGTCCTGTAGATCTTTATTGTTGGAAAGATCTAAGCCTCTGTGACGAAAGACTGATGCCAACATGCTTCTGTAACCCTTGATAGTGGGAGCTGAAAGAGATCGTTCTTTCCTCAGATATAAGAGGAAGTCAGCTATTTGAGTTACAGAGGTACTGGTCGAGGATACGGATACTGACTTGCACCAGTTTCGGAAGATTTCCCACTTCGATTGGTAGACTCTAAGGGTGGATGTTCTCCTTGCTCTAGCAATCGCTCTGGCTGCCTCCTTCGAAAAGCCTCTAGCTCTCGAGAGTCTTTCGATAGTCTGAAGGCAGTCAGACAAAGAGCGTGGAGGCCTTGGTGTACCTTCTTTACGCGTGGCTGACGTAGAAGGTCCACCCTTAGGGGAAGTGTTCTGGGAACGTCTACTAGCCATCGAAGTACCTCGGTGAACCATTCTCTCGCGGGCCAGAGGGAAGCAACTAGCGTCAACCTTGTCCCTTCGTGAGAGGCGAACTTCTGCAGTACCTTGTTGACAATCTTGAACGGAGGGAATGCATATAGATCTAGATGTGACCAATCTAGTAGAAAGGCATCTATATGAACTGCTGCTGGGTCCGGGATTGGTGAGCAAAATATTGGGAGCCTCTTGGTCATCGAGGTTGCGAAGAGATCTATGGTTGGCTGGCCCCAGGTGGCCCAAAGTCTCTTACATACATCCTTGTGGAGGGTCCATTCTGTTGGAATTATTTGTCCCTTCCGACTGAGACAATCTGTCATGACATTCAAGTTGCCTTGGATGAACCTCGTTACTAGTGATATGTCTAGACCTTTTGACCAGGTGAGGAGGTCCCTTGCGATCTCGTACAATGTCAGAGAGTAGGTCCCTCCTTGCTTGGAGATGAACGCCAAAGCCGTGGTGTTGTCCGAGTTCACCTCCACCACTTTGCCTTGAAGGAGAGACCTGAAGCTTTTCCAGGTCAGACGTACTGCCAGTAGCTCCTTGCAGTTGAAATGCATTGTCCTTTGACTCGCGTTCCATAATCCCGAGCATTCCCTACCGTCTAATGTCGCACCCCAGCCTACGTCCGATGCGTCCGAGAAGAGAACGTGGTTGGGAGTCTGAACAGTCAGGGGAAGACCCTCTCTAAGGTTCATATAGTCCTTTCACCAAGTCAGACAAGACTTTATCTTTCCGGAAACCGGGATCGAGACCGCTTCTAGCGTCTTGTCCTTTTTCCAGTGAAAAGCTAGATGGTATAGAAGAGGACGGAGGTGTAGTCTTCCTAGTGACACAAATTGATCCACGGATGACAGTGTCCCTACCAGACTCATCCACAGCCTGACTGGGCAGCGTTCCTTCTTCAGCATCTTCTGGATGGATAGCAGGGCTGGGGGCTGATCGTCTTGTTCAGCAACGTCCTCATCCGAAACTGATGAGGAAACGGCAACGGAGTGGGCAACGTCTGACTCGCTGAATCCGGTCGCACTGGTGGATGCGTGACGGAGCCGGATGCAATATCATGGAACTGCTGCACAGTCTGTGAACTGTCAACAACCATGGGTGCGCGAGGAAGTACAGCGTCAACCCGAAACTGTCTAGACTGTCTGGGTTGTGCAGTCAACACCCTACCGGGTTGCTGAGGTTGACGCACTGCGTCACAACAAGTCACCTCTGCTGGTTGTTGAACGTCCTGAACGTCAACAACCACCTCCGAGCGTCGCTTAACGTCAACGTGCGACTGGCAACCCACACTGGGTCGCATCGGTGGAGGAACCACCTCAACTGGCAGACGCGAGTAGGTTACCTCAGCGTCAACAGGGCGCACAACCGACCGGTTGGAAGGTTGTTGGCCAGAAGGAGGAACCACCTCAACTGGCAGACGCGAGTAGGTTACCTCAGCATCAACAGGGCGCACAACCAACCGGTTGGAAGGTGTTGGCCAGAAGGTTCTTCTCCGCATTTAAGTCCTCTATCAAGTACACAAGCTTGGACTGCATGTCTTGCAGCAAAGCCCATTTAGGGTCTACGGGAGCAGGTGTGGCAACAGACGGGGTTAGCGACTGAGGCGGAACCATTTACCATCCCTGAAAGCCTTGTTATGTGTGACATAATAGTACAGCAAAACTTCAAAGGCTCGACAAAAGTTGAGAAGTTGACCTGTAAACAGCTTGGAGCGTCTCCTGGCTAGGCGCCAGGGCGAGTCTACCAGAATTGAGAAGTCTATCTGGGCAGAGGCATGAACTCCCAAGCCGAGAACTTCTCTTGTGTCCTATCAGACTCTCGCTCTATAAGCCAGTTTAAAAGAAGGGAAATCAAAGGCTGTATCCCTAAAACTCCTCCTGGTGCAAAAACCAGTCGCCTAGCCAACGTAACGCTCTCTAGGAGAGCGAGAGAGCACTAGCTTAAAAACAACGGCTTCGAAGTAGCTAGGCCTAGTGTAAGTTCTGACGTTTAGGCGAACGAGGAGCAGCAGTTACAAGATCCGGACGAAGATCCTTAAAAAATCATCATGATTTAATTAAAGTCCATAGGAGGCTAAGCAGCTTAAGGCTCCTCTCCAAATGACAGAGTCCTCAAGGGAATATCAGTAGGAGGGAGAACAGCACTTTCTCATCTACAGGAACCTTGTCCGATAAAAGCTAGGTTATCTCAGTGAGTCTCTCACTGGTGCATTAGTAGCAGACCAGAAGGCAACGTCATGTAACTGCTTGACAGTCTGTGAACTGTCAACAACTGAACTGTCAACCACAACAGGTGCGTGAGGACATACAGTGTTCACTCGAGACTGCTTTGACTGTCTATACTGAGCAGTCAAAACAACTCTAGAATGCGGAGGTTGACGCACCGCGTCAAAACAAAACAACTTAGACTGTTGTTGTACCTCGCGAACGTCAACGGAAGGTTCCGTGCGTTACTGAACGTCAACATGCGGCTGGCAGGGTACACTGGAACGCATGGGTGGCGGGACTCTCTCAGCTGGAGTGCGGCAGAAGGTCGCCTCAGCGTCCACAGGACGCACAACCGTGTTGGTTGTAGGCTAGAGGTTGGTGCAGTGTCAACCTTCTCCGCACGAAAGTCCCGCATCAATGACGTTAACTGAGACTGCATGGTCTGCAGCAAAGACCACTTAGGGTCTACAGGAGCAGGTGCGGCAACAGACGGTGTGACTGCCTGATGCGGTACCGCTTTGCCTCTCTTAGGAGGTGAGCAGTCGTCGGAAGACTGCAGCGAGTCCGAACTGACCCAGTGGCTACAACTGGGCCGTTGGACTTGCGCGGAAGGGACCGACTTGCGCTTAATAAGCTGCGAGACCTTGGTCCATGGTTTCTTACGAGAAACCTCTTCCGCAGACGAGAAATAAATGGGCTCTCTCGTCTTTGTGTGGGTGGGGCGATCTTGGGTAGATACGCCCGAAACCACGGAGGGAAACGTCTGTTCGTTGATCAAGGCCTGACGAACCCATAAGTCGTTCGACATTACTTCTCCCCTGGGCTTGGGAGCTTGCAAGAGGTCCCGGACTAGGTGAACGACAGGCACGAACAGACGAACCCTCGGACGCAACACTGTAACACTTTGCGCATATCACTTTATCACTTCGATTTTCTGTTTTGCACTTATTTCACTGAAATCGAAACTTTTACTGATTTCTACCTGAAACACGCAATTCTACCCTCATTAAAAGGTAGTAATTGCGAAATCAGTCGTATAATGCAGCTCATTAATACTAGCAAAAAACAGAAAACATATATAAAGATAAAAAATTCAGTGGCTGGGAAAGAGACTAAACACTAGTTCAAATAAACTACGTTTACAATCTCTCACCGCACATAGCCTGGGGACAAGAATAAAACCCTAGAAACGTTTTACCTTCTTCCCCGTACAGCGACTAGGGACGAGAGTAACACGAGAAAAACGTTACCCGCTTGAACGGAACGTTTTCTCTCCTCTCTCTCCCTCCGTCTTTATCTCTCTCTCTCTTTCTCTATTGATTTCGCACCTAAGAGAAGAGCCCAATTATATATCGTCAAAAAAAAACATGTTATTTGACTAAAGGAAAAAACTGAAAGGTTTTCCAAATAAAAAGTTCCTTTAAATTAGAATTTAAAACATTTAAGCTAAGAAAGAATGAACAAAACGTCAGAATCGATTTACTCTTACTGCAAAGTGAAACCGTGATACACTCTCTCTCTATCGTAACGATAGAGCGCATGTTGAACGTCCTGAACGTCAACAACTGCGTAGCATAAAAAACTAAACGTTAGTTCATCTTTGAAAACAGTACGAAGACTATCAAAGAAATTCTTTCATAAAACATTAAATTTAAAAAGTTTTAAATTCTTTAAAGGTTAAATACGATATAACGGGCTCAATGTTGATTAACTTTGGTTCCAAGTTAGGACCGACTACTATCAGGAAAGGTCGCATATAAACAAAACATAAAAATTATCTTTATATGTTTATAATAAATGGAAAGTTAATCGAAGAGGCCTAATAAAGGCGGAGAGATATAAAATATATAGATCTATAACGTGTTAAGCAAAATTACTAAAAACCTAAACACACTTCCGTCTAAGGGAAGGGTCGGCCATTTAAAAGTGAAAGAGAGTCCATACTCTCTTTGTCACCCTAATCAAATCTATCCAAAACGAGTTCAAGTTTTGAGATGAAGATAAAACACCTGCATAGCGAAAGCTCAAAACTAGAATAGTGTACTTCACCAAATAGTTGTGAAAACAAATCCAGTTAGTAACAGCGTATTAGTAGGTCTTGCCGGTAGCCCGACAGAGAGAAAATTGGTTCTTTGTTTACTTGGAGTACTAAGTACCTGCTCGACAGATGGCGCTGTTGATGTACACCCCCACCTGCATAGCGATCGCTGGCGTATTTTGACCGTAGGTTTTTCTGTCGAGCAACAGAGTTGCAGCTTATATGATCACCGGCTACGTTTAATATTGAAAAATTATGGTGTGAAATACTGAAGAGTAGACACTATTCAAAAATATAGAATAAAATGCCCCACATATGGTTAATCACCAATAACAATTAACTGAAAATAAGTGATCTGGACTCCTGGAACAATCTGAGAAACCATACTGTAACTTTAGGCAATAAGGCATCCTACATATATTTTTAGCTGAATCTTCCTAATGTTGAATTATCCATGTGTTTAGGTAATACATGTGCATGATTATGTAACAATGACTATGATGCAAGAAACAGCTCTTGTAACCCTTAATAAAGTTTTAAAATACCTAATCTTAAAAAGGTCATTGATATAACTGCATAAAACAATATTTCTAGTTTTTCCTAAAGCAGAAGAGAAACATTGCTTTCAAAGCTTGGCAGCTTTACATGGCGTGTCATTCTTATGTTGTGCTGAGCTTTAGGAGATATTATGAGGAGGAAGATTATAACTGGTTTGCATCACAACCTAAAAAAAATTATTACTGCTAGATTTTCTATCCCTATACCCCCGGAAACACAGACATCTTTTTTACCAAGGCAGAAAAACACCAATTATTTATGTTGTGAATCCATCAGTAGGTATAAACTTTACTCCTCAAAGTTTTGATATCCATAGGGCTGACACCAATAGCTCAAGAATTCACTCAGCTATTTTTCTACACTATCTCAAGTTTCCAATCACCACATTCTTATACAGTATACCTTAATAAATATTTGTCTTTTCATAACTGATCACCTACATTTCAAAGTTCTACCTTCATGAGGGAAAGGTAAAAATAGCCTTTGTTACTTCCAGGTTTAGTCATTACCCAATTCCTGTATCACCAGCTCATTTCAAAAATTTTTATTTTTACTCCTCTGAATTTTTACATTCTTTATACTTGTGTGCAATTCAGGTACTTCAAATACCTACATTAGAATTTTTTAATAAGAAATTTTGCTTATTTTACAATTACAATATTATTTTTATGAATCTCCATAGATGATTATATTGCTTTCTTCTCAAAGCTGATTAAATGTAGATATCTACCCTAAAATTCGAAATATTTCCCATTTTCTTTCACTGTAAAAGTTTTGTCCCTTTGGTGGAGTACTATGAGTTTATATGGCACTGTATGACAACAAGAGCTCCTGGCCTTGCAGTAACCACGTCACTGTTCAGTAATTATTTCTACCCACGAATAGACATTTATTGTGATTTAAAGGGTTACTTAGCTTCATAATAATGGGGGAGTGTCTACTGTATTTCTTATGCATTCCTGTGTTACTTGTCAAAGATTTATTGCTGAGTGATATAGATCCACAATCTCATTTCCATTATGCATTGAGGGCAAGATTGTAATTTTGGACAACCTTTGTGATGAGTGTATGTTCAGTTTGTGTCTGAATGCATTCCCTTTAAAGACTCAAAATTTAGAAGTAAAGTAAGTTCAGGAGAAGGTCCAGAGAAAACTAGTATGGTGGATTACAGGGGCATGATATTGCCACTCAAACTATTACCCATCTCTTTTGGGTTGGTATCAGTGAGCTTCATAAGTTTTTACTAGATTTACTATGTTCGTGCAATCTGAGAAGGATAGCGCCTTCAGGCAAAGGCAGTAATTTTAGCCTAAACTACCCTACTTCAAACCCTAGGCAAAATCAATCATGTTTTGCATAGTGTTTCTAGTATATTAGTATGGGTCCTATTCGTACCCAGTGCATATAGCCGATGGCTTCATCCTGAGTAATACTTGCTCTGTTCCATTCTATATACTGTAATTCTAAGCAGAAAATTTTAATGCATGAATAGGACGAAAACCTTTTCTTGCAACTCCATCACAAATTTTATTTCTATACCACTCTTAATTCCTTACCATAACATTTGATCACTCTACTTCCAATTTCACCGACAGTACTATTCTTTGAAATGTTTATGTAACAAAATATTTCAGTAATACATATAATATGTCAATCTTACCAAGAATATGAAAAAGTTGCTGCTGCTTCTCATCATATCTCTTACGAAAAAACATGTGGTCCCTGTATGTTCTATTAACATCCAAGTCAATTTGTCTTACATCAGTTGACCATTTACATCCCAGTTTCTTCATTTCCTGTTAAAGTGTTAAGAAACCATGAAAAGTACGAGTACAATAATACTGTTAAATAGAAAACCCATATTTAAACTATATTATAGCAAATTATATCTTTTTCTTAAGTCTTAGTAAATCTACCATTAAACACATACACTACTGTTCATAACTTCTGATCTATTACTTCTTTTAAGAATGAGAAGGCATAAGATATTAGAAAACAGTAGAACTGAAGCGCTTAAATACTTTAGAATACAGAATTTAAGCTTTGCAACACACTGCATTCAGGACAAAATAGTCTGAATCTACCTCATCTGAACTTACCTCATATTTCCCAATCTGTTCCTCTTTTAGTTGCTCTAGAAGTAATAATCTCGCCCAAACATCACCTCGAAATCTGTCGGGTATTCCTTTATAAATTCGTTTTGTGAGTTTTTCTTTACCCCAATACTTATCCCATGCTTTTATCATCTTCAGCCATTTTTGTATCCTTGATACTTCAACTTCTAATCGTTTTTCTTCTTCTTTTGTACGAGACTGGGGAAGCCTTGTGTCACTGAAATATTTTACAATCAAAGGTTACAATGCAATCTAGTACTACAGTATAATGTCTAAATTTATTTTCTCACCAGAATAAAACCAACAATTAAATCAATGATTAGTCAATGGAAAACTTTCATTTCTACCCATTACTAAATGATACAGAAATAAAAAACCACCGTGAAGTACAGGTACTACTACAGTATAGATAAATAAAAAATGAAGTAACAAAACTAAGAAGGCCTACAGGTACTACTGTAAAGTAGAGATAATCATACATTACTATTTTTATTAGCAAGAATGGAGTAGTTTAATGAGTTATATTCATACAGTCAGACCTCATTAATCGCAGTTTCTTACTTTGTGGTTTTAGTTTTTTGCAGCCAAGGAGGAAAAAAAATATGGTTATTGTTCACCCAACGTTAAGAATTTGATTTTTAATAGTTGGCAACAGCATTGGGTTGGCCAAGAACAATGCAATCCCTATTAAATAAAAATTCTCCCGCACTCCTTTATACTGGGAGCGCTGCACGCCACTATCCTAGCTTTCCCTGTACAGTGCGTATCCATTTACTGTGGTACAAAATTACAGCTATATTTGAAATAAACCGGATTTTGATTAAACTGGTGTTTCACTCAACTATATCCAATAATAATGCATGTAATATTCACATCTTACTATAGAATTTATAATTAAATACATAGTGAATTATAATCTCAACCATTGTTTACATTCAAATTAGCTGATCAAATCTACAAATCTTTGTTTTTTGTTGTTAAGTATCTCTTGAGGCATTATAATCAAGCACCACAGAGCTAAAAACTATAAAATATCGTGCATCGGCGGTAGCATGCATTATTAATATAGGAAATGAGTTATTTGATCTGAAAATTGAGGTTGACGACAGACTAGGCAGGGTTGATCAGCTGGTTTAAATGTAAACAATGCATAAGATTATAATTTGCTATGGTGGTAATTATGAATTGGATACTAAAATGTGAATATTATATGCATTATTATTGGATACAGTTAAATGAAACACCAGGGAGAGAGAAGGACGAGGCAGAGGGAAGCGGTAGCGTGCGTGCATACGGGCATGCGTTCAGATTGCCCGGACCTTGCGGTAGCCAAGTTCCTTCTCCTTGCACATTCCTTCAGCCAAATCTATGCTATCTAAAATAAATTAGCGAAATCAATGAATTTGGTAAATGCAAGAAGGAATAAAATATAGGAATGAGAATACATGGAATGAAGGATAAGAAAGGGGTTTAGAAATATTAATAAGATGAAAATGATGAATGAATGCTAGAAAAGAGAAGATGAATGAAATCGGAAAAAATTAAGAGAATCAAGAGTTGGAACGATACGTTGTAGATGTGTGTGGGAGAGCAAAGTATATATACAAAAGGGATTTGGGAAAAGGATTAAAGGATTAAGTATATAGTAATAATAAGTGAAGGACATTAATAATGTGAAGGAGATATCATACTAATATGCATGATAGGTTACATCAGTGAGGTACTTCTGTGAAAAGTGAATGGTCATGTCAGTAAGATATCGTGAAATGATATTTTAATTATAAAATAAATTTTTGAATATACTTACCCGGTGAATATATAGCTGCAACTCTGTTGCTCGACAGACAAAAACTGTACAGAAAAAACTCGCCAGCGATCACTATACAGGTTGCGGGTGTGCCCAACAGCGCCATCTGTCGGCCAGATACCAAGCTCTATGTAAACAAAGACTCAATTTTCTCCTCGTCCCACTGCGTCTCTATTGGGGAGGAAGGGAGGGTCATTTACTTTATATATTCACCGGGTAAGTATATTCAAAAATTTATTTTATAATTAAAATATCATTTTTAAATATTTAACTTAGCCGGTGAATATATAGCTCATTCACACCCAGGATGGTGGGTAGAGACCAGTAATATATGTTTACATTTTATGAGCTAAGAGTTTTTATTTCATTTTAGAAGTTATCAAAATAACAAAAACAAAATAAATAGGTACCTGGTAAGGAAGTCGACTTGAACGATTACTCTGCCTTATAAGTACGTCTTCCTTACGGAGCCTCGCGATCCTCTTAGGATGCTGATCGACCCCTAGGAGCTGAAGTATCAAGGGCTGCAACCCATACAACAGGACCTCATCAAACCCCTAATCTAGGCGCTCTCAAGAAATGACTTTGACCACCCGCCAAATCAACCAGGATGCGAAAGGCTTCTTAGCCTTCCGGACAACCCATAAAAACAACATTAAAAACATTTCAAGAGAAAGATTAAAAGGATATGAAATTAGGGAATTGTAGTGGTTGAGCCCTCACCCACTACTGCACTCGCTGCTACGAATGGTCCCAGTGTGTAGCAGTCCTCGTAAAGAGACTGGACATCCTTTAGATAAAAAGACGCGAACACTGACTTGCTTCTCCAATAGGTTGCGTCCATTATACTTCGCAGAGATCTATTTTGCTTAAAGGCCACGGAAGTTGCAACAGCTCTAACTTCGTGCGTCTTCACCTTAAGCAAAGCTCGGTCTTCCTCACTCAGATGTGAATGAGCTTCTCGTATTAACAGTCTGATAAAGTATGATAAAGCATTCTTTGACATAGGCAAAGATGGTTTCTTAACTGAACACCATAAAGCTTCAGATTGGCCTCGTAAAGGTTTGGTACGCTTTAAATAGAACTTAAGAGCTCTCACAGGGCATAAGAGTCTTTCTAGTTCATTGCCTACAATCTCCGATAAGCTGGGAATATCGAAAGATTTAGGCCAAGGCCGAGAAGGCAGCTCATTTTTGGCTAGAAAACCAAGTTGTAGCGAACAGGTGGCTTTTTCTGACGAAAATCCGATGTTCTTGCTGAAGGCATGAATCTCACTGACTTTTTTAGCCGAGGCTAAGCAAACCAGGAAAAGAGTCTTTAGAGTGAGATCTTTCAGGGAGGCTGATTGTAGCGGCTCAAACCTGTCTGACATGAGGAATCTTAGTACCACGTCTAAATTCCAACCAGGGGTAGCCAAACGACGCTCCTTGGTGGTCTCAAAAGACTTAAGGAGGTCTTGAAGATCTTTATTGTTGGAAAGATCTAAGCCTCTATGCCGGAAGACCGATGCCAACATGCTTCCGTAGCCCTTGATAGTGGGAGCTGAAAGGGATCGTCCTTTTCTCAGGTATAAGAGAAAATCAGCTATTTGAGCTACAGAGGTACTGGTCGAGGATACAGAAACTGACTTGCACCAGTCTCGGAAGACTTCCCACTTCGATTGGTAGACTCTAATGGTGGACGCTCTCCTTGCTCTAGCAATCGCACTGGCTGCCTCCTTCGAAAAGCCTCTAGCTCTCGAGAGTCTTTCGATAGTCTGAAGGCAGTCAGACGAAGAGCGAGGAGGCTTTGGTGTACCTTCTTTACGTGAGGCTGACGTAGAAGGTCTACCCTTAGAGGAAGACTTCTGGGAACGTCTACTAGCCATCGAAGTACCTCGGTGAACCATTCTCTCGCGGGCCAGAGGGGAGCAACTAGCGTCAACCTTGTCCCTTCGTGAGAGGCGAACTTCTGCAGTACCTTGTTGACAATCTTGAACGGTGGGAATGCGTAGAGATCCAGATGTGACCAATCTAGGAGAAAGGCATCTATATGTATTGCTGCTGGGTCCGGGACTGGGGAGCAATAGATTGGAAGCCTCTTGGTCAGCGAGGTTGCAAAGAGATCTATGGTTGGTTGGCCACAAGTGGCCCAAAGTCTCTTGCACACATCCTTGTGGAGGGTCCATTCTGTTGGAATTACTTGCCCTTTCCGACTGAGACAATCTGCTATGACATTCAAGTTGCCTTGGATGAACCTCGTTACTAGGGAGATGTCTTGACATTTTGACCAGATGAGCAGGTCCTTTGCGATCTCGTACAACGTCCGTGAGTGGGTCCCTCCTTGTTTGGAGATGTACGCCAAGGCCGTGGTGTTGTCTGAGTTTACTTCCACCACTTTCCCTCGAAGGAGAGACTTGAAGCTTTTCAAGGCCAGATGTACTGCCAACAGCTCCTTGCAGTTGATATGCATGCTCCTCTGACTCGAGTTCCACAGTCCTGAGCATTCCCGACCGTCTAGTGTCGCGCCCCAGCCCACGTCCGATGCGTCTGAGAAAAGAACGTGGTTGGGAGTCTGAACAGCCAGGGGAAGACCCTCTCTTAGGTTGATATTGTCCTTCCACCAAGTCAGACAAGACTTCATCTTTTCGTAAATCGGGATCGAGACCGCTTCTAGCGTCTTGTCCTTTTTCCAGTGAAAAGCTAGATGGTATTGAAGCGGACGGAGGTGTAGTCTTCCTAGTGACACAAATTGTTCCAGGGATGATAGCGTCCCTACCAGACTCATCCACAGCCTGACTGAGCAGCGTTCCTTCTTCAGCATGTTCTGGATGAATAACAGGGCTTGACTTATTCTGGGGGCCGACGGAAAAGCCCGAAAAGCTAGACTGTGAATCTCCATCCCTAAAGACACAATAGTTTGGGATGGGACCAGTTGCGACTTTTCCAAATTGACTAGGAGTCCCAATTCCTTGGTCAGATCTAGAGTCCACTTGAGATCCTTCAGACAGCGACGACTGGAAGAGGCTCTGAGAAGCCAGTCGTCCAAATAAAGGGAGGCTCGGATGTCCGATAAGTGGAGGAATTTGGCTACATTCCTCATCAGCCTCGTAAACACGAGAGGAGCTGTGCTTAGGCCAAAGCACAGGGCCCGAAACTGGTAGACCACATTTTCGAAAACGAATCTCAGAAAAGGTTGGGAGTCTGAGTGAATGGGGACGTGGAAGTAGGCGTCCCTTAGGTCTAGGGAGACCATCCAGTCTTCCCTTCTGACCGCTGCTAAGACTGACTTTGTGGTCTCCATGGAGAACTTCGTCTTTGTGACAAAGACATTCAGAGCACTGACGTCTAGCACCGGTCTCCAACCTCCTGTCTTCTTTGAAACCAGGAAGAGGCGGTTGTAGAATCCCGGTAATTGAAGGTCCGAGACTTTGACCCCCGCTCCCTTCTCTAGCAAAAGAGACACTTCCAGTTTCAGGGCTTGTCTCTTTTCTTCCTCTCTGTACCTGGGAGAGAGATCGATGGGAGACGTTGCTAGAGGGGGTTTGCGTACAAAAGGGATTTTGTACCCCTCTCTGAGCAACTTCACAGATTGTGAATCTGCGCCTCTCCTCTCCCAGGCTTGCCAGAAGTTCTTGAGTCTGGCTCCCACTGCTGTCTGAAGTTGCGGGCAGTCAGACTCTGCCCTTAGAGGACTTGGATCCTTTCCTCTTCCCTCGCTTCCCTTCGGCACGAGCACCTCCTCTGCTGGAGGCTCTGCCACGAAAGGGCGGAATAAAGCGAGACGCTGGAGTGTCAATCCTCGGTCTAGCAGACAATGTAGGCAAAGGGGGAGCTTTGCGAGCTGAGGACGCAACCAGATCGTGAGTGTCCTTCTGCACTAACGAAGCAGCAATTTACTTTATCAAGACTTCTGGAAACAGGCACTTGGAAAGGGGAGCAAAGAGAAGCTCAGATCTCTGGCATGGTGTAACTCCAGCAGACAGGAACGAGCAGAGAGACACTCGCTTTTTCAGGACTCCGGACGCAAATGAGGCAGCAAGCTCATTCGACCCATCACGGACGGCCTTGTCCATGCAGGACATAATGAGCAAAGAAATCTCTTTATCTGTCGAAGAGATTTTCCTGCTTAGGGCTCCTAAGCACCAGTCTAAGAAGTTAAAGACTTCAAAAGCCCTAAAGATCCCTTTCATAAGGTGGTCCAGGTCCGATGATGACCAACAAATTTTTGAGCGTCTCATGGCAAGGCGGCGGGGAGAGTCTACAAGACTTGAGAAGTCGCCCTGGGCAGAGGCAGGAACTCCCAAGCCGAGAACTTCTCCCGTGGCATACCAGACGCTCGATCTAGAAGAGAGTTTAGCAGGGGGAAAGGCAAATGCTGTCTTCCCTAAACTCTTCTTGGACTCTAACCAGTCTCCTATCAGCCGCAAAGCTCTCTTAGACGAGCGTGCGAGGACGAGTCTAGTAAAGGCAGGTGCGGTAGAAGGCATGCCTAATACAAACTCTGACGGCGGAGAACGCGGAGCCACAGAAACAAACTGGTCAGGAAACAACTCTTTGAAAATAGCCAAGACTTTTCTTAAGTCCAAAGAGGGTTGAGTTGACTTAGGCTCGTCCAGTTCTGATTGTTGATCATCTTGTTGTGCAGCAACATCATCATCAGAAAGTTCCTCATCCGAAAACTGATGAGGAAACGGCAACGGAGTGGGCAACGTCTGGTTCGCTGAGTCCGGTCGCACTGGTGCATGCGTGACGGAGCCGGACGCAACGTCATGGAACTGCTGCACAGTCTGTGAACTGTCAACAACCATGGGAGCGCGAGGACGCACAGCGTCTACCCGAGACTGTCTAGACCGACTGGGTTGCGCAGTGGAAACCACACTGGGTTGCGGAGGTTGACGCACCGCGTCAAAACAAGTCACCTCTGATGGTTGTTGAACGTCCTGAACGTCAACAACCACCTCCGTGCGTCGCTTAACGTCAACGTGCGGCTGGTAACCCACACTAGATCGCATCGGTGGAGGAACCCCCTCAACTGGTATACGCGAGAAGGTTACCTCAGCGTCAACAGGACGCACAACCGATCGCTTGGAAGGTTGTTGGCTAGCTACGGCAGCAACCTTCTCCGCATGAAAGTCCCGCATCAAAGACGTAAACTTGGACTGCATGTCTTGCAGCAAAGCCCATTTAGGGTCTACGGGAGCAGGTGCGGCGACAGACGGTGTTAGTGCCTGAAGCGGTACCGCTTTGCCTCTCTTAGGCGGTGAGCAGTCATCAGATGACGGCAACGAGTCCGAACTGACCCAGTGGCTACAACCGGGACGTTGGACTTGTCCTGAAGGGACCGATTTACGTTTTAAAGGTCGTGAGACCTTGGTCCAAAGTTTCTTACGAGAAACACCTTCAGACGACGAGGTATAAATGGGCTCTCTCGTCTTACGTAGGTAGGGGCGATCTTGGGGAGATACGCCTGATACCATGGAGGGAACGTCTGTTCGCTGATTAAAGCCTCTCGAACCCATGCGTCGTGCGACATTGCTTCTCCCCTGGACTTGGGAGCTTGCAAGAGGTCCCGGACTAGGAGGACGACAGGCACGAACAGACGAACCCTCAAGCGCAACACTGTTCACAACACTATCACTTGGCACTTTAGCACTTCCCACTGCACTTTGGCACTTAAGCTCCTTAACATCCGCCATGAGCTGATTGCGGTCACTTGCAAGGGACTCAACTCTCTCCCCCAGGTCATGGATGGCACGCATCATGTCAGCCATCGATGGTTCCTGAGTGCTAGGAGGGGGGTTAGGAACAACCACTACAGGGGAAGGAATAGGTTGTGGGGCATGAGGAGAGGAAACATCAATAGACCTAGAAGAACTTCTCCTAACTCTATCTCTCTCTAGCCTGCGTGTGTACTTTTCAAATTCGATAAAATCGAATTCCGAAAGGCCCACGCACTCCTCACACCGATCTTCCAATTGACAGGTTTTACCCCGACAATTGGAACAAACAGTGTGAGGGTCGATAGAAGCCTTCGGAAGACGCCTAGAACAGTCCCTAGCATTGCATTTTCTAAATTTGGGAACTTGTGAAGGGTCAGCCATTTTGAATTGGTCAAGGGAAAATTCCAAAAAACGATCTAAGTCATCAACAATGAATCCGATACAAAAAAAAGAGTTCAAGGATTTATTTGAAGAAAAACCCTGCACAGCGAAAGCTCAAAACCAGAATATAGTACTTCACCAAAGATGATGTGAAAAACTCCAGTTTAGCAACAGCGAGTAAAGTACGTCTTGTCGACACGTCGACAGAGAGAAAATTGAGTCTTTGTTTACATAGAGCTTGGTATCTGGCCGACAGATGGCGCTGTTGGGCACACCCGCAACCTGTATAGCGATCGCTGGCGAGTTTTTTCTGTACAGTTTTTGTCTGTCGAGCAACAAAATTGCAGCTATATATTCACCGGCTAAGTTAAATATTTAAAAAGTACATATATTACAGTAATATACTGTACATTACAGTATCAGTGAGTATTAGGTTACAGTACAGTATTGCTACATAAGAACAACTTTTGCTATACAGAACAGTAAGGGGATGATGAAGACTCTGTAAACTTTACCTTTGCACAATAAAGTACTGTAACCTTACTGTGTCCAGTACATAGTGTATGTGTGCAAATGTTCTGTACACTGTACATATTATATACTGTTGTAAAAACCAAATCAAAACTATTAGGCAGTATTTACTGTGTTAATCATCAGTTCGGGCACCCGCTTGTGGCAAGAAGCAGTGACTTTTTAAGTTAGGAGCTAGCCCACCCTAATTTAACATATATTAGCAAATTTTTGCTTATCGCGACTGTCTCTGTAACCTAAATATCGCAATAAGTGAGGTCTGACTGTATACATAACTTACATTACTTTCACACCACATGAAAAAATAATGTAATGGCAGATACACTATGCCACATTAATCACAGACTGATGATTGCCAAGCTTTTTGGTTAACCACCTGACTTCTCAAGGAACATCACTCTGACGACATAAATTCAAATTTTCTTATCCTCAACATTCCATAATATACCCAAAGCTTTGGTTGCCCAGATAACCCTTCAAGAATCCAGAGGGAATACAAAAACTGGTCTAGGGGCAGTCACAATAATCTAACATGGGTATTAATATGTATTTCTGTTACAGTGAACCCTCGTTTATCGCGGTAGATAGGTTCCAGTCGCGGCCGCGATAGGTGAAAATCCGCGAAGTAGTGACACCATATTTACCTATTTATTCAACATGTATATTCAGACTTTTAAAACCTTCCCTTGTACGTAGTACTGTTAACAAACTACCCTTTAATGTACAGAACACTTAATGCATGTACTACAGTACCCTAAACTAAAACAGGCACAAATATTAAAGGTGATTTTATATCATGCATTTCCTAAACATGCTAAAAAGCACGATAAAAAATGGCAACCAATGTTTTGTTTACATTTATCTCTGATCATAATGTAGAAACAAACTGGAGGTAGAGCTTTGCTTATTACCCAGAAATATTTCCCATACTTTTCCCTTAGAACTACATCACATCTTCCTACTTTAGATATATATACTGTGTATATATATATATATATATATATATATATATATATATATATATATATATATATATATATATATATATATATATATATATATATATATATATATATATATATATATATATATATATGTGTGTGTGTGTGTATATATATATATATATATATATATATATATATTTATATGTATACACATATACATACCTACATATATACATAAATACATGCATACATATATATATATATATATATATATATATATATATATATATATATATATATATATATATATATATATATATTACTGTATATATATGGGTTATGGAAAAAATCCGCGAAGTGGTGAATCCGCGATGGTCGAACCGCGAAGTAGCGAGGGTTCACTGTATCTATTGATATACTTTTTCTTTTTATGCTGTTTATAATGTATTCTGAAGTTGAATATTTTTTACTTTCATAATAAGCTAAAAATGAATTAACAAGATTGTCCTTCAAAAGGCCTAGTTGCATTTCAACATAATAGATATAAAAATAATAATAATAATAATAATCCTTAGTTAACAATGGGTAGGATTTTTACACTTACTAGTTCCATATCACTATGCTAAAAAATATGACCTCTTCAACCCCCAAGACCAATCCTGGAGAAGTCCAGCTCCCAAATGGTATGTACAGTATATTGAAACCATCAATATAAGACATTTATTATACTACGCATACCTAACGCTATTTATAGGGGTATTCGCTGAATGACGAGCCATTAGATTTTTAGAAAAGCTTAACTACCCCTTTCACTCACACACCTGGGCTGAGAACCTCACATTGCTTGGAGGTAGAACTTCAAGGGGGATTGGTGCTAGCACGCCAGTCTGTATAAATAGCTACAGGTTTGTATTGTTAGGAAACATACAAATAACTTAAAATTTGTCAAATTTGTCATTTGTTCCATCACTACATCCAAACCAACACTATTTACAGGGGGTTGACTTACCCTTTAGGAGGGCGGGAGTCCTTGCCAATCTGGCATATTGGCTTTGACCCGGGGATTCCCCTTTATGTGTTTAGCACATAATAGGTGGAAACCCCTGTGCCTCACTAAAACTGGTCATGCATGATCCGCGGTCTACTCAAGCTGTGTGTTTCTGATACTAGCAATATAACTATCAATGCAAGATTTCTTCCAAATCATAGGAATCTTCAAAGGTTACCAAGACATTCCAAAACAGCCCCATCAATAGGGTATGGGGACGTATCAGTACTGACACAATACCAGGTTACACAAGGGAAATATAGTTTTCCTGCAGTTGGTTGAGGTCAGCTTTGCAGAGGACCCTGGGTACTGATTTCCCCAAGAGAGGAGAAGATTAAGAAAAGTAGGAGTCCGTCATTCCTAATCATTCATTCAGACTAATCCTGGTCAACCAATGCCCTCCACCTTCTGATACTTTCCATCACGGAGCCTGAGGTGAGGTGTTACACCAGTTGTCGTGCAGCCACCACAGGACCAAGTAAAAAAGTTTCCATGCTCCTGTGGGTTACGTCTTCCAGGTAGTGGGCGGTAAAAGTCATCTAAAGATTCCCTGCACCCGCCTGTAGAACCTGCACCACAGCGTAGTTTCATCCGAACGCCAGGGACGTAGTAATGCCCGTGAATTCATATACTCTGGGTTGACGTGTTGGAGGAGGATCAGGATTCAGTGCCAGGTCAATAGCCTTGCAAATCCAGGCAGAGATGCTGTTCTTCATGATCCTCCTCTTGACCATCCACGTGATGACGAAGAGTGCTGGCACACGGGGACGAGCTGTTGATGTCACTTTGAGGTAATACCTCAAACTCCTTAATGGACATGGTAACAGTTGATCTTGCTTCAGACTGGGGACGGGTAAGTTCATAACTTCATATGAGGCGAAAAAGTTCCAGCAAAGAGGAAATATATACTCCTTTCAGCATAAAAGATGAGACTGAAGGCTGAGCGGTAACCTTTTACTTCCGAAACCAAAAGGAGCACTTCCTCCCACAGGTGCACAAGGAATTCCGCTATTGCTAGAATAGTGGCATCGAGGGGAGAGATACCTATTCTACGGCACCAACCACAGAAGAGTGTCCACTTTGCCTGGTAGACTGAAGCTGATGATCTTCGCAGGTGTCCAGCCATCTGCTTTGCAACTTGTTACGAAAATCCTCTCTGAATGAGGCGGTCCTGGATAGTCTCCAGGCGTGAAGTCGTAGCAAAGTTATAGCTTTGTGGAAGATGTTGGCATGTGGTTGTCTGAGATAGTGTCGTGGAGGGAGTTCTCTTGGAAGCTTCGTTAAGAGCTGCAGAAGGTCTGGAAACCATTCTGCGTGATGCCATAGCGGAGCTATGAGGGTCATCGAGAGATTGACCGATGTTCTGGTCTTGTTGAGTACTCTTCTGATCAGACAGAATGAGGGAAAGGTGTGAACACCGATGTTGTCCCACCGTTGTTGGAATGCATCTTGCCAGAGAGCCTTGGGATCAGGGACTGGAGAGTAGTACGAGAGCCTAAAATTCCAGGACATTGTGAACAGGTCCACAGTTGGGGAACCCCGCAATGTCCAGACTTTGTTGGCTACTAGACGATTCAAAGACCACTTGGAGCCCACTATCTGTGTCGCTCTGCTCAGATTGTCTGCAAGCACATTCCTTTGGCCAGAAATGAAGCAAACTAATAAGGTCACCGAGTTGCCCTATGCCCATCTCAGGATCTTTACTGCCACATGGGATAAGGGCTGCGAGAAAGTACCAAATTGTTTGTTGATGTAAGCCACCACTGTGGTGTTATCACTCATCACCACCAAGTGGCCGGCCAGGAACTGTTGGAATTGTTGAAGGATCAGAAAGGGGCCCTTCATCGCTAAGAGATTTATGTGCTGGTACTTTTCAGACTCTGACCATATGACAGAGGTCGTTTGGTGCAGCACGTGGGCTTCCCACCCTTCTTTTGATGCATCTGAAGAGGGCATCAAGTCTGGAGACCACCCACCACTCAAAGTCCTTTCATTCTTCTGGTACAATGGGGACCAGAATGTCAGAGGAATTGATGGCCTGAATCCAGTTGGTCTTTAGCCGACATTATAGTGATCGAATCTTGAGGCAGCCTGGGAAATAGACAAGCCAGGGATGATAGGTGCCCGAGGAGAGACAAGCAACTCTGGGCTGGGTGTTCTGTTCATCTGAGGAATGCTCTTGCAACCTTCCTCAGCCTCACTAGCCTGTCATCTGATGGGAAGACTTTCTTAAGGTTGGTGTCTATTTTCATAACTAAATATACCAGATATTGAGAGGGAAGCAGTGATGACTTCTCGAGTTTTACCATGATCCCCAGATTTTGGCAAAGCCTCAGAAGTTTGTCTCTGTGTTGAAGAAGGGTCGCCACCGAGTCTGCTAGAATCGGCCAGTCGTCCAGGTAGCATAGGAGACAGATACTAATTCTGTGAGCCCAAGATGACACTAAGGTAAACTCTCGTGAAGCCCTGAGGTGCTGTGAAAAGACCAAAGCACAGCATCTTGAACTAGTATTTCTTGTCTAGTATGATTCTCAGATACTTTCTTGAAGACAGATGGATTGAGATCTTGAAATATGTGTTATTTAGGTCCAGTGTACACATGATGTTCTGTGGTCTTACTGCTTATCTGACCGTGTCTGCCGTCTCCATACTGAATGGCGTTTTCTTGACAAACTTGTTAAGAGCCGGGAGGTCGATGACTGGCCTCCAGTCTCCAGATGCCTTTTTCACAAGAAAGAATTGACGGAAAAAGCCAGGGGAATCGTTGAGGACCTCTTGGAAAGCGCCCTTCTAACATGGTCCGGACTTCAGCCCGAAGGGCCTGCTCCTTTGCGGATCCCTTTGCATAGGAGCTCGATGGAACAGGAGCTTTGGTCAATAGAGGGAGATTGTGTGAGCGGGACACGATACCCTTAACGAATCATGGAGACTGTCCAGGATTCGGCCCCGAGCTGCATCCACCTCTGCCAGCAGCGATGCAGGCATCCACCCACTAGTGGACAAGCAGGAGGATTGCCCATGCTACCGGTTGCGGACTCGGCCGCCTACCCTAGGATACTTTCCTGATCAAGACGAGAGGACATAGAACCTTTCCTGTCCTTAGCAGGAAAGGTCTTCTTACATACCTTTGGTCAATTGGCTGCTGTCTCGGTCATTGGCAGTCTCTGCTGCTGTTTTTTCTGTGGAGGAGGAGGTGATCTAAAAGGCCGGAATGTCAAGGCACTATGGAGGAGGCTGTCCTGGTTGGACTTACTTCCTCTCTCCGCAGCCCGCTCAACGTCTTCCAGGTCGAACAAGGAGGATCCCTCCAGAGAGGAGTTCCTGGGTCTCGTCACCTCGTTTTTGTGGGACTTGGCGATGAAACCTTTCTGCTATCAAGTCCCTTCCCTAAGGATGATGTTTGCCCACACGTTCACTACTTGGCGGACCAGGAACTCAATGGTTCGAGTTCCTGATAGTAGAAAGGTTTCCATCATTTTCCTGGAGCTTTCCTTGGACCAGTCCTTGGTCCTCAACAGGTTGCCCACCGACCCTAACCAGAGGTAAAGCCATGTAGTAACCTGCATGGTATACTTCACCACCTTTTCCTGGTTGAGGATCTCAGATACGGAGAACGAGACCTGCAATCCAGAGTCTCTCTCTAGAGATCTCTTTGGTCAATTCCTCCAACAAATGGTGAAGAGGAAGGGCTGGAAGAGGCTCAATGAAGACCTCATAGTAGTTCCTCTGCTGCACATACAGCGACAGGAAGAGTCTTAAGGATCAACCTGCCCGGAGGGAGCTGGAGGAGCCAGTGATCTGAGCCATTTCCTTCCAATGGAGACTCTTAAGACCCCGAGACCAGGACAAAGTAGCTTCTCTAGGAGGAGGAACCGTGGATTTTTGTCTTGGATCCGCAGGAGGAGAGGAAAACTTCAGCAGAGGCATCCTAGGTGTTCCCAAGGGACGAACCAGGGGAACAACTGTTACAACAGCCTAGAGGACAGCCCTAACCAAGATGCTCCGAACCACAGTTCCTGACCCATGGCGGTGCTGGCTGAAAGATACCCTAAGAGGATTGACGATGAGGATTTCAACAGTCGCCATACCTGAGATAGATGACAATCGGGCTGGAGGCTGTCGTTTTGAAGGCTCCTCCTTACAGGGAAAGGGACAAGACGAGTTACCAGTTCTTTAGGCGCCTTGAACGTCAGGTCTTACCAAAGGTTATTCTGTTGGGGGACGTCCTCGTCACGTTCTGTTCTCCTGGGAGAATGCGATGACATGCGCTTGCAAACAGAAGAGTGAGGTGAGGGCAAACGGCGAGAAAATGAATGTGTCCGCTACAGAGAACAGTTAGAGGCTCGTGAAGGAGAGGGCTTAGGTGTTAGTCTCCTATCTTGTGAATGATGACGTTCCTTAGAACGGCGACGTTCTGGCGAGCCATGACAATATTGAGGCGACCTCTGAAGCTCTTTCGAGCGCTGGGTGGAGGGCAAACGCTGTATGGAGGGCAAATGTCTCCTAGTCACAGTAGAGTGAAGAGTGAAGAGAGTTCGCTGCTTTATGAGCTGCTGATGGATAGAAAGTGGTTGGAGCGCCGGGAGGTCAGCGAGCGACGAGCAGTTGGTGAATGTCTATTGCCTGCCGATTGTTTAGAGGATCGGCGAGCTGGTGAACAGCGAGCAGCAAGAGACTGACAGCTTGAAGGTTGTCGTTTGACTTCCGATCTTCTAGGAGATTGGAGAGTCGGTGGTGAACGACAGGTTGATATGGACTGAAGAGTAGTCGAAGGCCGGTAGTGAGCTGGCGAACGGCGAGACATCAGAGAATGATAACCGTCGTCGAACGGCGAACCATTGGGGAATGACCAACTGTTAATGAACGATGAACAGCTGGTCATTGACGAAAGCACGAGTGACAAGGAGCTGGGCAACTGAGAACAGTCAGCGCCTTGGAGTTACTGGAACTTGGCGAGCAGGTCGGGAATCTGGAGATTCAATGGGCGATGGCGAGCCACAAACAGTAGTTCATTAACGAGCTCTTGGCGAAGAGTGGTGGACTGGCAAACACGACAAGGATGGCGAACAGCGAGTCCGAGGAGAGGCCGGTGACACAGGCGAGGGTCGGGAACCAGTGGGCAAACGGCGAGACTGACAAAATTTGTCAGACTGACGATCTTTAGGTAAAGACGAGTGCTGAGGAGTGGGTGAACGGTGAGGTCCTTGACGATCCTACAGGCAGTAATTTTAGACTTCTGGAAGCGTTGAAAACATTATATAGGCTGTCTTAGCAAAGATCTGGCTATACTTTTAGACTTCTGGAAGAACTGAAGGGGATCGTTCAGCACCAGATGGTGAAGAGACAAACAGATGTTCTTGTAGAAGGACACTCCAAAATCAAACCATTGTTTTCGAATCTTGGGTAGTGCCATAACCTCTATACCATGGTCATTCACTGTCTTGGGTTAGAGTTCGCTTGCTTGAGGGTACACTCGGGCACACTGTTCTATCTTATATATTATTTCTCTTCCTCTTGTTTAGTTAAAAGTTTTTATAGTTTATAAAGTGATACCTATTTTAATATTGTTGCTCTTAAAATATTTTATTTTTCCTTGTTCCCTTTCCTCACTGAGCTATTTTCCCTGTTGGAGCCCCTGGGCTTATATCATCCTGCTTTTCCAACTAGGGTTGTAGCTTAGCAAGTAATAATAATAATAATAATAATAATAATAATAATAATAATAATAATAATAATAATAATAATAATAATCTGGCAGGCTTCCGAGGTGTCTCTATGGGGGTTCTCCATCACAAACTCGAGGTGGCTACCCACATTAGAGACTTGCCACAGACTTTTCTACACCCCTGAAGAAAGATCGGCAAGAGGGGGGGGGTTGTAGTCCTCGGTAAAGGCACCAGCAGCGGCAGAAGAGGCAGGACCGGAATCAACGGACGGGGCCGCAGGTGACACCCCAAGGTCTTGAAGGTCCACACTAAGCAAGGCCAACGGATCCACCTCCAAGGAGGAAGAACGTTGCCTCTCAGCGCCAACCTAAAGGAACTGCAACAGGGCCGGAGAAAACCAGGGACGGCCACACCTGAAGAACATCAGAAGAGTAAGGACTCCCCCAAGGGAAGGGGGCCACTACGCTAGGGGAAGCAGCACCGTCTTTCAAGAACCAAGGTTGTCCTGGTGTTAATCGGCATGCACTACTGTTTGACTGTTCCCTGGAAGAAACCGGCCGAACAAGAGCTTCAGAGGAAGGTCGGGGGCGGAAGAACATTTGGATTTCTTCGACTTCGAGGAAGACCCCAAAACGACGAATCCCTCTTAGCCTTCTTCTTCCATCGACGTCCAAACTTTTTACACCGGGAGCCAGACCACTCTCGGCAATCAGGACAGTTATCATCACTATCGCATCGTTACCCTCTACAAACAGGACATAACTCTTGAGGATCAATATCCACAGAGAATATAAAAGTCCCACAGGAGCGGCCCTCAGGTCCTGGGCAGGTCCGCATATCTATGGCAAGATGAAGAACGCACTGTAAAGAATAAGCAAAAATAAAAATGTTATTTTTATTAATAAAATAAATTTTTGAATATACTTACCCGATAATCATGTAGCTGTCAACTCCGTTGCCCGACAGAATTCTATGGAGGGATACGCCAGCTATCACAATACTAGAAGGGGGTGTATTTACCAGCGCCACCTGTGGCCAGGTACTCAAGTACTTCTTGTTGACACCTCCTCAATTATTCCTCGGTCCACTGGTTCTCTATGGGGAGGAAGGGAGGGTCGATTAAATCATGATTATCGGGTAAGTATATTCAAAAATTTATTTTATTAATAAAAATAACATTTTTCAATATTAAACTTACCCGATAATCATGTAGCTGATTCACACCCAGGGGGGTGGGTGAAAACCAGTGTACAAGATTAAAGGATAGCTAAGTATCCCATATTTCATATAATCAGTTATCCACAATAACAATGAAATAATAAGTACCTGGTAAGGAAGTCGACTTGAACCGTTACTCTGCCTTTAATAAGATCGTCTTCCTTACTGAGCGCAGCGTTCCTCTTGGGAGGCTGAATCAACTCAAAGGTGCTAAAGTATACAGGGCTGCAACCCATACTAAAGGACCTCATCACAACCTTTAACCTTGGCGCTTCTCAAGAAAGAATTGACCACCCGCCAAATCAACAAGGATGTGGAAGGCTTCTTAGCCGACCGTACAACCCATAAAAAGTATTCAAGAGAAAGGTTAAAAAGTTATGGGATTATGGGAATGTAGTGGCTGAGCCCTCGCCTACTACTGCATTCGTTGCTACGAATAGACCCAGGGTGTAGCAGTACTCGTAAAGAGACTGGACATCTTTGAGATAGAATGATGCGAACACTGACTTGTTTCTCCAATAGGTTGCATCCATAACACTCTGCAGAGAACGGTTCTGTTTGAAGGCCACTGAAGTAGCCACAGCTCTCACTTCATGTGTCCTTACCTTCAGCAAAGCAAGGTCTTCTTCCTTCAGATGAGAATTTGCTTCTCTAATCAGAAGCCTGATGTAGTAAGAAACTGAGTTCTTAGACATTGGTAGAGAAGGCTTCTTGATAGCACACCATAAGGCTTCTGATTGTCCTCGTAATGGTTTTGACCTTCTTAGATAGTACTTAAGAGCTCTAACTGGGCAAAGTACTCTCTCCAGTTCGTTCCCCACCATGTTGGACAGGCTTGGGATCTCGAACGACTTAGGCCAAGGACGGGAAGGAAGCTCGTTTTTAGCCAAAAAACCGAGCTGCAAGGAACATGTAGCCGTTTCAGATGTGAAACCTATGTTCCTGCTGAAGGCGTGGATCTCACTTACTCTTTTACCTGTTGCTAAGCACACGAGGAAAAGAGTTTTTAATGTGAGGTCCTTAAAAGAGGCTGATTGGAGCGGTTCAAATCCTGATGACATTAGGAACCTTAGGACCACGTCTAGATTCCAGCCTGGAGTGGACAACCGACGTTCCTTTGAGGTCTCAAAAGACCTAAGGAGGTCCTGTAGATCTTTGTTGGAGGAAAGATCCAAGCCTCTGTGGCGGAAAACCGCTGCCAACAAACTTCTGTAACCCTTGATCGTAGGAGCTGATAGGGATCTTACGTTCCTTAGATGTAACAGGAAGTCAGCAATCTGGGTTACATTGGTACTGGTTGAGGAAAACTGCATTGGCCTTGCACCAGCTTCGGAAGACTTCCCATTAAGACTGATAGACTCTGAGAGTGGATGTCGTCTTTGCTCTGGCAATCGCTCTGGCTGCCTCCTTCGAAAAGCCTCTAGCTCTTGAGAGTCTTTCGATAGTCTGAAGGCAGTCAGACGAAGAGCGTGGAGGTTGGGTGTACCTTCTACACGTGAGGTTGACGCAGAAGGTCCACTCTAGGAGGAAGAGTCCTGGGAACGTCGACCAGCCATTGTAGTACCTCAGTGAACCATTCTCTCGCGGGCCAGAGGGGAGCAACCAACGTCAGCCGTGTCCCTTTGTGAGAGGCGAACTTCTGAAGTACCCTGTTGACAATCTTGAACGGCGGGAATGCATACAGGTTGAGATGGGACCAATCCAGCAGAAAAGCATCCACGCGAACTGCTGCTGGGTCTGGAATCGGAGAACAATACAAGAGGAGCCTCTTGGTCATCGAGGTAGCGAATAGATCTATGGTTGGCTGACCCCACAGGGCCCAAAGTCTGCTGCAAACATTCTTGTGAAGGGTCCACTCTGTGGGGAAGACCTGACCCTTCCGGCTGAGGCGATCTGCCATGACATTCATATCGCCCTGAATGAGCCTCGTTACCAGCGTGAGCTTTCGATCTTTTGACCAAATGAGGAGGTCCCTTGCGATCTCGAACAACTTCCTCGAATGAGTCCCTCCCTGCTTGGAGATGTAAGCCAAGGCTGTGGTGTAGTCGGAGTTCACCTCCACCACCTTGTTAAGCTGGAGGGACTTGAAGTTTATCAAGGCCAAATGAACTGCCAACAACTCCTTGCAATAGATGTGAAGTGTCCTTTGCTCCTGATTCCATGTTCCCGAGCATTCCTGTCCGTCCAGTGTCGCACCCCAGCCCGTGTCCGATGCGTCCGAGAAGAGACGGTGGTCGGAGGTCTGAACAGCCAATGGTAGACCTTCCTTGAGAAGAATGCTGTTCTTCCACCACGTTAGAGTAGACCTCATCTCTTCGGAAACAGGAACTGAGCCCGTCTCTAGCGTCATGTCCTTTATCCAGAGAGCAGCTAGATGATACTGAAGGGGGCGGAGGTGGAGTCTCCCTAACTCGATGAACAGGGCCAGCGATGAAAGTGTCCCTGTTAGACTCATCCACTGCCTGACTAAGCATCGGTTCCTTCTCAGCATGCTCTGGATGCATTCTAGGGCTTGGAAGATCCTTGGGGCCGACGGACAAGTCCGAAAAGCTCGACTCTGAAGATCCATACCCAAGGAGACAATGGTCTGGGATGGAACGAGCTGAGACTCCTCAAAATTGACCAGGAGGCCCAGTTCCTTGGTCAGATCCATAGTCCATTTGAAAATCTCCAGACAGCAACGACTTGAGGGAGCTCTTAAAAGCCAGTCGTCTGACGGAGCCGGACACAAGATCATGATACTGCTGCACAGTCTGTAAACTGTCAATCATGGGCAAGCGAGGAAGTACAGTGACAACCCGAATCTGTCTAGACTGTCTGGGTCGTACAGACAACTCCTTAACGGGTTGCTGAGGTTGCCACTGAGTCACAACAAGTCCCTTCTGTTGGTTGTTGAACGTCTTCCCCGTGACACATTGACTCCGTAAACAAAAAATCCTCTAATAAGGACTAAGCTTTGACTGCATGTCATGCAACACAGCTCAAGGTCTATGGGAGCAGGTGTGGTAACAGACGGGATTAGCGGCTGAAGTGTAACCATTACCTTCCCTGTAAGCATGTTATGCTTAAATAAAAGTCCATAAGAGGTTATGCAGCTAAAGGCTCCCTCCAAATGACAGAGTCCTCAAGGGAATATCAGAAGGAGGGAGAAAAGAACTTTCTCATCTACAGGGACCTTATCCTAGAAAAGCTAAGTTCTCTGAGTGAGGGTTCACTGGTGCAAAGCAGCAGACTAGAAGGCAACGTTATGAAACTGCTTGACAGTCTAGTGAGTTGGCAACAACCCAAGATGTGTTGAGAAGCATGCGGTAAGGTATGCAGAGCATGATGTATGCAGAGTATGCTGTATGCAGAGCATGCTGTATGTAGAGCATGTTGTATGCAGAGCATGCTGAATGCAGAGCATGCTGTATGCAGAGCATGTTGTATGCAGAGCATGCTGAATGCAGAGCATGCTGAATGCTGAGCATGTAGAAAGCAGAGCCTGCTGTAAGCAGAGCCTGCTGAAAGGAAAGCAGAGCGTGTGCATGGCGTTTAACATTTCTCAGAAATTCCATGACCAGTGCTAGAGTGCTTTATGCATGCTTGCATGGGGTTTAAACCATGGTATGCTGAACAGCAGAGTCAGAACGAGCTGGAACAACAACAGAGGTTTCCTCAACTTGAGGGAAAACCTGAGGTTCAGACTGCATAGGCTGAACAACAGTCGGAGCAGAAGGCAGGTGCAAGGGTGAAGGAGGTTGACTCCTAGCAAGAGTTGCACCCAAGGATTGCACCAGCTGAGCGGAGGACGGAGGCGGAGTAGCCGTTCCTGTTCCTGAGAGATGAGTGGAGCATGAGAAGGTTGAGGCTGCGCAGAACAAGGTAAAGTTCTAGCAAGCTGAGGCTCCTGAGGCGCAAGTGCATGGTGTAGATGAGCTTGCCTAGAAGAGGGTTGAACTCGGTGCAGCGCTGGTTGAGCAGACAGACTCACGGAGGGGAGAGGTTGTTGTACCCCAACCGAGAGTTGCACCACTGGTGGAGCAGCAAGGGGAGGAGGAGGAAGAGTGTAACTCTCCTGATCCCAAAGCAAGGGTTGTCTTAAAGAAGGCTGAGGCTGAACAACACTGTGAACAGCAAACTCCGAAAGTGGTTCAACATCGTACGCCTGGCAGATGGTGCTGCGACCAGGCGGAGCAGGTGCAGGCTGGGCGAGCACAGGCGGAGCAGGTGCAGGCTGGGCGAGCACAGGTGCAGCGAGAACAGGTGGAGGGAGTGCAGGAGGTGCAACACTCTCAGCCCGACACTCACGCATCAAGTCCGAAAGCTGTGCTTGCATGGACTGTAGTAGAGTCCACAACATCGTACGCCTGGCAGATGGTACTGTGATCAGGCGGAGCGAGTTTAGGAGGAGGGAGTGTAGGCGGAGGCGGAGGAGCAACACTCTCAGCCCGACACTCACTCATCAAGTCCGAAAGCTGTGCTTGCATGGACTGTAGTAGAGTCCACAACATCGTACGCCTGGCAGATGGTACTGTGATCAGGCGGAGCGAGTGTAGGAGGAGGGAGTGTAGGCGGAGGCGGAGGAGCAACACTCTCAGCCCGACACTCACTCATCAAGTCCGAAAGCTGTGCTTGCATGGACTGTAGTAGAGTTCACAACATCGTACGCCTGGCAGGTGACTGTATGGACTGCAGTAGAGTTAACTTGGGGTCGGCAGACACTAAGTTCTGCTGAGGTAAAGCCTTAACAGCAGAGATCTGTTGTGGCAGAACCTTACTCCTCTTAGGCGGAGTGTAATCAACTGATGACTGAGGAGAGTCAGAGCTAACCCAATGACTGCATTCGGGTTGTGAACTTTAACTTCGTACGTCTGGCATAGGTCTGGACTTAACGTTTAAGAAGTCTTGAGACCTGAGACCAGTGTAACTCTGCCTTTATTTTCTCCCCTAATCTCTTCTGCAGACGAGCAAAATAAGGGCTCAATCGTCTGCGGGTGGGAGTGACGGTCTCGGTAAGACACGCCCACAACCACCGAGAATACTTCTGTGCGCCGATCAAGGCCTGCTGAACCCTTATGCCCTTCGACATTGCTTCTCCCCTGGGCTTGGGAGCTTGCAAGAGGTCCCGGACTGGGAGGACAACTGGCGCGCACAAAAGTACCCTCACGCACTAATCACTTATCACTTTGATTTCTGTTTGCACTTATTTCACTGAACTTTAAGTGGTTTGTACCTGAAATACGCAATTCTATCCTTTCTCAAAGATAGTAATTGCGAAAACAGAATTACAATGTAACAGAAAAATCTAATGAAAGATAATTCAGTGGTTGGAAAGAGACTAAACACTAGATCACTCTAGAAACGTTTAGTTTCTTCCCCTAAAGAGACTAGGGAGAAGAGCAACAAACGATAACGACGTTACTCGTACGCCTGGCAGGCTTGAATGAAACGTTTATCCTCTTTCTCCCTCCGTCTCTATCTCTCTCTCTCTCTCTCTCTCTCTTGACTTAGAACCTGAGAGAAGAGCCCAATCATATATATCGTTAAAACATATTATTGTTAAAGGAAAAAAACTGAAAAGTTCCTTTATTAGGATCAAAACCATTAAGTTAAGAAAGAATGAACAAAACGCTAGACACGGTTACTCTTACTGCAACGTGAAACCGTGAACATTCTTTCTCTATCGTAACAATAGAGTGCAAGTTGAACGTTCTGAACGTCAACAACTGCAGAGACAAAACAAAACGTTAGTTCAACTTTGAAAACAGTACGAGACTGTCAAAGAAAATCTTTCAAACTCTGTGGCGGAAATAGCATAATATGTTAACAGGTAAAACCGAAATGACGGGCTCAAAGTTTATTAACTTCGGTAAAAGACCGCCTACTATTAGGAAGGTCGAATATAAACAAATATAAAAATTAATTTTAATGAGTTTATAATAAAAGGAAGTTAATCGAAGAGGCCTATAAGAGGCGGAGAGATATAAAATAAATCTATAACTTTTGTTAAGCAAAATTAAGAAAGAGAGTCTATACTCTCTTAGACACCAACACTTCCGTCTAAGGGAAGGGTCGGCCATTGAAAGGTGAACGAGAGTTCATACTCTCTCGTCACCAAAATTAATCAAATTAATTCCAAAAGCTAACTAAGCTAATATAGAAGTTTTCCAGTAAAGCGACAGCCGAAATCAAAGAGAAATACTTCACCAAAGTCGTGAAAATACTCCAAGAACATAAGCGTATCCCAGAACGTCTTGCCGGAAGCACGACAGAGGAATAATTGAGGAGGTGTCAACAAGAAGTACTTGAGTACCTGGCCACAGGTGGCGCTGGTAAATACACCCCCTTCTAGTATTGTGATAGCTGGCGTATCCCTCCATAGAATTCTGTCGGGCAACGGAGTTGACAGCTACATGATTATCGGGTAAGTTTAATATTGAAAAATTAGTACAGTAATGGCAAGTCAAAAATTGGTGAGGATAAGAGCGGTAACGACCGATCACCACCCGAGCCTAAAGCAAAGTGAGGCTCAGAGCACAGGTGTGTGAGTGAAAGGGATAGTTACTATCCCAAACACCACTAAATAGTGGGCAGGTGGTTAACCCTACCTAAAAACTTAATGGCTCGTCATTTAGCTTCACCGAAAGTAATACCACTACGAATAGCATTGGTTTGTATGTCGTGACGGAACAAAAAATGAGTTATGAAAGTTGTCAAGACAACGAAGGCAGCAAATAAAACATACCTCCTGACAGGTGTTTTAAAAATGACAAATTCGAAGATAATTTGTATTTTTCCTAACCATACAAACCTTAGCTATTTACAAAGGGTATTACTTTTAGCGTAGCTGAAATGGCGAGCCATTAGAATTTAACGAGGGTGTATTACCCCCGCGCTAGTTAGCGGGGGGGTAGGGGAGTGGTAGCTAGCTACCCCTCCTCCCCCTCACACACAGGTGAATACTCACTTTCACTTAGAGGTAGGACTTGTCTTGGGGGACAGGGCTGGCGGGCAAATATGTGTAAATAGCTAAGGTTTGTATGGTTAGGAAAAATACAAATTATCTTCGAATTTGTCATTTGTTCCGTAACCGAAATACAAACCACGCTATTTACAAAGGGTGACTTATCCCTTAGGAAGGGTGGAAAGTCCCCAGCCATACTGGCTTTGGCTTTACCCGGGGACTCAGAATCCGAGTGAGTCGCACTCGAGAAAAGGAGTCCCTGCACCTCACAAGTTCCTTGCACCGCAAGGAACCATGTGGCCTACGTAAGCTTGTGTGTGAAGGAAGAAGTGTGACCCGTCTTAGGCAGTTGACCTGGAGTTCCAGAAGGAACTCTGGGTTAGGACGTTCCCAATACCACCTCGTCAGGGTATGGGGGACGCGACAGTATTGACTCAATACTCGGAACACAAGGAAGCATGGTTTACCTGCAGAGGTTCGAGGTCAGCTATGCAGAGACCAGGATGCTGCTTCCCCGTAGAGGGGATGATGAAGAAAGAAGTAAGGGCCAGACATACTTCTTTCGTTCATGCAGACTAAAACCTGATAACAATGCCCTCAACCTTCTGCTACCTGTCCAAAAAGGAGCCTGAGGTTAGACCAGCTGTTGTGTAGCCACCACAGAGCGATAGAAAACGTATCGAGACTCCTGTGGGTCACGCCCTGCAGGAAGCGGGCTGCGAAGGTCATCAGACGCTTCCAGACTCCAGCTTGTAGCACCTGCGTCACAGAGTAGTATTACTCGAAGGCGAGGGACGTTGCGATGTATCCAACATCGTGCTGTAGGGAGACGTGACGGGGGAGGGTCTGAAGACAGGTCGAGATGAATGTCCTTGAGTCCGGGCTGAAGAGGTGTACTGGTGACTCTCCCCCCATGTCCTCCTTGTGTTCCCAAATCGGCTGCAACTGAGGCCAAACTGCAGCTGTTCCCAGCGCTAACCTCTCGATTCCTGTACTGGCAAGAAAGAGAAGGTCTTGGGACATCAGACACAGAATGGAGACTCAAAATCTTGAATGAATCGGACCGAAGGGTCGGGACCCTCAGATTCTGAGTCTAGCCAACAACTCAGGAGCGAGCCTGAATGTTGCCTTCCCCTCTTCCTTAGAAAGGGGGGGAGTAGTAAGAGACCAAGAAGATTGCTTACACACTGGCCGTGGCCAGAGTGAGCAGAAGACCCAAGGCGGAATACAATCCGAGGCCTGTCGTAAAAGGGTCTTGAGAAGATCTCTTAAAGGACTAAAAGTCCGAGCCATGCTCCAAGTTGGAGGTCTTCCTCCGACTAGGGCAGGGACGATCGTAGCTTCGCATGAGCGAGAATAGATCCAGCGGGCAGGAAAAAGTTATTCCTTTAAGCCTGAAGGTCAGGGAAAGGCTGAGCGACAGGCTTCATTGCCAAGAGCGGAAAGGAGTTTCCTCCCGCCGAAAGGCAATAAGACCGTTATTGCTGGAGAAGAGGCCTCACGGGAAGAGGTATATCTCCCACGGCACCAACCACCTTAGACTCTTCACTTTGCCTGGGAGACCCCTGTGGATGACTATCGCAGATGACGCGACCTCCGTACCGCGACTGTAGCGGGTTGTCTCTTCTAGAGGAGGAAGCGTAGTGTCTCCAGGCATGAAGCCGAAGCGACGCCCCGGTTCGGGAGAGATGTCGCAGTGTGGTTGCTTGAGTAGCCTGCGCCGTGGGAGAAGCTCTCCCGGGAGTTCCGTCAGGGGAAGCAGAGGGTCCAGAAACCGTTCTGCGCATAGTCCCAGTGGAGCTCTCCCATTGAAAGGTTGACAGACAACCTGGATTTGTTGAGACCCATTGTCCGCAGACAAAAAGGAGGGAAGACGCAGGCGTCGAAGTTGTCCCACCATCACCGGAATGCATCTTGCCAGAGTCTCGGGGTCTGAGACTGGGGGGAAAACTAGCGGAAGCTTGAGGTTCCAAGCTGTCGCGATCAGGTCCCCCAGATCAGCACTTGCTGGTTACCCAAGGTCAAAGACCCCTAGGTACACTCTCTCTATGAGGCTCTGCTTGGATAGTCTGAGAGAAACATTCCCCTGCCTGGAATGAGAGAGCCGATGGTGGAATTGAGAGAATCTCAATCATCCCGGTATCTCTACTGCAAGATGTGAAGGTGTGAAAATGCGTCCCCTGCTGGTTAGCATGAAGTCGACACGCAACGGGGCGACTTGGCAGGAGCGGTAGGACTGAAGAGGGGCCAGACTAAGGCCCTTAAGCCTGCCTGAATGATGGAGAGGTATCCTTCAGGTCTTGACCATAGGCCTGGACCGGAACATGCCCCCCCCCCTTTCCTTTGACGAGTCCGAGAACCGCATCAAGAATGTGGGGAAAGGACGAGAATATCTACTACCATCAAGAGGCTCCATAGGTCAACACCCATTGCAGGTTTAATAGTTCCGCTGGTCCCATAGGGCCAGGGGAGTCCGGTTAAACATTGCCTGAAGCCACCGGAACTTGGATCGCCCCACATGGAACTTATCCTGAGGCGACCGTTCGGACTATAAACGGGTCAATGAGGAAAGAAGAACTAGGAAACGTTCCAAGGTAGGGCTGAAAACTCTGCTTGACTGAGAACAGGTACTGCGACTCTCCTCAGTCTTGCCACAGTCAACCGAAAGGAAGGCTCGGAGGATGTGGGTAACAGAATCTGGCGTCCCCAGGTGGTCACCCATCCAAGTGCCGACGTTGCTTAACCTCGCTGGACGGACGAGAAGCGGGGTTTCCAACGTGGTAAGGCGGTTGACTCAATATCATGGCCAGATACTCCAGATGTTGAGGCAGAGGAAGAGAAGGCTCCAAGCAAAATACCATGAGCCCACACTCATGGTCAGCATTCGGAAGCTTTTCCCGGCGCTGAAGAAGGTCGAAACCCGAGCCTACCGGAGTTGACCAGCCCTCCAAACAGCAGAGGAGGCGGAAGTCTGCACCTGAGCGGCCAAGAGGAAGGCAGGGAGAGTTCTCTGGGGAAACAAACCTGCTATGCCACGGCGGGATAGCCACACTGCATCATAAGCAGGAATACTTGCAGTTTAGGCTGAATTCGACGAGCACCCTGGAAGATGGATGGAATGGAAACTGAAAGTACCCGTCCTTCCGATCCAGGGTTAAAGGAGTCCTGTCGCCTCGTTACCAGTCTGATCGATTCTGCTGGTCTACGCTGGCCGAAGTTTGTTCGACAAACTTGATCAGGGCTGAGAGGTCGACTATGGACATCCCTCTCAGATCCTTCCTTACAAGAAAGGATCGACTGAGGGGGCGGGGGTAAAGCCGTCGATGATCCTAAGGAAGACCTTCGCCTAAGGTATGGATCATTCTGCCCAACCGGGCAACTCTGCTGATGCTATGGCATAGAGGTTCAGAGACACTGAATTCGCTGACAGAGACGGCAGGCGCGATATCCTTGGCTACTCACAGAGATTGTGCGGGAATGGGCATCGGGAAGCTGTCATTCGGATGAGTAACCTTAAGCATCCTCCCAGCGAAAAAACCTGCAATCCTAGAGTTCGTGAACTCCTTTTAGGACTATGCCCCCCCGGGGGAGTCTCCCGTGCCATCTGTTCCTGACAGGAGGAAACTGCAATTGGACACCTTGTCCCAGTTGTCGTAGCCGATAACTTAGGCCG
>NC_090763.1:40424153-40446653 GCF_036898095.1 Palaemon carinicauda
AAAAATAAAAATTAGTACAGTAATGGCAAGTCAAAAATTGGTGAGGATAAGAGCGGTAATGACCGATCACCACCCGAGCCTAAAGCAAAGTGAGGCTCACAGCACAGGTGTGTGAGTGAAAGGGATAGTTACTATCCCAAACACCACTAAATAGTGGGCAGGTGGTTAACCCTACCTAAAAACTTAATGGCTCGTCATTTAGCTTCACCGAAAGTAATACCACTACGAATAGCATTGGTTTGTATATCGTGACGGAACAAAAAATGAGTTATGAAAGTTGTCAAGACAACGAAGGCAGCAAATAAAACATACCTACTGACATGTGTTTTAAAAAAGTCAAGTTCGCATCAAATAAACATGGGTATCATGATTTCACTTTACTAATTTTCTCACATTCCTTAAAATAAGACCCCATCACCAATCCCCCTTCCTCTAATTAGAAATCAAAAAATTAACTGAACTGTATAAATCCATATCTGTCTGTAGCATGATAGATTTCTAATTCTGGGTCTTCCCAAGGGACGATTACAGCTCCATCCTCGCGACCAAGGTGGTATCTCCCAACGATGGCTGCACGCTCTTCCCGTGCCCGGATGAGCAACTCCTCCTCGCTCAATCCTGAAAAGGTATAAAAACCTGGGAATCACTTACAACATACTGTACTTTAGAAGAATATTTGTGTGCTTGCCCTGAAATAAAGAATCTAAAATATATACTGTACTTTGTTTTATAGAAACATCAAATTAAACTAAGATTTATAAAACAAATGATTAATATGTTAATCCATATCTTTCGTGTTCTGCTATGTCTAAAACCAATGACAAGTTACAATCCAATACACTGCAGCACATTGATGGATGTGGCAAGGTGGAACTAAGGGAAGACGATGCAAGGAATAAAAAAAGATGAAAAAGTTGACTGAGTGGCTGACCTTGCTATGCAGTGGGGCTAATAAGGTTATAAGAACCAGAAAATTTTGCACATAAACATTACTGGATACTCAGCTTTTACACACACCAAAGCTACCCTAATTTGATTTTTAACTTAAATCCAAAAACAAAATTTAGATTTGCAAAATTTGAAAAGAAAAAAATATTAGAACTTTCATAAGTTATAACAATACATATCAAAATCACAAAAATCTGATTAAATAAAAAAAAAAAGAATTTCAATACTATATCCTTTCTAAGTGACCAGAACACATTCAGGTTCCTTGCCAAGGCCCTCTCTCCCCCTTGGCTGCTATACCACGACTCAACTATATACCAAGTGCACATATTACCACTCAGGTCAACAAAATGGCCCAGAAGGGATAAACATAACATGCCAAGATACATTTTCCTAACTTGAAAGTTGACAAGTGAAGATAAACTTACAAAGTATCAAGAGTGAATAAGACAATGGTTTGGAAGTCAAACACACTATGATTACAAGGATCAAGAAACATAGTGGATACAGAATGAAAATGGCTATCAACACAAAAAAAATTGGGAACAAATTTATCTCATACTGTGGCAACAATACGGAGACCAAATCTACAGATATATGTTCCCTATATGCAATATTCACATTTATTTCTTATGGTAGCATCTCCTTTTCATTAACAACAAAAAGGCCACTAGTTATCATCACAAGGGCAATTACCCATAAAATATCAATTTAAGAAATAAAATTACCATACAAAAAGTTTTGAATACTGTACTATATTTCATTACAACCCTTCCACAGGTCTGGAAGCCAAAACAGAAAAGGGTAGTTCCAAGAAACCCTAATGTACAATAATAGATTATTAGAAATCAACAATAATCTCAAGTGAGAAAGAGCAGGGCAAAGTTCCACATAATTTTCCATTTGCTTTCATAAAACTACACAGCTCACAGCATCAAATAGCTTCCCTGAGGATATAATCTTTTTGCGTATTTTTCTGTAGGGCAATAATTAAGGTACTAAGAACTTGTAATAAAAGTTAATATTGCCAAAAAATTATTAAACAGGTTAACTGTTCATGTACATTTTACTGACAAAGAAAGTTAAACCTTCTTGAAGTACTGTACTGTGGTTCTAGTTCTACAACACTCAACAAACGTCATTCAAGTAATTGGAGATACTGTAAATTTGAACTATAGCCATTAATATTTGTTTACTCCTTAAAGAACCTTTAAGATACCAAGAAGCTTATCTTTGTTGTGTCATTATAAATTCTTACATATCAGCTTTTACCCTCACAAGATTAAGACAAAAAATTACTTCTTTCTGCTCTGCTTTCATCCCAATACTTCCACATCTATAGTCTTTCTGATCAAGTAATCCTCATTACTTTTTTTATCATGTGCAGAGCCTCTCAATCTCTAAAATGCTAATCTATCTTCCAGACAATTGACATCATACTCCTCTCATTTCTCATTCTTTAAATGAACATCACACCATACCCTGGCCATGAGTCTTACATTTTAAGGTCAAAGATTTTAAAATTCTCTTCTATTTTCCTTGCCACTCTAAGTTTCTGCAGCACTGAGTATTAAAAGTCCAATAAGCCCCACTGTAAATCTTTGTTTTCTTTACTAAGGGAGATTTTTACTAACCAGTAGACTATTTCCTACACCATTTCATCCCTGCTACTGCTATTCTTCTTTCTTATCGTCAACTGTGCTACTTCATAGTCCAGTATATTCCAAAAAGGTAAATAGATGTAGTAACTCTTCTGAGATATGTTCTTCCTTCACAAGCAGCTCTAAACTCTGATCTCTCCAATTTTTCTTTATAATACTTTGGGCGTAAATAATCTCTTACTTCATCTACATTTTGTATTATTTAGAACCTCTTTTGACACCTATCTGTTACATTAAGTATAGAGTTCATCTCCATGTCTTTCCACAGAAGCCACGTGGTCATTTATGTCCACTTTGTACTTTTTCCTTACCTTTCTCTCCAGTCATCACAAATAGTTTTGCGGATATTGATTTTCAGTGCTTTTTCCCTTCTAAACATTTCTACCATCTCTTCCACAGCTTCTATTAACCCCCTCCCAACGTGGTCAACAGATCCGCTAATCAAGCTACATACGAGATTTGTCGCCATTGGATATACATGCTCACTTGCTCTAAAACAACCTAAATTTCCATGTTTATTTCCTTTACTACTGATTACAAAATAATTTTTTAAAGTTTGCAGTACAATATTTCTATTGTAGTTCACTCTAAACCACCAAAATATTTTTCCACTCTTTGTGAAGTGATTGTAGAATAATTTTTCAGAAATTTGTTTTATATAAATTTTTCTAAATAATGGTAAAGTACTGTGATTTTGTGTGTAAATAAAAACCTCATATTCACTGAAGTGGCTATATTATTTTGTAATAATTCCAAGATAAATAACCGTCGAAAGATTTAAAACTACAATTAGTAATACAGTAATAAGTTTTAACAAGAAATGTCGTCATAGTAGCAAAGGGGTTAACGCTAGATTACATACATAAATTTTTTGCGCCTATAGACCTCATTCTCTTTATTCATCTATAGATTCCTCTCTTACTTTGACACATGACATAGAAGTATGGCATACTCTTAGATGGAAACCATAGCCATTTCAATATCTTCTGATACACCTGTCACTGCCTTCACTACACATTTAAGTGTTGTGATATAAGGAGAGTCTTCCTGGTACCCTCAGCCTTCAAAATGACCACATGACTACTGCATTGTACTTATATCTATGCTATGTAAAATTCCCTTCCAAGATTCATAAATGTGCTAGAGTCTTTTTCTCTTTGGGTGGTCTTTTCCCTGCAATTGCTTCATAATACTGAAGTATACTCTTGTTGTTTGATCTCTGGTACAAGGGAGGAATGCACTGTACATACATTATGAATTATTATTTGCCAAGAAAACTCAGGAGGCCATGCTAATATTTAATTTACTTATGTGCATGAAGTAAGCTCACATGTTTGGTACATTGTACTGCAAATTCCTTATGCAAAATAAAAAATGCTAGGTACCTTTATTGTTATTTCCTGTTCAAGGATTATTCCAAAACTTTAGTTAGAAGAGAAAACTTGTAGATGAAAAGGTCTGAGAACATCCAACGATACCAATTAAATCCAGGACTACCACCATTAAAAAAGATCTATGGTAGTGTCGTAAAAAACACTTTGAAGTTCACGTCAAATTTTTCTTCCACAAGCTAGCTGATTTCAATCAAAACAATTTTTATGTTTAGTCACACAACCAAGTCTTAACATAAAACATCCCTTTAGGAACACAAACAAACAATATTAACCCAATGTAAATAGCTTCGTCATTAAATTGTCATTAAAATAAATCACTGCCCACACACATGCAAATCAAATTTAATTCTAAAAATAATGTATATCTTAAAAAAATTTGAATCAGAACTGTACCATTAAATATGATAATAAAGAAATTAAGATTATAAAATTTGGAGGTAATTTGTATTTTTCCCTAACTATACAAACTTCCAGTTATTTTCCATAGACTAAGAAATCTTCTCCTATGGAAAGAAAGTAGGGTTTGTATACAGTGTAGGAACAAATAAAACACTGTACATATAAAAAAAATAACAAGGTAATCCGGATACTAAGATCACATTCATTATAGTTTATCAAATCCACTGATCCTGGACAATAAAAACAAGAACTTTATAGAGAACTTGGCTAGAATAAATTTTGCATATTGGAATACTAATACCGTACAGTCATTCTTATCGCTATTACGTAGTGTATGTACAATGCTTATTTAAATTTATACACATCATATACAAGTTAGAAAACAAATTGTACCAAAGAATATCAATGGAATATCATGCTAGATTCACTTCTAAACAGAGATAAAATATCTAATACAATATTCAATATAAAAATACTGAACCGGGGTCAAAGAAAATTATTGCAATTTTAATGCCAATAACTAATTCTACACTTGCCTGAGGTTCATATTGTTCCTGTTCTCTCGAAGCTGCTTAAATATCAACTCCTACCCTAAAAACAAAAATTTTCCTATTTTCTTTCCTTGTAACAGCCCTGCCCTTTAAGGATAGAATTAACATCATATGACCGTGTATGGCAATACTACCACATGAGTAAGCCACACCCTTTGTCTTTCAATCTTCAAGTCAGAACTAATTTAGCAATTTCTTGACATCACAAGCCAGTGGTGAGGAGGGGTGGTCATATATATATGAATGCCATGCAAATATTAATTTACTGTAACTAATTTTATCATAAAAATTAAACTTATTGCTACAAACCTTCCCTAGCATTCATATTGCTGACTCCTACATTTAGATGAAGGTCTAAGAAATTTATATCCTTATCCTAAATACGATAGGTACTTTCATTACCAGGGACTCACCTTCAATTAATACTAGTTAATGATAATTCACTGTAAACTATAAGTATGAGTAATGACTTGCGCATCCACACTGAAAACAATAAAACTAAACTCTCCTGAGGAGCTAAAACTTGATATGATATAAGGGAATTTAAAACAAAACCTTTTTCACATAACATAATACTCAAGGAAGAGATTAACCAGCCCAATGAGTCAAACTAGACTCTTACAGATTTGGCCACTTAACTTTAAAACTACAGTATACAGTATTTCTACTATAGAATATTACCTAACATCCTAAAAATTAACACTGAGACTATCAATATTATATCTTAAATCGAACCTTTCAAAATGTCGATTAAAAATAAAATTTAACAACGCTACACCTACCCACAGATAAAACAGCATCCAAGGCTCAAAAATTTTTAAAAAGAAACCACGCTTCTTTTAGAAGATGTTTAGTAAAAACAGACTCAGCATGCAGCGACCTGCTGCCAAAATTCTTTCCAAAAAGAGATTTCAACAGATATTGAGAGAAGTACAGTAGCTGCACTTCTGATATCAGAAACTCCAACTTACAGGCCCTTCATTTGACTTGATTCCAATTCACTGCGATCTTCTGTCTCTAAACTCTTGAGAAAAAAGGACATACAATTTTTCGAAAGAGGAAGGTTTAAAATCCCTACCTCACAAAACAAATTAGGGATACAGTATTTCCCATAATGATTCCAGTTTTGCCTAAACAAAACCTAACGGCGTGCATGGGAGCGCATACAGTACGTCTATTTCCCATTATACTTCCAACTTCTTTCTCCAAAGAAAATATGTGGAAAAATTGAGGTGAAAAGAGAAAATCCTTTTCGCCAACCCAAAAAACAACATTATAAGAAAGAACCCTTGATTCACTTATATATTTAGCTAAAAGAAAAAGAATTTTAGAAACAGTGTTCTAAACCTATTATTTTTCATACTATATTGTACACTCATAAGTGGTTTGGCCTAGAAAAAAAGCTTGTTGCATATGCAGTTGATGCTACTCTCTGCCTCAATTCCATCTCTTGAATGTAGATCTGGGGTTGCTGAATCCCTTAATAGAGATCTATCTGTTTTTAGTGCATGGTGGAAATTAGGGGGCATGAAGTTGAACCCCAACAAAACTCTGTCTGATTATAGGTAGGTTGAGGACAGTGGCTCCTCAATATACAGAACTCTGCATTAATGTTTCTTTAACTCGTAGATTTAAAATTTTAGGCTTGAATCCTTACTGCAAATTTACTTTTGAGAAACATATTCAGACTGTTTCTTCTCCAATTGCTCTAAAAATTGGCTAATCGAGAAAGTCTTTCAAGATTTGCAGTGATGAATCTATTTTGAAGGGATGTTTTAATTCTTTCATCCTGCCTTGTTTCGAGAATTGTTATCCCGTCTGGTCTTCAACTGCTGAATCTCCTCAAAATTTGCTAAGACAAAAATTGTAGTCTATTAAATTTCTTATTCCTGATCTAGATATTAATCTCTGGCATTATTGTTCACTTAGTTCTTTCTGCATGATACCTAAAATCTCCCATAATTCTGACAATGTTTTTTTTATTCCGATCTTCTACTCCTGTACAAAGTACTAAGCATGCAGTTTATTCAAACAGTCATGTCTTCCCCATCATAAGGCTCAACATTATACAGTATTCTAAGTTTTATTCCAGCTGTGACCAGATTATGGGAGTTGAATTGGTAGAATTTAATTAGTTCAAATTTGCAGAGAATGTTGTACAGGCTGTGACATAGGGTAAGTCTCTTAATAGTTTGTATATGACAGAGCTATTATAATGTTACTAATCTTGAGGTAATCATTATTCATTACTTCTCATATAATTAGGCTATTCTATGCAGTTGGGTCCCTTTGGTTTATAACATCCTACTTTTCCAACTAGGGTTGTAGTTTAGCTAGTAATAATAATAAGCGAGATCTTAATAAGAAAAGTCTAACAAAGGTTCAACAAGGACTCTAGAAATATTATAATATCAAATTCCAATAACCAGTTCTGACAAATGGAGGCTTCTCTAAAATATACGACCTGAAAACATCTAATAATCCCAGATGAATATGTAAATTTTACACTAGAGGTTTGAGAAAAGTATTAACCATGAAACTATAACCTTTAATAGCTGCAATACGCAATTTCTCTTCATAAACTAACCAAAAAAAGGTTTGTTACTGAAACATTTCTAGAATTACACAAAAAAATAAACATTTCATTGTATTTGACATATATTAATGGCATACTGTCTTTTGGATTGAAAAGCAATTTAGAGAACCTAGAAAACAATTTTCCTTTACAGAATTCTATGGAAAATCTCCATAGGGAAAGATGAATCTTGTGGGGTTTTGGTGAACTACCTTGGAAAGTGGTTGTCTGAGGAGACTGGTCTTAGAAGGCAATCTCCTTGGACAATTTGACAACAAAGTCCAAAGATTTGTAAAACACTTTCTCCAAGTATCGGGGCCACCAGAGTCCTCTTGCTGTTCAACAAAACCCTGACTTCGTTTAGCACTGCCAAAAACATTGAGAAAGGAGGATATGGATGTAGTTTAGAACCAGATTTGACCTGTTCTATAACTGGCCATCTTCCTTCCAAGATGGATTCAAATCTGGAGAGAAAAATGCCTCTTGTCTTTTTGTTAAGAGGTTTCCCCACCTATTCCAAATCTCTTGACATACTAAAGGATGTAGGGACCATTCATTGTGAAAACTATGTTTCCTGCTTAAACTGATCTGATAATATGTTCAAATTGACTGGAACAGTCATTTTCCAAGATATGAGAGATAACACTATCCAAAACAGGAATTCCAGTTCTGTCATGTCTGAATAAACTGGCATGCAGTTCTCAATCACCACAGATTCACAAGCCTGAGGAGCATTAAGCTTCATTAAGAGTTCCAGGAACTAGACGAGTAATGTTGTTGATTCTTCCTTCAACCAACTCCCTGACATGAAGAAAATCCACCCTTCCTAAGAAGTGTCTACAAAAATATGTCAGGAAACCTTATTTCCAACGACATACAATGAGCTAAACAACAAGGATCGTTACACCATTTCCCCAGTTGCAGTTGGTTTGGATCACAGGGACAAGTCACACCCAGATTGGATGTTTTGTTCCACTAAGAACTGATATAAAACTGGAAAACCCCATTTTCAAGTTACCCATCAAAACGAACTTGTCTAGGGCTGCTATGGTCCTTCGAGTCTTTGTCCACATTTGAAAAGACCACGCTTTCATCTGTTCAAACTTCTACAATAAAAGAATACAAGATTGAATCCTCTGAGAAAAGAATAGCTGTTGCTATTATCATCCACAAATAGAGAACCCTTTAAGAGACTTCATATTGACCAGGACTATCAACCTTAACAATACTGTAAATTGAGATACCAAAGCTCTTGAACTTTTCCAAAGATGGTTTAAAATTACCCAATCGTTCAGATATAACAGTAAACTGATGCCCAGGAACCTCGGCCATTTTGAGAAGGGAGCTATTATCTTATTAGTCCTGAGACCAAAACATAGGTACAGTAAAATCTTTGACAAGTTCATAAACCCAATGTTTCATTGATTCCAGATGAATAGGGATGTGAAAGTAAGTTTCTGTCAAGTCTATCTAAAACAATCAATCTCCTTTCCTTGGTGAGAACTGCATATCTGTTTAGAATATAGACATCTAAAACTGACCTCCAAACCTCTGACACTTTAGGTACAAGGAACAACCTGTTGTAAACCCTGGGAAGGTATCTAAACCCTCCGCTATCAAAATCTTCTCTAGAATTCCTTATTGGCCAGCAATATAACCTTTGACCAACCCTCACAAGACATAGTTAAACCAGAGAAAGATATCCCCTATTATGAGTAATCTGTAGTAATTGATAAGTTTTTTAAGAACTTCCTCACAATATAAAATCATAATCTGGAGCACATTTAAGAGCTGTTGTCTCTAATGTGACAACGATAGAACTGAAAGACAAATGGGGATGACTTACCAAAGTAATAGTATTGCCATACACCAACACATGATCTCAATACTACACAAAAGGAGCAGGGCTATTACAAGAAAACAGAAAACTTTTTACTTTTAGGTAGATGTCAACATTCACAAATTTCAAGAGAAGCAATATGAACGCCAGGGGAGTTTCATAACATGAATTAAATTCTGGAGGATACCAGACAAGATCACAGTGGTATTTCATCTGTTGGGATATTTTATCAAAAGTTAGAATTATGTATAGTTTAAAAAGTTGAGCACATGCACACAAATCCCAGAGGACTCTAGAGAACTGTTGAAAGGGAAAATCAAATTTATACATTAGCATGGACCCATGGACAACAGTTCAAGGAGAGGAATTATACATCAATATAAAATCCTTAACAAAACATTTAAATGAGTGCTCTATTGGATTTCAACTATGCTATATGCAAAGCATTAATTATAAAAAAATAAATAAAATGGAAAGTCTTCCTCCATTATGCCATGCTTTAAAACTCCATAAAGAAAAAGCTCTTATGAAGTAACAGTATTATGCACGTAGGACTGAACTTCTTGCTAGTGATAACAAAATGTCATAAAACCGCACTTAAAACCAAATAGCACATCACTATACTAAAACTTTGGACACTAAAAAAATAAGGTCAATTATCACAAGCACAAGTAGTATACAAGTGATATGAGTTACCCATCAGAGACTGGGAGTCGGGATTGAGCATCTTCCGAATATCCTGATTCATGCGAGCTATAAGAAATTGTAAATATCAATGTCTGCCTTTACTGCCACAATATATGGAGAAAGATATTATAAAATTCTAGCAAATGCATGATTAAGAAATTTAGTTCACAGACCATCAACTCAAGTGTAATTTTCCTGGTTTATAAAATACAATACAGTACAGTACACAAGACCATGATTTTCATTAATAAAGGAATAGTACTACATACAACATTTTTAACCGTTATGTTATATCCTGCTAGGACATGTTACTGATAAATGATTCACAATTCTTGTAAACAATGTTTCAAAAATACCATACAAGATAATTATCCCAAAAGCATTGAGGCCAAAAGCAACATTAAGTATTGAATTTGCACCATATGTCTTTGAAAAATGCACCAAGATAAAGAAACACCAAAATGAACATACAAGCAATTATCTAACATTAAAACCATGATACAAAATAAAACCATCATTTACTCATTGATTACTAAGTAGCAAAACAACCCTTCCACTGGCTGGATGAACTAGAGTTCCATCAATCCTGTTATGTTTCACAACCACACATGCTCTATTTACTCTTAAGACCTTCATGCTATCCCTGCTATTCACACAACTCCCTCCGCACCTCAATGTTTGATAACAATCTAATCATCATTAGAATTCTCAAAATTTTCAACATAAATGGCATGCAGCTTTTCATGCAAGTTATATTTGCATTGTCTCCTTGGCCTATATACCAACAGTACTATATTCTACCACGCTAATTGTTGCCATTTAAGGCGATTGTATAATACCAATATGACATGTGAATATAATAGTGTACTGTACTCTGAATACTAAAATCCAACCAGCTTCACACATTTGTTTAGCCCATGACTTATGAACAGGAGAGGGGGGGGGGGAGGGAGGCGAACCCAATGATCCATCCATCCATCCATATACCAAGGCACTTCCCCCAATTTTGGGGGGTAGCCGACACCAACAATGAAACAAAACAAAAAGGGGACCTCTACTCTCTATGTTCCTTCAGCCTAAATCAGGGCTGAAGGAACATAGAGAGTAGAGGTCCCCAATGATATGACAAAAAAAAATCCAGAAAAGTGAAGCTTAGAGGAATCAGAACATAACATCAGGATGGCCATACTCAATGCTCAAAAAAAAAAAAAAAATAAAGACAGCAAACAAAGCTCTTTCACAACTGTATATCTTCAAGGAAAAACCTGTAGGTTTACTGGAACACTGCCTGTGTCATAGATTTTATAAAGTAAAAACAATAGTAAAATTTTGAGTCGACTATTGGAAGAATTTCAATAAAAAAAAGAAACTTCCACTTTAAAATATAACAACCACCATCAATTTAAACAAAAAATATGTGATCTGATAAAGGATGCCATCTGATTAAGTAAGTCATCATGATACACAGCTGTCACAACTTTGACAGACATGTATTCAATGGTGGTAACTTGAATCTCATGGCACCATGTCCAAGGATTACTGGTGTCTTCTCCAAGTTTCTGGCTGATTATGTGATCCAGCATGAAAACTTGAACTTAAACACTCAAAAGTCATAAGGATATACAGTACAGACTTTTCTCATATGTAAAGTAAGAATGACTAAAATATTACATCATTCATTGGAAAAAAAAAAGGAAAGAAAGGGAACTTGTTTCTTAAGCAATTCTAGTTTAGGTACAAATAAGATCATATTCAAGAGGGTGCCAATCAAACCAACAATTACAGGTTTTCTCCAAGAATGAATTTAAAAGTTTTGAAGATCATTCCAGACTTCTCAGTGAAAGCAGTGCCTGTCATTCCAATGTGGCCATATCTTCCATGGTTTCCATTCCTTCAGCATCTAAGACCAAGGTAACACCCTCTGAGGTCAGCATGACTGTATCAGAGTAGATAGTAGATTGGCCAGGGCACCAGCCACCTGTTGAGATACTACTGCAAGAGACTTATGTGGTCCTTTGACTGGCCAGAGAGTACTATATTGGATCCTTCTCTCTGGTTACTGCTCACTTTCCATTTGCCAACACATAAACCGAATAGTCTGGCCGATTCTTTACAGATTCTCTTCGTACACCTGACAACAACAAGATTACCAAACAATTTTCTTCACCCAAGGGGTTAACTACAGCACTGTAATTGTTCAGTGGCTACATTCCTCTTCTTGGTAAGGGTAGAATTGAGACTTTAGCTATGGTAAGCATTTCTCCTAGGAGAAGGACACTCCAAAATCAAACCATTGTTCTCTAGTCTTGGGTAGTGCCATAACCTCTGTACCATGGTCTTCCACTGTCTAGGGTTAGAGTTCTCTTGCTTGAGGGTGCACTCGGGCACACTATTCTATCTAATTTCTCTTCCTCTTGTTTTGTTAAAGTTTTTTTTTATATTTCAAATAAGATATATCTATTTCAATGTTATTACTGTCCTTATATTTTATTTTTCCCTGTTAACTTTCCTCACTGGGCTATTTTTGCTGTTAGGGCCCCTGGGCTTATAGCATCCTGCTTTTTCAACTATAGTTGTAGATCAGCAAGTAATAATAAATAATTGATAATATTATTAATAATAATATTAATAATAACAACAAAAACAACAACAACAATAACAACAACAACAACAACAACAACAACAACAACAACAACAACAATAATAATAATAATAATAATAATCACATACACATATCAAGGCACTTCCCCCAATTTTGGGGGGTAGCGACATCAAACAAATGAAAAAAAGGAACCTTTCCTCTCTACACTCCTCCCAGTCTGACAAGGGACTCGGCCGAATTCCGCTGGTACTGCTAGGAAGTCAAATTATCTATGCTTCCACCTTTCATTCCAAAAACCTTCGTCTGGATTTTTTCTTCCTTACATATGGAAGATAATTTTCAACCAAAAATGTGACATATCTGAAGATGTCTTCATCCGCCAGACATGCTAGTCGGTGTGAAAGGCAAGGATGGCCTTTAACCCATGAAGGAAAACCCGTCCATATAACGGATGAATTAATTGCCATCGACTTCCAAGCATCTATATTGTGGATGCATTTATCCCTCCTTTCTCCCTCTACATATAGCTTTAGCTCTGCCTTCTATTGATGTCACACGCTACTGTAACCAATCAGTGATTATTTACAAAGCAAAAATTTTATACTTTGAGGCTATGCTGTTTTTCTAGGACTTTTTCCGACTTACATTCTTTAGAAAATTAGCATTATTATAATAAATAGGAATAATAAGTTTTGTAATAATCCAGCTTCAAAGTGATTTTGATTTTTTTTGCAACTGTTATTCCTAAAGACATTTCTTTTGACATCTAAAGTAATTAACAATGTATAAAACAATACATAGTATATTCGAAAAGATCATCTTCCAGTTTCAATGATACCAAATACTTATATATTTGAGTGGAAATAAAATTTAATTTTTTCTCTTTTTTCAATAAATATCAGATGAACTAGGATGTCTGCAATACTGTGGACCGATGCGTCTAAGGGCCGCAGATTCTGAGTGGCACATCAATTAACAAACGTGGCCCATTTCGCCTGGTACACCACGCACGAGGACTTTCGGAGATAACCCGACATCCTGGCAGCAGTCTTATCCGAGAAACATTCCTTCCTTAGCAGGCGCTTGATAGCCTCCACGCGTGTAGCCTCAGACTATGGGGTCTTTCGTGTAGCTTTTGGAAGTGAGGCTGACTTAGTAGGTCTTCTCTTGCCGGAAGGGGCCACGGAGGAAGTGTGGACAGGTCCTGAAGGTCCACGGAGGAAGTGTGGACAGGTCCTGAAGGTCCACGGAGGAAGTGTGGACAGGTCCTGAAGGTCCACGGAGGAAGTGTGGACAGGTCCTGAAGGTCCGCAGACCATTCCCTCTCTGGCCACCAGGGCGGTACCAAAGTCATCTTTGTGGAACTCGATTGTCTTAGCTTGTTGAGTACCTGCCTGGTGATCCCAAAGGAGGGAAAAACATACAGGTCGAGGCCTTCCCACGAGTGCTGGAAGGCGTCTTCGAACGCTGCTGTCGGATCCGGTACTGGGGAACAGAATACGGGAAGCTGTGCATTAAGTCTTGTGGCGAACAGGTCTATCACTGGGGAGCCCCAACGCTGGAGAACTTCTTGTGCCACCTGCGTGTGAAGAGACCATTCTGACCCTACCACCTGACCCGTCCTGCTGAGTCCGTCTGCCAGGACGTTTCTCTTTCCCGGAATGAACCTGGCTGTTAACCTGTTAAGCGTCACCCACGTGATAAACCGTTCACCACGATCTACTCGGTACCGCCTTCAACTGCATATTCCGTTCATGACTTTAATTGCATTTTTCTAGCCATCAGTCTCGTGATATTACGTTTACTCGTATAGTAAGTATAGGATCACCACTTGCAACACTCTCAGCATATGGGGGCTGTAAATAGAAACTTATATGATGTCTGGCAACTATTTTTCTGAAGGTAGCTTGATGTTAGAAAACTGGTTTCCTATCAGTGCGCTTCGGGCGTTCATGCGGAAGTGGTTGTTTGTTGTTCCTTTTGTAATGAACGGTCTAAAGAGGAAGGTTATTTCTTTAAATGAAATAAATGATATTCTTGTTGAGGAATTTGATAATGATAACCTGTTTGATAATGAGAGCACTAGTTTTGAATCCTCCAGTGATGAGTATATTGAAGAAACAAAGTTTTCTTTCGATGCCGAAAGCGAAAATGACTTCTCATTACCAAATGACTGGACAATGAGATTTCACAAAACTACTGGGGGGGGAGAGAGAGAGAGAGAGAGAGAGAGAGAGAGAGAGAGAGAGAGAGAGAGAGAGAGAGAGAGAGCCTTATTGCCTTACCTTATTGCCTTATTTTTTGTTTGGGTTCCCCCAGGTCCCTCAGTGTGAGGCACCTCGTATATCCACCAGAGAGTTGCTAATACATCTTACGGTGTATTTTGCATCTTCCAGTCTTGGATGGTCTGGGATGCATCTTAGGTATTTATCGAGCTGATTTTTAAACGCATCTACGCTCACTCCTGATATGTTTCTTAGATGAGCTGGCAGCACATTAAATAGTCGCTGCATTATCGATGCTGGTGCGTAGTGGATTAATGTCCTGTGCGCCTTTCTCAGTTTACCTGGAATGCTTTTTGGCACTATTAATCTACCTCGGCTTGCTCTTTCTGATACTTTAAGCTCCATGATGTTTTCAGCAATTCCTTCTATTTGCTTCCATGCTTGTATTATCATGTAGCGTTCTCTTCTCCTTTCTAGACTGTATAGTTTTAAAAATTGCAGTCTTTCCCAGTAATCAAGGTCCTTAACTTCTTCTATTCTAGCAGTATAGGACCTTTGTACACTCTCTATTTGCGCAATATCCTTTTGGTAGTGTGGGTACCATATCACATTGCAGTACTCGAGTGTACTACGCACATAAGTTTTGTAAAGCATAATCATGTGTTCAGCTTTTCTTGTTTTAAAGTGTCTGAATAACATTCCCATTTTTGCTTTACATTTAGCCAACAGTGTTGCTATTTGGTCATTGCATAACATATTCCTATTTAAAATTACACCAAGGTCTTTAATTGCTTCCTTGTTTGTGATTGTCTCATTATTAGGTCCCTTGTATGCATACACCATTCCTTCTCTGTTTCCATAATTTATTGATTCGAATTTATCGGAGTTAAATACCATCCTATTTATCTGCGCCCATTCATATATTTTGTTTAGATCTCTTTGTAGTGAGTTCCTATCTTCATCACAAGTAATTTCTCTACTTATTCTTGTGTCATCGGCGAAACTTCTCACTACGGAGTTTTCAACATCACAGTCTATGTCTGAGATCATAATAACAAATAGCAGTGCAGCTAATACCGTACCTTGGGGCACACCAGATATTACCTGGGCTTCATCTGATTTCTCGTCATTTGCAACCACTATCTGTTTTCTGTTTTGCAGGAATTCTTTTACCCATTTTCCTATCTTTCCCACAATATTATGCTTTCTCATTTTTTTCTCCAATATGTTATGGTCTACCTTGTCAAAGGCTTTTGCAAAATCTAGATAGATCACATCTGTGTCTTTTTCATTTATCATATTATTGTATATGTTTTCATAGTGAGCTATCAGTTGGGTCTGTGTACTTTTTCCAGGTACGAAACCGTGTTGACCCATATTAAACAAATTATTTTTGACCAAATGGTTCATTATTTTCTTTTTTATTACCCTCTCATACACTTTCATAATATGTGATGTTAGACTAACAGGTCTATAATTGCTTGCCTCTAGTCTTGATCCACTTTTGAAGATAGGGGTTATATAAGCTAATTTATGTTTAACATATATCTCGCTCATATCTATACTTTGTCTTAGCAGTATTGCAAGTGGCTTCGCGATAGTGTTTGCAGTTTTTTTTAACAAAATCGCTGGAACTCCATCTGGTCCGGCTGCCGATCCATTTTTAATTTCGTTTATAGCCGTGACAATATCTGCTTCATTAATATCTATATCCGTTAGATATTCAACATTTTCTTCTCTCATTTCTGTTTCATTATTCTCATTCGCAATTCTTGGCGTGAACTCACTCTTATATTTTTCTGCTAATATGTTGCATATTTCCTTTTTTTCATTCGTTAGCCGTCCTTCAATTCTTAGAGGGCCTATTTCTATTCTCCTTTTATTCATCTTTTTTGCATAGGAGTAAAGTACTTTGGGGTTTCTTTTTATATTTTGAAGTGTCCTTTCTTCTAAGTCCCTTTTTTCATTTTCTTTCGACTGTATAATCTTTTGTTCTGCATTTTCTATCTTACATTTTATTTCCCTCATTTTCCACACATTTTTTTCTTTTGTAAGATTTTTCTTCCACTTTTTAATTTTCTGAAATAAGATCCTTCTGTCTCTTGGTATGCACGTCTTTTGTTTATTGTTTTTTTTCGGTACATATTTTTCAACAATTTTCTCCAGTATTTTGTACAGTATATCCGTATTTACCTGTATATTATCACTTATAAATAAATTTTTCCATTCTTTATTCAGTTCTTCATTTATTTCTGACCATTTTATATTCTTACTGTAAAAGTTATATTTTCCATATCCTTCCCAAAGTTTTGTGCTTTTATTAATTCTGTGATCACTTGCTTTGGAATGAACTATCAATTCTATGACATTGTGGTCTGAAATTCCCGTGTTATACACTATTATTTCTTTAACATAATTCACCTCATTCACAAATACTAGATCTAGGACATTTTCCTTTCTTGTTGGAATGTGGTTTATTTGTTGCATATTATGTTCTAATAGCATATCTTGAAGCTTTTCAAATTGCCTCTTATCTTCTGCGCTACTATTACTATCTTTTTTATATGTATACATACAACCACTTTCTTCTATCCGTTCTTTCCAATCCACGAAAGGAAAGTTAAAATCTCCGGATAGGAGTATATTCCAGTCTTTATGGTTTCTACATATATCATCTATTTTTTCTATTATTATGTCAAACTCCTTAGTGTTTGGGGGTCTGTAAACTACAATATTCATTAGTTTTTCAAATTCAAATTCTACCGCAATCAATTCACATTCTGTGTTGCTGTATTTTTCACATACTTTTCCTTGATTTATGTCTCTTCCATATATTGCGGCTCCCCCTTGATTCCTATTTTTTCTGTCTGATCTATAAGTTTGGAAACCCTTTATCTGGTCATCACTGCCAGTCTCTTGGGAATACCATGTTTCACTTATATTTAATATATCTATTTTTTCAATTTGGGTTAGTTCTTCTAAGAACTCTATTTTCCTTTTAGAGTTACTCGTGACTAAACCCTGTGCATTCATTACTATTATGGTTTGTGTTTCATCCCCATTATTTAATATTGGTAATAATATGGATTCTCCCATGCTTCCTTCCTGTTCTGATATGATGTTCTTTTCTTCATTTCCCGGAATTCTGCCATTAAAAAATCCAACTTTTCTAATATATTTGCTCTTTCGCCTTCATATTTATTTGTGTGTGTATACCTGCATCTGTCCCCATATCTGCACCAACCCCTGGCATTATAGATGCATTCTTTGTAGTTGGTCTCTAAATGTGCAGGTTTGGGTTGAAAGGCCTCATATCTTGGGGCTCTTGGTTCAAAGCGCGGTATATACACGGCCTGCTTTTTTGTTTCTCTTTTTGTTTCTTTTTTGCTTTCATTTTTCTTTTCAGTTTGCTGAGTTTTCTTACTTTCATTCATGGTTGCAGGATGCATATATCGACATTTTTTGTTGTAAATGCATCCTTTTCCTTCTTTTAGGTTTTTGCATATTTTTGGATGGAGATCTCTGCATTCGTCTCCATATCCGTCTAAATACGCACATTTACCATATATTTCATAATTATGGCATATCTTTGGATGCTTGTAGTAGCATCTTTCGCCAAATCTGCAATTCCCTCTTTTCAGCATATTGCAGACTATATCCTTCTTTTCTATTTTTTCTTGTTCTTGCTCTTCCCTAAAATTATGTAGGTCCGGGTAGAGTCTCTTGGGTCTATTATTTGTTTCCATCTGGTAATTTATTTCTTCATAAGTATGTTGTTGGATGGCATCATAGGTTATATCAATGATTTCTTCTGCATCCTTACACATATCCTGTTCATTGTTCTCTTCTTCTTCTTCTTCTGTTTCTTCTTCTTCCTCTTCTTTATCTTCAACTATTTGCAGATTTAGTCTCGACTTAATTATATTTTCTATCCAGACTAAGCATGTTGAGCAGAATACCTTTGTGTCTTTATTTTTTATTTTTTGCTGTATTTCAGCACATGTGGGATGTGTTGGGACATGACAGGCATCACATTTTCTAATCAATTGTTGAGGATTATTAATGGAATACCATATCTTACATGTATTACACCATTTTGGCATTCTTTTTCCCATTGCATCAATCAGCATATTCACCATATTGGACTTCTTATTGTTCTTTGATGGAATGTGTTGATTGATGTAGACTTTCTTTATAAGTCTCTTTAACACTTGGATTTTCTTTGGAATTTCTTCTATTATTTTGCTGATGTTTTCCGCAGATTTGCTCCAGTTTATTGGATCATATTGTTTTAATATGTCTGCGAATATTTTTCCGTCACATTGGTTGACGTTACTAGTGACCTCTGTTATCAGACGGACGAGCTCCTGTTTCGCCAACTCATGGAATTTATTTTTGCTGAGTCCAGCGATGTCTCTCCAAGCCTTGCCCGTGTTGTACATAGCCATCTTGATTAGATTTTTAGTAATTCACAAGATAACTATTCTATGCCGACGTTTTATCCCACTTCTCCGACCTCAAACTAATCACACACACAGAGAGAGAGAGAGCGCGCGAGAGCGCGAGAGAGCGAGAGAGCGAGAGAGCGAGAGAGAGAGAGAGAGAGAGAGAGAGAGAGAGAGAGAGAGAGAGAGAGAGAGACTTATCCCTTTGCTTTTGTTGCTTATCCAGGCGTAAGAATATTCAGTATTATGTAGCAATTTGACGTGAAATAATACTAGTATTATTTATTTTTTTACTCTACCATGTAATTAATATCCCTACTTTTAACTATGAATACGAATTATCAGCATAAAGAAATGATACTAACTTTTAAAAATTATCATTAGTGAAATGACCGCTCAGGGCAAAAAAAGCGTGATGGTACGTTAGCGGCAACCTGGTCCAGGGGGGACGCTTAACAGGTTAACAGATTGTGGTTCCTTTTGGTCCATTGCAGGATCTGAGCCGTGAGGTCGCACAGTTCCCTCGACCTTAGGCCTCCCTGCGTCTTGATATACGCCACCACCGTGGCGTTGTCGCACATGAGTGCCACTGAGTTTCCCCGAAAGAGACGGGTGAATGTGGCTAGGGCCTTTTGTACCGCCATGAGCTCTAGAAGATAGATGTGCCGGGTCTTTTCCTCCACTGACCATTTCCCCTCTACTGTTTCTTCAAGGAGATGAGCTCCCCACCCCTCTTTCGATGCGTCTGTGAAGATCAGCATCTCCGGAGGAGCGGAGGCAAACAGGATTCCCTTCAGCATGTGTTTCCTGTCGGACTACCAGAGGAGCGTGTCTTTGGAGGACGGGGACACCTTGACGATCTTCTGCAGGGACTCCTCCACTGATCAGAGATCCTTCAGGTTCCACTGGATTGATCTTAGCTTGAGCCTGCCTTGAGGAACCAACTTCCCCAAGGAGATCAGGTGGCCCACTAGTCTCTGCCAATCCTTGGCGCTCACTGGGGTGCCAGCTAGAAATGGGCGAATCACCTGGTCTAGGTTGTCCAGCCTGTCCTGGGAAGGGAAGGCTCTCGTCAGCTGGGAGTCTGGGACCATCCACAGGTACGTCATCCTGTTGGTGGGGACTAACTGGGACTTCTCGAGGTTGAGCGTAATCCCAAGCTCCTTGCAGAACTGCAGCAGAAGGGTTCCTTGATTCTTTAGGTCTGCCTCTGAGGCTGAAAGCAGCAGCCAGTCGTCGAGGTACCTGATCAGCCTGATGCCCTGTTTGTGTGCCCAGACTGAGACCAGGGTGAACACCCTCGTGAACACTTGTGGAGCCATCGACAGACAGAAGCAGAGGGTCTTGAACTGAAGGGTCTGAGAACCCCACCTTACCCTGAGGAACTTCCTGCTGGAGGGGTGAACGGGGATCTGAAAATAAGCATCCTTGAGATCCAGGGACATCATGAAATCCCCTTCTCTCAAGGCCGCCAAGACCGACTTCGGCGTGTCCATCTTGAAGGGGGTCTTCTTGATGAACTTGTTCAGAGCCGAGAGGTTGATGACTGGCCTCCAACCTCCCGTCACTTTCTCCACCAGGAAGAGCCTGCTGTAGAAACCCGGAGAAGGATCGTGAACGGGCTGTAGGGCTCCCTTGCTTAATATGGCTTACACTTCTGCTTGCAGGGCTGCTCTCTTCTCCGTGTCTTTGGGTGCCAGCCAGTCCGCCCGATATTCGGGGATTAACGGGGGCAGTTCTGACAGGAAGGGGATCCTGTATCCCTCCCTGAGGACTGTCACCATCCATGGATCCACTTTGTTGTCCCGCCATACTTGCCAATACTGTTTGAGACATCCCACCCCCTGAGGCGTGGAAAGGTGTAGGGGGCCTCTCTCCCTATCTTCTTCTAGGGAGACAGTTGGAGCGGCCTCTCCTTGACCCTGCATACTTAGGTCTAAAGGAGGCCTGAGGTTGGGCACCACTCCTTCTGGAGGGCCGTGGGATTGGTGCCAGGAAGAGGTGGAAGCCTCCTGCCTAGCCGGGACTTAGGCGGGTAGGCCCCATCTATTGGCACTCTTCTAATCGAGGGCCGCCTTGTAACTTGTAGCCTGGGTTCGGCTGTACTCTTCAGCTTCCCGACCATCTCTACTGTCTCTGCTACTCCCTGAAGGGGGAACACTGTCTTGCACCAGACAGGGGAGTTTCTCAAGAACTTTGCTTCCCTCTCGCGGAGCCTACGGGGTAACCTGTTCAACACTGTGTCCCTTCTCCTCAGGACCCAGTTAGCTGTCTGGATAAGGGACTGTAAAGTGAGGAACTTTATCGCCTTGCCCCCCGATCGGATTAGTTCCTGCAACAGAGCCTGATTTTCTGGCACCGACAGGTCATGCGCCAGCTGGAAACCCGCTAGGGTGCAAGCCCACCAGTCCAACCAAGAGGTTACGTTGACGATTTCTTGCGAGGTGTCTTCCAACATGGCGGCCTCCGCTTGCGAGAAGACCACCGGCGCATTCAGGCTTCGTTCATCGGTGATGCCCTGGTTCAGGGTAGCGACCGCCTCATCCAGCGTGCGGGGCCCTGAGTGCCGCCCGTCTGGCACATAGAATTTCTTCTGGGTTCTACGGCCCAGCAGAAGCTTGAAGGAACCCTGTGCTCTCAACGAGTTTTTCCGGCCTGACACGAAACGATCAACATGTTCCATCCCCAGGGCAACGTTGGGCGCTAAAGGTAGGGTCAAGGATGGTTTCTGCTGAACAGGGTTATCCACCATCCTGCCCAGATCTGACAACCAAGCTTATTCCAACGCTGGCTGAGGCTCGTCCAGCCTATGGCGGTTTCGAATAAGGGCCAGCACTTTCCAGTAGGATGAGACCTCGTCCGGAGAGCACTCTCCTGTGCCCAACAGGTCTTCCATTATCTGCCCCTTCGAGTCGGAAGCTTTATCGAACACGGAGGGATCCGTGGGAGCAGAGGCATCCCTCCCCTCCTGGCAGGTTGATGGAGCGGGTGCCTCAGCCGCGGGTAGAGCCGCCAGGGCGGGGGTAGCCGTCATGGGTCTACTCCCTCCCGGGGGAACCCGGATGGCGCTGGTTAATGGTCGCGGCAGCAGCGCGCTCCGAAACTTGGCCGGAGCCGCTGCGACGAAATGGCTGGGAGCTGAGCTGCTGGGTCCTACCCGCGGAAGGTCCAGT
>NC_090763.1:40451653-40454153 GCF_036898095.1 Palaemon carinicauda
TGGGTAAAGAAGGTTTCTTAATAGCACACCATAAAGCTTCTGACTGTCCTCGTAAAGGTTTAGTTCGTTTTAAATAGAACTTAAGAGCTCTAACAGGGCACAAGACTCTTTCTAGTTCATTTCCAACCAAATTAGAAAGGCTTGGAATATCAAACGATTTCGGCCAAGGACGAGAAGGTAGTTCGTTTTTGGCTAGAAAACCAAGCTGCAAAGAACATGTAGCCGTTTCAGATGAAAATCCGATGTTCCTGCTGAAGGCGTGTATCTCACTGACTCTTTTAGCTGTAGCTAAGCAGACGAGGAAAAGAGTCTTCAAAGTGAGATCTTTAAAGGAGGCTGATTGTAGTGGCTCGAACCTTTCTGACATAAGGAATCTTAGTACCACGTCTAAATTCCAACTTGGTGTGGCCAAACGACGCTCCTTCGAGGTCTCAAAAGACTTAAGGAGGTCCTGTAGATCTTTGTTGTTGGAAAGATCTAAGCCTCTGTGACGGAAGACTGCTGCCAACATGCTTCTGTAACCCTTGATCGTGGGAGCTGAAAGAGATCTTTCCTTCCTTAGGTATAAAAGGAAGTCAGCTATCTGAGTTACAGAGGTACTGGTTGAGGATACTGATACCGACTTGCACCAGCTTCGGAAGACTTCCCACTTCGACTGATAGACTTTAAGAGTGGATGTCCTCCTTGCTCTAGCAATCGCTCTGGCTGCCTCCTTCGAAAAGCCTCTAGCTCTCGAGAGTCTTTCGATAGTCTGAAGGCAGTCAGACGAAGAGCGTGGAGGCTTGGGTGTACCTTCTTTACGTGTGGCTGACACAGAAGGTCCACTCTTAGAGGAAGTGTTCTGGGAACGTCCACTAGCCATTGCAGTACCTCGGTGAACCATTCTCTCGCGGGCCAGAGGGGAGCAACCAACGTCAACCTTGTCCCTTCGTGAGAGGCGAACTTCTGCAGTACTCTGTTGACAATCTTGAACGGGGGGAATGCATAAAGGTCTAGATGGGACCAATCCAGAAGAAAGGCATCTATATGAACTGCTGCTGGGTCCGGGATCGGCGAGCAATAAATTGGGAGCCTCTTGGTCATCGAGGTTGCAAATAGATCTATGGTAGGTTGGCCCCACAAGGCCCATAGTCTCTTGCATACATTCATGTGAAGGGTCCATTCTGTTGGGATGATTTGACCCTTCCGGCTGAGGCGGTCTGCCATGACATTCATGTTGCCTTGAATGAACCTCGTTACTAGAGACAGGTTTAGATCTCTTGACCAGGTGAGGAGGTCCCTTGCGATCTCGTATAACGTCATCGAATGAGTCCCTCCTTGCTTGGAGATGTACGCCAAGGCTGTGGTGTTGTCGGAGTTCACCTCCACCACCTTGCCTAGAAGGAGGGACTTGAAGCTTCTCAAGGCCAGATGAACTGCCAGTAGCTCCTTGCAGTTGATATGTAACGTTCTTTGATCCGCGTTCCACGTGCCCGAGCATTCCCGACCGTCTAATGTCGCACCCCAGCCCGTGTCCGATGCGTCCGAGAAGAGAACGTGGTTGGGGGTCTGAACAGCCAGTGGCAGACCCTCTCTGAGGTGAATGTTGTCCTTCCACCAAGTCAGTGAAGACTTCATCTTCTCGGAAATAGGGATCGAGACCGCTTCTAGCGTCTTGTCCTTTCTCCAGTGAACAGCTAGATGAAATTGAAGGGGTCGGAGGTGCAGTCTCCCTAACGCAATGAACTGGTCCAGTGATGAAAGCGTCCCTATCAGACTCATCCACTGTCTGACTGAACATCGGTCCTTCTTTAGCATGTTCTGGATGCATTCTTGGGCTTGACTGATTCTGGGGGCCGACGGAAAAGCCCGAAAAGCTTGACTCTGAATCTCCATTCCTAGGTACACTATAGTTTGGGATGGGACGAGTTGGGACTTTTCCATATTGACCAGGAGACCCAATTCCTTGGCCAGATCCAGAGTCCATTTTAGATTCTCCAGACAGCGACGACTTGACGAAGCTCTTAGAAGCCAGTCGTCCAAATAAGAGGGAGGCTCTGATGTCTGCTAAATGCAGGAATTTGGCAATATTCCTCATCAGTTTCGTAAAAACAAGAGGCGCCGTGCTTAGGCCAAAGCACAGGGCTTGAAATTGGTATACAACCTTCCCGTAAACGAACCTTAGAAAAGGTTGGGAATCTGGGTGGATGGGGACGTGAAAGTAAGCGTCCTTGAGGTCTAAAGAGACCATCCAGTCTTCCTTCCTGACCGATGCTAGAACCGACTTTGTCGTCTCCATGGTGAACGTCTGCTTTGTGACAAAGACATTCAGAGCACTGACGTCTAGCACCGGTCTCCACCCTCCTGTCTTCTTCACGACTAAGAAGAGACGGTTGTAGAAGCCCGGGGATTGATGGTCCCGGACTTTGACTACCGCTCCCTTTTGTAGTAAGAGAGACACCTCTTGCTGCAAAGCTAGTCTCTTGTCCTCCTCTCTGTACCTGGGAGAGAGGTCGATGGG
>NC_090763.1:40461653-40506713 GCF_036898095.1 Palaemon carinicauda
TATTTGATGGCTGTGGCCCTTCATAGTTGACAGCTGGTTCAGGGAGGATTGCTGATTATTCCCTAGTGAATACAGTTGTGAAATATGCATTCATCAGTTCAACCTTTTCCAGATCATTTGTTATAAGATTAATCTCCGAGTCTCTTAATGAGCTACTATTGTTTTTTATTAGTTTTCTACTTTCTAAATATGCAAAAAAAAATCTTTTGGGTTTTCTTTATCAGCTGAAGCTACTCTTTTCTCTTCATTGATCTTGGCCTTTCTAACTATTTTTCGGCTTACCTTGTGCTCGGAAATTTCATGAATTGAAGGCAGTGGACCCACTGATTTATGTTTCCTGTCTCTACTTCTTATTGAATTGACTACTTATCTGTTGAAGCACTTATGTTGTGGAGTTCCATTTGGTAAAATTTTTCTATGCGGTATACATTTAGCCCTTTTTTCTTTATATATTTCTACAAAGGAGTCCCATTGTGTATTTATGTTTTTTGTTTCATCATATTCTAAATTCTTGGTACATTCTTTCAGTCTTATTTAGTCTGTAGTTTAACTTTATAATTTTCCTTTCTTTTAGATGAGGAATATTTACCTGAAACCTTATTATTTATTGGTTACTTTTGCCAATATTTTTGCCTACTGAAACAATGGATACTAAATTTTCTTCTGTTGTTAGCACAATATCTAGTATGTTGTTTCCCCCAGTTATTTTATCGACCCACTGATGGAGGAATTCATTGTTGACAAATTCTAGTAGCCTATGTCCCTCAGTGTTTGATGTTGAATTCATAGTATCCCAGTTTACTGCTGCATTGGAGTCTCACATTAGGACAGCTAGCTTATTGTTAACTTTTTGTCCAAGTTGTCTATATAGCTCTTTGTCCTGTTCTTGTGTTTGATTTGGTGGTCTGTATATTACTAGTATGGACATGTTATTTTCTATGGTATTATCATTTACACCTGTCACACTTCACATTGGGTTTCTAATCTGATTTCTATGGGGTTTAAGTGATTTTTAACAGAGCATTACCCCTCCACCATTTTTGACGAGGCGAACCTTGAAAAGCTTGAAACCTGACATTTCAAATTCTCTGATAAAATCCTTTGTTTTTCCTAGAATCCAGGTCTCAGTAATGCCTATGACATCTAGTTTTTCACAAGCTATCATTGCCCTGAAGTTTTCCATTTGGTTTCTGACTGAGCATTAAATTGTGCCATTCTGGGGAAATTTTCAATCTTTTCTTCTCTTTCTCTGTGGCTTTTCTGGTTTCCTTGATTTACTAGTGGTTTAGTTTTACTTTTATCTGCATTATCCAAGTTTTCTGCCAAATTTCCTCTTTGTTGTTGGAGGATTTTCTAAGGGTCTAGTTTGTTCTTGGTTTACTGTGTTTAAGTAATTGTACAGGCTAAGATTAAGTTGGTTTCTATATACTCTCTTGACTGCTTCACTAAAGCGTATTCTCTTTTGTATAATATTCTCTTGCCGTACAAAGTGCCCCAAGATCTATAAAGTTAACTTTCTTTTTCTGGCAAGCGGACTTAATACTTTCGTTTATCCCTATCGCCTTACTGAGGGTGCAGTGGCTGATATTGTGTCTAGGGAGAATACCTATAACTATAATATTTTTGGTCTTGTTCTAAACCATTTCAACAGTTTTTTTCTAGCTGTTTAACAAAAGGTTCTATTTAGCCAGCAGTATCCTTTCTTAGGAATAAGTAATTTCCAGTTGCCTGAACAATAATAGCAGTCTTCTTGTTCTCTGTTGATGTTTTAATAACTACAACTTCTATCTTATATGTCTTGGCACCTGGATAGGACCCAACATTTCTTCTCTTTTTGAGGCCGAAGTGCTCCCCTTGGTCCTTTCCCATAGTCTCTCCAATAAATGTCTCATCTTCCTCTTCCTCTGCTTGGGGGCGGGGGTGAATTTGTTTTTGGTAATAGTTACATTTCTAGGCTGTTGTTTAGTCTTCTTGGCCTTAGCTACCCTTCCTCTAGTGGGTTTCATGAACTCTCTGCTTTTGTTGGTTATTTCCTCGCTAGGTTCTGTCCTTGACTTTACCTTACTTTGTATTTGTTGGATATTAATCCTATTTTCTACCACATCATCTATGAGTTCTTTGTTCCTTACTTCTAACTGTTGGAACTTGGACAATCTCTATCAATTGTTTTCTTAGTTCCTGGTCTTCATTTTTCAATTTTTCTATTTACTGTTTCAGCTGACAGAACAGGCATACACTATTACATGCAGGTTTGCAGCGCACCCTTCTTTGAAATCTACACACCATTTGTTTATTTGGCATTTTGCACATTTGTGGTTCAACTTCAGTTTCTCACTCGTTTTTAATTTCTCTGGTATATTGTCCTGTGTATCAGTTTGGAAATATCCGCCAATAACTTCTAAAATTATCATCTTTGTAACTACTAGTGTAAAAAGGGGGTTGGGGTTAGCCGATTGTTACCCACCTGCTGCTGCATCTGCTTAATCCCGGGCGACTTTCCACCTCGCCTGTCTCTAACCTCCCTTGAGTGCTCCCAAACCAATGGTCAAGTCTACTCAAAGTTGGGCTGTCCCTAATGTGCTGCAGCTCCCAATTGAGCAGCACAAGGCAGAAGCCTGTTTTCCTTGCCAGGATTGATTACTGGGATTTCCGGACATCCAAGAACAGCCGACTTCTTAGGCCTCTTAGGTACTACTGAGCATTACCAAGAGGCAGCAACTGGATTTTTTAGTTGGTCAGGACTCCAACGAGGTACAAAAGCTATGTCAACCTCATGAGCACTTGAGTCCATTTTGCTAAGGGTTGGTCACAGAGAGTGGTCAGCGAAAACACGTTAGGAATGTGCTTTACAAGGCACTAATAGCATTATTCCATTCTTGCGTCCCCTTACCCTGGGATTACTCCATGCCAGTCTCTCAAAACCTGTGAGTGAATTTCTAGCGTTGTTTATAGAGGTTCCAAAGCCTCTGCTCTGATGCATGAGGTAGCTGTCAGCTCCTTAATGTTTGTGTGTGTAGAGGATAGTTATAAACAGCCATCTTATCTAAATATCTTTTTTTTTTTTTGTATTCAAGCCACGAGAGAATCTAAGTTGAGTTTGGATATTAAATTGTCGGCATTTTACCCTTAATACCTTACAGTTTTCCATTAATTTAAAAAAACTAATACCCTATCCTTAAAACGTCATTCTATTTCATCAGCTGATCTGTAGCTTTAGCCGACAGCATAACATTTATGTACTGAAGATGTCTAAAATAATCCTGGTTTTCGAAGTTATCTAAACTTCGTTCAATAATTTTTTTATTTTTCTATTATCAATTCAAGGTGTCTTAACAACAGCAATTACTTATTTTTTTACTTTGGTTTTGTGTCAGCCATTTTCAAGGTCACAATGGTATTATGATTATGCTCGCATACAGTTAACAGGATATTTTTTATACGATTTAGCTATCAGGTAATCGTTAAAAAAAGTGAAGCACAGTTCAACGAACTCTCGACCACATTATTAAAACGCAAATCGAACAACAACAATAGATGAATCAGCTGTTGGTACTAACGACGTTCCGCAGCCATCTACATAGGCTACCCAATGTAAACAAAGATATTGAATACAAATATTAAGTAATGTAACAACTAAGTTTATCATACAGTAATCCCTCACCATTTCACGGCTCAAGTTTCGCGGTCTCAGTGCATCGCGGATTTTCAAAAATATTCATCAAAAATTAGAAAAAATAGTGCAAAAGTTATGTGGACGCTAGCAGAAGGCAGAGAGTACAATAGAACATCAGGTATCAACACGGAGATGGCGCGCAACTCAAAATCCCCCTCTCTGATTCGCTGGCCATCTCGGCTCCAGAATCTCGCAAGCTGATCGGTCGAGCTGCCGGACACTTTACCTAGCATCTCTCCCTGCCGTGCACCCCACGAAGGGAGATCGCATTCATTGTTCTCTCTCGCATCGCTTATGTTGCATAGTCTTGCCGCATGGAACTTTTAGCTGTTTTCTTGTGCTTTTTAGTGTAAAATAGTGCTAGTGACCCCTTGAAAATGACTCCTAAACATCCTCTACCCTCTAGTAAACCCAAGAAGAAGAGAAAAATGATGCCCGCATTTACGGAGTGAATGCATCGACAGTTCGCTACATAAAAAAAGATGAAATGAAAATACGTAAAACTGCCTCAATAACGTTCTCCAAGGACACTAAGCGCGTTGTAACTCCTCGTAATAAGACGATTGTGCAAATGGAGAATGCGTTATCAATGTGGATATCGAACTGTCGGGAAAAGAAGGTTAGTCTCGATACCAACATGACTCGAACCAAAGGCAAAACCCTGTATGATAGCCTAGTTCCTGAAGGAAAATCTAACGAAGACAACGAAGGGGATGATAACAACGAAGATGATGATCCTGCCCAACAAGAAAAACGTAGTTTTGTTGCCAGCAAGGGCTGGTTCGAGAAATTCAAGAGGTTTGGCCTTCAGAGCATTCCTTTGAATTGGGAGGCCACCTCGGTAGACCAAGAGGCAGCTCTTCGTTACGTCGAGGACGAGTACCCAAAATTAATTAAAGAAGGTGGCTATCTCCCGGAGCAGGTGTTCAATATGGATGAGACTGGCCTTTTCTGGAAGAAGATGCCGTCCCGGACGTTCCTTTACAAGGACAAAGTAAAGAAGCCAGGGTTCAAAGCCCACAAAGATCGCATCACTCTCATCATGTGCGGCAATGCCACGGGCTTCATGCTCAAGCCTAGCTTAATTTACAAGTCCATGAATCCTCGGGCTTTGAAAAATAAAAACAAAGCCTTGCTGCCCGTCTACTTGATGAGTAATAAAAAGGCATGGATAACTAAAGCCCTCACACTCGACTGGTTCGTGGACTGCTTTATCCTGCAGGTGAAGCTGTACCTCGCAGAGAATGGGCTGCCCTTTAAGGTCCTACTCTTGATGGACTGTGCAGGTGGACATGCAACAGATCTGCGTTATGACTGGATCCAAGTGGAGTTCCTGCCCCCCAACACCACTTCCCTCATACAACCAATGGATCAGGGGGTTATTCGGGCATTCAAGGCGCTCTACACGAGGTCCACGATGAAGACAACGAAGACTTCAGCCTCAAGAGATATTGGCGAGAATACAACATTGCAACGTGCCTGGCCAACATTCAGAAAGCTCTTAATGTGATGAGACACCAAACATTGAATGCAAGTTGGTGAAAATTGTGGCCCGACATTGTTCATGACTATGAGGGTTTTACGCCAGACGAAGTTCACCACCCCGCCGTAGATAAGGCTGGGAGACTGGCATGATTAGTAGCCAACGAAGGTTTCTCTGACATGACGACGGATGACGTCAACTCACTGATTGAGTGCCATTCGAAGCCCCTAACCGACGAGGACCTTGTCGAAATGACAAGATCAGCGGGGACGACGACAAAGCTGAAAAATGTGGCCTTACCTTGGACAACCTGCAAGAGCTCTGCAACATGGCACGGGCTCTGCAACAAAGGGCGCAGGAAATCGATGATATGGTCAGAGCCATCAAATTTAGTAACCGTATTGACGGTATAATGGCAGAGAATCCTTGCTCAGATGAAAAAACGTCAACAACATTCCATCACGATGTTCCTAGTGCGCCAAAAACCTTCTGTAGAAGCATCAGATACTCCTCCTGCTGCCTCTCCGGCTTCCCACCGAGCCACTACACCGCCTCCTGCAGTTTCTCCAGCTCTATCGGAAGCTGTCGTTGACGATCCACCGCCTCTATCAACTGACAATTAGCCGTCACCTGAGGAGCGGTAAAGCTCTCATTAACCTGTGCAGTAAATCATCTTCATCTTCTTCACCCCCATCATACTGCACAGGTGTTTCATCGTCATTTATCAAGATCATAGTCTTTTTTAGAGGTGAGTTACGTATATTGTTATAAGAATAAAAGTTCTAAAGACATATCTACAGTACATACATGTATACTATTTATATCTAAATAAGTATGTACATGTACACTTCCACTCTACTTATATTATTCATGTATAAATGTAAATGTACATAGAGTATACGTAATGTATTAAATATTGTTTTTAAATATATAACTTCCCTGGTAGTTACATATACAGTATATAGTTACATATATATAGCTTAAATCTTGCGTTTCGACGCAGCACGACAGAAAGTTCAAATTCGTGGCGATCGCCGCCATGACAGTGGGTGGTCATACATGAGCGCCATCACTCGTAGGTTATCAAAACCATTCCAAACATTCTTCAGAAATTCTCTGTCGTTGATCGAGTCAACACCTCGGGAATTCGCTTCGTGGATATATTACTTTATTCTACAATTTGGTGAAGTACCTTTCGTCTGATTATTGTTAACGGCTTTCGCCGCCTTTCAACTATCGAAGATATTGCATAGAATAGTTTTTTGCAGGTCCAACTTGGACAGTTTAATTGAACTTCATATTCAAGCAAAGATGTCCAGACCCAGTAATGGCTCTTCTGTTGTTAAAGTTTGGGTATTGGGCTAGACCAGCTTTCAAGCTGCTCTTACTTCCCGCACTGTAATTAGCAGAGAGCATGTATGTATTTGTTTTCGTTCCTTGTTCGTACAGTGAGGGATCAAAGATTTTTTCTCCCTACTGCATAAGTATGTTCATAATTTTGGGTAATATATTATTTTCAAGTATATATTTGTTCTATTAGTATATTTTCCTTAGTCAATTTTCGAGTTAGAGTTTTTCTCGAGCGTACAGTCATTTTACGCTCGTAGTATTACTAAGGGAGATGTCAGATATTAAATGATAGTTTTTGTTTCACAATACTTGTATCGTTATTTAATATTTCGCTTTTGAGAATACTAATATTATTCATGTATCCTATTGTATTTTCCTTCTGGCCCTTGGCTAAAGAGGATAATCTCTCGCAACGGGCAGATCTATTATGACCTAATGGGAAAAAGTTTAAAGTGCTAGTGTTCAATGGCACATATAATGACGCAATGCAGTCAATCTATGATACGTAATACTCTTGACAATCATTTTTTGTTTTCACAATTATTTGTATCGTTATTTTATATTTCGATTTTGAGAATACTAATATTAATCATTTATTCTATTGTATTTTCTTTCTAGCCCTTGACGAAAGAGTATAATCTCTCGCAACGGAAAGATCTATAAGATCTAATATGAAATAATTAAAAGTGCTAGTGTTAAATTCCAGTGCAGTGGAGGGTGCGTCCGTTCGTGTCTGTCATAATCCCGGCCCGGGACCTATTCCATGCTCCCCAACCTCTGGGAGAAGGAATGTCAAAAGGCCAAAGGATATGCCAGACCTTGATTAGCGAACGGACGTCCCCTCGAGCGATCATGTTGACGATCCCCAGATCGCTCCCCCTCGCCACATGAAAGGCGGGTTAAAATGTCTGTATCTTCGTCGGACAACGCAAAACAGCACGCCAACCACTTGGTTCAAAAACCAAACCAAATTCACACAAGAGATGTATGTTTCCTAATAAACCATTCTGCAGTGCGGACGAAGTCAACGTGTCAGCACCGAAACAGTCCCTAAGACGCATAGTTCGTAGGAGGTGAAAGGTGCTCAGTTTACGTCAGTACACGCTTCTTCCCCTCCCCCAGTTTGGGAAATGTCACAAGGACTTTCCCCTGGTGTCCACCCTAATAGTGTTAACAATCCCTCACAACAATCGATACAGATCGGGATCAAGGCGCGCTGAAAGTATCAACAGTTGTCGATACCTCGCAGCGATCAGTACATCGTTCAGTTATCGCACACGGCACTCATCATGTATCCGATTTGTCTGAATTAAAGAGGTCGATTTTGTCTCTGTTGGACACTTAAGATTCTCGGGGAGAAAAAATCGCGTCTAAAAGAATCTAAGGACAGCAATAGACCAAGAAAACAGTCTTCCGATATTATCGGACAGCGTATTTCTCTGATAATCAGCAACGCTCGCAGCAATCAGCTCGCATTGCGGCAAGCGACAAAGTGGACGCACAGCTCACGGCATTCTGAAGTCACGGCAAAGTGGACGCATGCGGCAGTCTGGACATATGCTGGACGCATGCAGTCAGGTTTTGTCCCCACATCACTATAGGCAAGCAATTGTCTCGCCTTCGCGATCTGCGGAACGTGCGACTATTGCTCAGGCGAGACTAATGCGACACGCTGTTAGCTCACGGCAATCTGGACGCATGCAGCAGTCTGAAACTCACGGCAAAGTGGACGCATGCGGTAGTCTAGACACATGCTGGACGCATGCAGTCAAGTTCGTCCCACGTCACTATAGACAAACAGTTGTCTCTTCTTTGCGATTGACTGGACTCGATACTAACGCTTCCTCACAGCTCACGGCAGACTCACAGCATTCAGGACGCATGCATTAGTCTGATTCCTCTCATGGAAACATACAACAGTCTCAATCTGGACCCATGATGGACTCATATAGTCGGGACTTGTCCTCGCAACAGGATAGACAAGTTTTTTCTCTCTCCTTCGCGATTTTCTGAACGCGCAACTAACACTCCCTCGCGTCACGCTGTTGACATACAACATGCTGGACGCAAACGATCAATAATTTCCCTCGCATGTGTTTACAGATGTTGATGCTTCCTTACAGAGCATGATGATCTTATGCTGGAAGCACTGGAACCTGTCTCTCCCTCGAGGCTTACAGCATCACGTTAAAACTGGACGATATCCTTCATGAGATTTCTTTAGGACAAGATTAATTATTTTTTGGAAGACAATAACAGACAGGATTACGCGGTTTTGTCTCCTACTCCTTCAAATCAGGGAATCTATGTAAATCTATGTACCAAATGCCGAATTAGAAGACTAATCTCAGGATTCATTACAGACAGCCGATTTAAAAAAAAAAAAAAAAAAAAAAAAAACTGAGTGTTAACATCTCTGTGTCCAGAAGATTTTTTCTCACCTATTCTTCAGAGCCCGCCCTCTCAGTTTTTGAAGGGCAGACCCCGAAAACATCCTCCTTCAAGAATATGGTCCTGGCTAGGTCGGTTAAGAGAGTTTTCTCAACTCTCCACCAATGGACATCCAAGAGAAAGGATCTAGGGAAGGCCTCCTTTTTCTTTTCCTCAAACTCGACTGGCTTCCAGATCTACTTTGTAGTATTCGTCTGGGGAAGTTCTTGGTTTGAGAGTTCCTGCCCCCGAGTGATGTCCTCCCAGGGAGACTTCTCCAGACTTGCTGACTCCTCACTCAGGTCAACCATGAGCAAGTTAAAGTTTATGTGGTCCAATTCTGAAATGGACCATCGGCTGAAGGAAACTTTTAGACAATAGAAGTTTTCAGCCTTACAGACTGGACTCTCGGAACTCTCACAGATGCCACAGACCCTAAGAACAAGGCTCAGATACATCTAATTGCCTGTCTGGATAAGGCCGGGAAGGATGGCCCCATTGAACTTTCCGTCCCTTTTCACAGTAGGAGTTCTTAAAAAGAGGACTATGTGTTGTTCCTTTTTATCTTCAGGCTTATCCCTTGTTTGGAGATTAACAGGCTGTGCAAGATTTTTTCTTTAGGACTACTAAATAAGTCCTCCCAGCTAGCTTTTTAGCAAGGATACAAAAGGAGGCTCTTCCCACTCGTCAGCTCTTTCGTGGGAGAGCCACTCAAGGGGAACACAAGAGGATTGCGACTGGAGGTCAAACTCGCAGAATCTCAAGACAACAAACCGAATCAAAAAGTGAGACGTGTTATGCCTTCCATGTCGTCGATACCCTTAGAGTTGACAATAGTCCACTCAGGAAACAAAGCAGCAGCTCTTTAAGAACAAGTGAGCCTTATGCTGTCAAAATCAGTCATAGAAATGTAGAGGACACCTCCTCGGAGGGGTTTTTACAACATATTTTTCCTGGTTCCGAAAGGCTCGGGGGGATGAAAACCTGTTCTGGACGTCAGTCCTTTGTACAAATACGTTTTTTACCCGGGTGATGTCCAACGTAGCTCCCTGGCTTCTCATAAAGGGAGTAAGGATTTTCTTTGTACCTGAACAACTGACCACTCAGAGCAGAATTACAAGTAAAGTGTCTGGAGGCTCTTCAAAGGATAATGCCCTCAACGCAACAGTTAGCTCTGATGGTAACCTGTCCAAATCTTAACTAACACCCTCAGAAAATTTCATTTTTCTGGGGATGATGATCGGTTCAGATCGCGATCAAGGCAATCCGGAAATGTCGCAAGGACTTTCCGCTGGTGGTCACCCGGCTACGGTTGACGATCCCTCGCAGCAATCAGCACACGGTTTAGTTCGCACACACGGCACGCTTCAAATGTCTGGTCTGTCTGAACTAGAGAGGTCGATTTCGTCCCTGTTTGACACATGCGATTCTCGACAGGGATCTGTGGATAAGAGTCTTAGAGAATATGACACATAAATACAAAATATCTCAAAGATGTTCAGACCCAGTATGATGATTGCTGTTCCCTGGGTCCGTATGTTACCTCCAGCTTCGTAGTTGGAGAAGGGTCTACTGCCTCTTCCCGATAACTTAATATATACCCTTGCCTTTTCTCTTGTACTTGTGTTCACAGGTTGTCTGTGAGGTTGTCGCAGCCTTCCGTCAGTCTGGTATGCAAGTGAAGTTAGTTTTCATGTGTTCACAGGTTGTCTGTGAAGGTTGTCGCACCCTTCCGTCAGTCTGAGATGCAACTCAAGCTAGCTTAAAAAAAAAAAACAAAAAAAAATCAGTATCCTTGGCTATTCCAGGGTTGCAAGGGTGGTGGTCTAGCCACTCTAAGGTCGGGGACCTTGTGGCTGCCCCAAGAAACTTTTCAGCCCCCTGAGTAGATCGCTGAGTCTCTTAAGGAATGCAGGCAAAATGAGGCACTATCATTGTGAAGCCAGCTTCCTTATCAGGTTGGAACACCAGAATCCGCATCCTTGGCTATGCCAGGTTTGCAAAGGTGGTGGTCTAGCCAAGCTACGGTCGAGGACCTTGTGGCAGGCCCAAGGGACTTTTACAGCCCCCTGAGTGGATCGCCAAGTCTCTTAAGGAATGCAGGCAAAATGAGGCAGTATCATTGGGAAGCCAGCTTCCTTATCAGGTTAGAGCCAGATTGTTAGTACTACTATTTGTAGTTATTAATAATTATATGAATTTCCAATGGGATGAGGTTTTCAACCCAACACCAATGGTGTGAATCAGCTATATATATATATTTAAAAACGGTATTTTTATTATAAAATAATTTTTTAAAATATACTTACCTGGTAGTTACATATATGAAAGGGCCCTCCCTCCTCTCCTCTAAAAACAGAGATATGGAATTTCTGAAGAATGTTGGGAATGGTTCTGATAATATACGAGTGATGGCGCTCATGTATGACCACCTACTGTCATGGCGGCGATCACCACGAATTTGAATTTTCTGTCGTGCCGCGTCGAAACGTGAGATTTAAGCTATATATATGTAACTATATATATGTAACTACCAGGCAAGTATATCTAAAAATTTATTTTATAATAATAATACCATAATCATATTACAGTATTTATACAGTACAGTACTTTATTTTATGTACAGTATACAATTTATATTATCAATATTTATTTACATGATTCTTTAATGTTCTAATAACATATGCATTTATAGGGTTAATATACACTTATTATTATATATACTGTACATGTACATGTATACACAAAAATGTACGTACAGTATTCCAAAAATAGGGAGGGAACATACTTCGCGGTTATTCACCTATCACGGTCGGTTTTGGTCCCCGTTAACCGCGATAGGTGAGGGATTACTGTATACTATTGCAAAATAATTATAACTTAATTTGTTATTTAACCTTTCAAAATCTTTTTATTTTATACTATCTCAGAGGAAACCACATTCACAAATAAAAAGCCGCAACGTACTATGAATATACAAAATTGTATACATCTACTGTACATTTAAAAGTATGAATGAATACTTATTTGTAAAATTAGATTACTTTTTTTGGTACTAAATTAAAACCTAAAATTTATTTTTTTGTAAGCTTAAATAGATTGTTATTTTCCATATATTCAAATTGCATTTATGAATAAAATACAGAACTGGGAATGGTTATTTGTGGTTTAGCCTTAGTGACAAGTGAATTCAGAGACAAGTGAATTCAAATTACGTCGTTTTTCAACTTTAGTTGCCTCTCCTGGAACCAATTACCGACATAAGGTGAGGTATACCTGTACTTACATAACCTAACAAAAGTAGTTAGTACTAATAACTAAGAGTGGAACATGCATTCAGAGTAGAGTACTGCCATATTTTCACGAATAGAAAAGTATGAATTTAATTGTTCTCACAAATCTATCAATACTGTAGGTACATAAAAGGACACATTTAACATGTACCAGTATTCATTATTATTGTCATTATTCTATATGTAGCATTTATTGTATAATGTGCTTTCAAGCATTATTTCCAGATGTTGCATTATTTCCAGATGTTGCATATCAGCAGATTAATCCATGTCTTACTTACATGATATGGCAACATTGTATTAGCAGGGGCAACACTTACTTATTGTTCCCATGATGCACTGTCTTGTTTGTCCTGATCTCTTACTGATAAGTTATCTTCCCGTTGTTACCACGGACTTTGTATTCTTCTCGTAACAGACATTAAGAACCTACTTTTAAAGTTCCTTGCTCCACCTATTAAGTTTAAGGAAGTTACCAATACGTACATGGCACAGTGAACTCGTATCACTTTGTGAGAAGTTTCTTTCAAGATATGGATAATAGGAACCGGTCGACAATGCTCAATTTGAATGTTTTAGTGGTTTTATTCAATTTCATGTACAGTGTAGTGATGCCAGTGAACTGTGAAGTGTTGTGCAGTGCACTGTGCTTATACAGTGCCTCTTTTATATGTCCAAGTGTATTATTTGCTGTGCTATCTGAAGAAGCAAGCAAATATTCTGTTGTAGCATGGTAGGAGCATGAAGAAGCACATCCAGTCTCAACCATCGCCGCGGGGTGACTGCTGACTGCCGCCTGCAGCGAGTCTAGCGAGTTGCTGCTCCCCTCAACTCACTGCCTGACATTTTCATCGCACATGCACATTCACTCCTTGTTGAACTTTCTTATTAGTTTTGAATTTTAAAAACAGTTCGTGTTGATTGTTAATAATTTTCTTAGAACTGTACTTTTGCTCATTGCACATTGGAAGTATTAATGGCCTCGAAGAGAGACTTACAGATCAGTTATAAGAGACCGCAGAACAGGGACCATCCAGTGATGTGGGTGCCCACAATGTCGACGATGCCCATACCCACAATGTTGGGGGAGTGTTGGAGAGCACTGCCACTTCCTCCCCACCTTTCTTGAAACCCTACTACCAACCATCGTCTTCCTCTTAAGCTACCGGGACAGATTTCCTTACTTTGATTAGATTTTTAGAGGAATCTCGTTCATAAGAGGACGAAAGACGAAGGGAGAATGAAGAAGACAAGAAAGAAAATGCGAAGAAGAAAGGAACAAGAAGCGATTCACCTAAGAGAGGATGATCTCAGAAGAGAAGAAAATGCAAGATTTACTGCCCTCATACAAACTCTTGCACCTATCGCCCATTTTCATCCAGGTACTCTTACACCTGGCACAGAGGCAACTTGGAACTCCAATCAACCTGCTCTCCCACCTCCACAAAAAGCAACGGCTCAAACGCCACCCCCACTGAAAACAGATGCAATATTCAAAATGTTCAGGAATGGAGACGTCAGTGGGATGGATATTTCTAAGCTTTCACATGAAAAACAGATGATCAAGATGAGGATGTGTTTAACCCTTGAAACACAGCATGTTTTAGAACATACATTACAAATTTCTCCTTCCACAGATAAGTCTGTAGATGAAGCCCTGGATGATATACAATTGCATATAATGGATTAGAGGAATGAAGTGCTTCGCCAAAAAGAGTTGCTTAGCTGTAAGAAAATGGAAGGAGAATCTTTTCGCTGATTTCTACGTGAAGAAGTTGATTTGTGCCTAGGTAATGCTGCTGCATGTGAAGAGACCCAGCTGAAAATGATGATCTTAATGGGTATCAGAGATGCAGAGTTAGTCTAGAAGTTGATTGCCTTGGATGCCAATTCTCCTCTACAAGATTTCGTCACTGCCTGCTGATCATATGAGGCAGCTAAAACTGCAACTTCTGCCATACATGGGCCACACAGCCCGTTGTGTGCCATTTCCACCTACAAGAGAAGTAAGAAGCCAAGCGGAAAGCCTCCACCTTCGCCGAAGTCCTCGAAGCTGGCTGCTTTATGCCAGTACTGTGCCCATCAGCATGAACCAGATAAATGCACTGCTGCTAACAGTACCTGCAAAAACTGTGACTGTGTTGGTCATTAGTCCAGGACGTTGAAGTGTAGCAGTTTCGTGCCGTCGTTGTCACCGTATTGAACACTTTGATAAATGCAAGGATAACATGAAAAATGGTCATCAAGACAGACCTTCCAGCAACATTGGTGCCTCTTCAGTTTCCAACAATCACAAGATTCACGGACCAGCTGTCGTCGCTTAGGATCGCCTTCTGCCATCTCCAAGACGCCCAAACCTATCTTGGTACTTTTGTCATCTGGCAATACCAAGTCTCACATCAAGATGTTACCAGACAGGAGCCGACGTCACTGTTATAGGACAGCACACCTTGACACCATGGTTATCTCCAGGAGCTACTTGCACTACCTCCACCGAATGTGACGTTCACCGCAGATGGATCTCCGACGTCACCTGCTCTGGGTATATTACAAGCTACCCTTACCTTAGGCAAGCGATCCTGTCATACCAGGATTCAAGTTTACAAAATTGTGGAAGTTCCACTTCTATCCTATGGCCATTGTTAAGAACTGGCCATAATCTCTCCATAATTCCCCAAAACTATTTTGGAGGTCAAACATGTAAATAGATGCAAGGAGCTACCCTTCTCAGCAACCACTTCACCTTCAACAGCCAAGGAATACTTTCTTCAAGAGTTCAAAGATGTGTTGGTCTCAAAAGAAGATTTGAAGACAGCTTTTCTCAAGCCAATGACTGGTCCTCCCATAAGATTCCTCCTTAAGGATGGTGCGATGCCTTCTGCCATCCAAACTCCAAGACAGATTTCTTTTGCATTTAAGGACCAAGTCAAAGAAGAGCTTGATCCTATGGTGGCCCAAGGGATAATCAAACCTGCTAGTGATAACCCTTCAGTTTGGTGCCACACTCTCGTTGTCGTTGCCAAGAATGGGACAGGAGTACATATCACCGTTGACCTAACCAAGTTGAACAGCCAAGATTCTCGTCCAGCCCACCCTTCACAGCTACTCGTAGTGTGGACCCAAAGGCTTCTTACTTCACCACAGCTGACGCTCTCTACGGGTAATGGCAAATGGAACTGGCAGAAGAGGATCGACATTTGACCACCTTTATTATGGCACATGATTGGTTCATGCATTGCAGAGGCCCGATGGGTTTCGCAGCTACTAGCGACGCCTTCTGCCTATGTGTGATATGGCCCTTCCAGGTGTCCAAAATTGTGATAAGGTCATAGACGATCTCCACCTCCACGATGAAAACTACGTTAAACACCTTCATTGTATCCACGAAGTGCTCACCAGGTGCTGCAAGTTTGTGATTACACTCAACAAGGATAAATTTGTGGTCGCTGCCCCCTCCATGAACTTCTGTGGGTACAATCTCTCAGGAGATTGCATCTCAGCTGATAAGCAGAAAGTCATCGCAATCAAGGATTACCCAACCCTCCAAACCTGACAGACCTCAGATCGTTCACGGTATTGGTCAACCAGTTAGCAAAGTTTACACCTGACATCTCCATTGCAGCCCAACCTTTACGCCCCCTGATGAGCCCTAGGAAAACATTAGTCTGGACCTCCAACCATGATGAAGTATTTCAATGAGTCAAGTTAGCTCTCACCTGTCCACCAGTTCTCGCCCTCTTTGGCCCAGATCTACCCGTTGTTTTTCAAACGGATGCTTCACGCCTCAACGGCATTAGATATGCTCTCCTGCTGGACCGAGGTAATGGACACTTGCGTCTAGTTCAGTGTGGTTCTCGTTTTCTCGCCTATGCAGAAACACGCTATGCCCCCAGCGAGACCAGATGCTAGCCGTTGTCTGGGCAATGACAAAGTGTAGGCTGTATCTAGCCGGCCTACAGCACTTTACTCTAATGACGTATCACCAGCCCCTCATACCAATTCTGAACAGTTATACGCAGGATGCCATCAAAAACTCCTGTCTCCAGTGGCTCAAGGAGAAGATTTTGCCTTACATCTTTACAGCTGTGTGGCATGCTGGTAAGTTGCTCTGCATTCCAGATGCATAATCTCGAGCCAAGGTCCGCTACCCCACACAGGAGGATGAGATCTCGGGTGCTTCTTCTGCTGCTCATCTCCGAACTGTCATAGACATACAGACCATTACTCTTTCAGACGAGTCTTCAGCTCAGGATGCCGAGAGGATACTGCAGGATCTTCATGATGCAGCAAGAGCAGATCCTGCGTATACTCGTCTACTCGATTGTGTCAGATCGGTATTTTCTCGCAACAGATATGCTCTTCACAATTTTGTACTTCCATACTGGAAACTACATGCAGATCTTTATGCCAATGGTGACCTTGTCTTGTATGGGGCAAGTGTTGTAGTTTCTGCCACCCTTCATCGCCACACTTTATCCCACTTTGCATGACAGCCATAGAGGTGTAGAAGCAACCCAACGCAGAGCAAAGCAGTCAGTTTTCTGGCCTGGCGTTGACTCTGACATTGCCAACAGAGTCAGAGTTTGTGAGGCATGTCAGACATTGCAGCCATCTCAGCAGCAGGAGTCTTTAATGAACGACGACAACCCAACAAGACCCTTTGAGTCTGTCTCAGCTGACTTCTTTGTCGTCGCAGGGAAAGCTTTCCTCGTCATCGATGGCCTGATGTCGCACACTGCAAAAGCAATACTACTGCTTGTAACACAATCAGAATCTTCTGCAGAGAACTTTTGTGAAGTTGGTGTTCCTCTTCCCCTTAGGACAGATGGAGGGCCACAATTCACCAGCACAGAGTTCAAGGATTTTATAAAGAGATGGGGAGTTTGACACAAAGTAACATCACCTCACTATCCGCAATCAAATGGTCACGCCGAAGCCGCTGTGAAGTCAGTTAAGCAACTCATCCTGAAAACAGCCCCATCTGGCAACATCGATTGTGAAGATTTTGACCATGGCTTGCTGGGGCTTAGGAATACTCCTAATTTTACAGAACACTCCCCTGCCCAGATCCTGTATGGCTGACCTCTCAGGTCATGTATCCTTGCCCATCCAAAAGCATTTTTCAAGGAGTGGTAGGTCAAGACTGAAGACTGTGACTGCCGTGCTGCTGCCCGCTATGAGCAGGTAAAGACCCAGTATGACCAGCACGCCCGTCCCCTGCCCAAGTTGAGTGTCGGAGAGCAAGTTCGGATTCAAGACCCGACCTTTCATCATTGTCATGAGCTCTGGAAAGTCAAGAGACTATCAAATTTGTCTCCCTAGTTGTCGTGTGAGGTGGCGTAATCGACGTTTTCTTCGACCAGTGCCATCCACTATTAGTGACCCCTCTCTCCCTGACCCTGTGGTCTCTTGCCAGGACCTAGAAAGAGAGTCCTTAGTTACTATTCCTCCAGTGAACCCACGTCGTTCCCAAAGACTCATAGAAAACTAGTCTGCTCGAGATTGCACTACAAGTGTGAGGAGGAGGGAAGTATAGATACAAGAAAAGACTCATTTAAAATGTACCAGTAATCATTATTATTGTCATTATCCTATATGTACCATTTATTATATGTGCTTTCAGGCATTATTTCTAGATGTTACATATCAGCAGACTAATTCATGTCTTATTAATATATGGCAACATTGTGTTAGCAGTGGCATCACTTACTTATTGTTCCCATGATGCACTGTCTTGTTTGTCATGATCTCTTACTGATAAGTTATCTTTCCGTTGTGCCCACGGACATTGTATTTTTCTCGTACTAGACATTAGGAACCTACTTTTAAAGTTGTATCCTTGCCCCACCTATTAAGGTTAAGGAAGTTACCAACATGTACAAATATATTACTTGGTTAATTGCTCATGAAACTGCAACACAAATTTCCCTTTCTACTAACACTGAAGCAAAAAATTATGAAGATGTTAATGTGGAACCTCCCATCTGCAAAGTAAATTGTCAATTAAACCATCTTTAACAGAATATAAACTGATGAAACTTGCAACTGTTTCTAAATGCTGTACAGTAAATGTCATTTCATTTTAATTTTGGTACAATTCTGAAAAGGCCCATAAACTCTTAACCAACCAGAGTACATAACGGAAAAAGAGAGCCATAAGCAGAGAATAATGCTGTAATAATGTAATTCTGTATATATCTAGTTTTCTTGTTCATGTATTAAGCCACAATTGGAAGAATGTAATGTTTGTGCTTGAATTTTATTGACACGAGTGTCCAATAACTTTCTTAAAATGTTAAGCATTAGTTTGAGTAGCCTAAGCCTCCTTACTTTACCAATCAATGCATAAACTATTTATAATTTCCTCCTAAGCCTAAAAATTATGCAAACTGCAGTTGGGAAACCTTAAAGAATATATTTATATGGACAAGAACAAATTTGCACAAATCATTCAATGTCTCATAGTAGAAATTCAAGGATGCAATACAGCTTAAGAAAAAAAACAATGCATGTATTGTTAACTTACTCTGTTTAAAGAGAGAAAAAAAGGAAAAAAAAAAGAGAGAGGATGTTTTCTGCCATTACCAGTTTCTGAAATCTGACAGAGATCTGAGGCACGCTATGACATGTGGACATCCATAACGAAGCTCTTTGCATACCTAAAAGAAATTAATATTTGGTGCCTGGGCACATGCATTCTCTTCTGTGAGAATATACTCAAGAATGTGTCTTTTGCTCAACTTGATGTAAGATTCAAACACTTACCTGCTAATCGCCACCCCAATAATACTGTCAATGGCCAATAAACATACAGTATTCAGAGTGGGAGATAACCTCCATAACTTTCTAGTAAAAGAGATCATGAACAATACTTTAAATTTGAGATAACCTTTACGTATATGGTCAAGCAAAGTTCTTTATTGTACTATTTAATACCTGCAAAACACATGAAATGTTTCTCATAAATCTACCATCAATGCATACATTCCGATGTGTCTCCAGCAAATTAATACTAGATAATTTCAATATCTAAATACAGTATGCTACCTCTGTTCTGAGGTTACATAACAAATGAGACTACAGAATTAACACTAACAAAAATAAAGAATAAGAAAGATCAAAACCAAACTTTGGAGAAGTTTAAAAAGAGGCAGTCCAACAGACACCAGTTTTCAGCATTATAGTATACACTACAGATTACTGGTGGTTTTTTTTTTTTTTTTTTTTTTTTTTTTTTTTTTTTTTTTTGCCAATGAACAGTAAAAAACAAAAAGTTACATTTCTAAACTCACGAGAACAAGAATTACCTGTATTTGAAAGAGAACTAGTTTTCCAAAAGCTCCAAAGTGCATCATGTTTTCTGAACAAAAAAAAAAAATTAAAAATAACAGCTATATCATTAAAGACATTTTACTATACTCAAAAGTTAGCACCATAAAGCAGGATTTGTCTATACGGTATGATACACCCGCATATAGTTTCCATTTATAAGTTCAGTATAACTAAAATAAGTGACAGCTGAACTTAAAGGTAGGTTTTCATCTTAGAAAGATTAATTCTTGTACCACAAATGATGTTTGGCCTTGTCCTCGGCAGTGAAATCACTCCAAGAACCACCTGCATGGGACCACTTTGAAATGGAATTACATACCAATATACTCTCATCTATATATAACATAAAAAAGGGAAACCTATCCAGGATAAAAAAGTGTTTGCAACCTTACTAAACATTACTTACCAGCATCCATTTTGTTTGTCAAGCATTGGTGTCAACTATCTTTCTGCACCCATCACACCAGCACCTAAAATGTCAAAAGACAACAGTATATATACAGCAGACTTGTATTTTACAATAATAAATCTAAAGACATGCCTAGTAAATAATATAGTTGGACACTCATAATCAATTTGATGTATTCTAGTCTTATTAAATTTTATCTTTATAAAATTCATTCAATATTAGGAAAGAACTAAACCAAATGGTTTGATCCTCCACCTAATTCATAAATATAGTCAAAAGGTATCCCTGCAAACGAACACACAAGTTATCGCTCACACCCAACTGTCTCCCAGTTACTGAGTTCCATAGTGTATGGAGAAAAGTCAAATAAGTTTCTAAAATGATATTTTAATTATAAAATAAATTTTTGAATATACTTACCCGGTGAATATATAATAGCTGCAACTCTGCGGCTCGACAGAAAACACACTCAAAAAACTCGCGAGCGATCGCTATGAAGGTTGCGGGTGTGCCCACCAGCGCCAACTGTCGGCCAGATACCACTCTTGCATGTAAACAAACCCTTCAATTCTTCTCGTCCCGCTGCGTCTATATTCACCAGGTAAGTATATTCAAAAATTTATTTTATAATTAAAATATCATTTTTAAATATTTAACTTAGCCGGTGAATATATAGGCCTAATAGCTGATTCACACCCAAGGCGGTGGGTAGAGACCAGAGTTAATTAAGTTTACAGCGTATAAGCTAAGAGTTTTTTTTTTTTTTTGACAGTTATCAATACTGTATAACAAAACCAAAATATATAGGTACCTGGTAAGGAAGTTGACTTAGACGATTACTCTGCCTTATAAGTCTGTCTTCCTCACGGAGCCCAGCGATCCTCTTAGGATGCTGAAAGACTCCCAGGAGCTGAAGTATCAAGGGCTGCAACCCATACAACAGGACCTCATCAAACCCCTAATCTGGGCGCTCTCAAGAAATGACTTTGACCACCCGCCAAATCAACCAGGATGCGAAAGGCTTCTTAGCCTTCCGAACAACCCATAAAACAATATTAAAAACATTTCAAGAGACAGATTAAAAGGATATTGGAATTAGGGAAGTGTAGTGGTAGAACCCTCACCCACTACTGCACTCGCTGCTACGAATGGACCCAGTGTGTAGCAGTCCTCGTAAAGAGTCTGGACATCTTTCAAGTAAAATGACGCGAACACTGACTTGCTTCTCCAAAAGGTCGCGTCCATGATACTTTGCAGAGATCTATTTTGCTTGAAGGCCACGGAGGTTGCTATAGCTCTAATCTCGTGCGTCTTAACCTTAAGCAAAGATCGGTCTTCCTCACTCAAGTGGGAATGGGCTTCTCGTATTAAAAATCTGATAAAATATGACAAAGCATTCTTTGACATAGGTAAGGATGGTTTCTTAACCGAACACCATAACGCTTCAGATTTACCTCGTAAAGGCTTAGTACGAGCTAAATAGAACTTAAGAGCTCTAATGGGACATAATACTCTCTCTAGTTCGTTGCCTACGATCTCTGATAAGCTAGGAATATCAAAAGATTTAGGCCAAGGACGAGAAGGCAGTTCATTCTTGGCCAGGAAACCAAGTTGAAGAGAACAAGTGGCTTTTTCTGTCGAAAAACCGATGTTCTTGCTGAAGGCATGAAGCTCACTGACTCTTTTAGCCGAGGCCAAGCACACCAGGAGAAGTCTTAAGAGTGAGATCCTTCAGGGAGGCTGAATGTAAAGGCTCAAACCTGTCTGACATGAGGAACCTTAGAACCACGTCTAAGTTCCATCCAGGAGTAGCCAAACGACGTTCCTTAGAACTCTCAAAAGACTTAAGGAGATCTTGTAGATCTTTATTGTTGGAAAGATCTAAGCCTCTATGCCGGAAGACCGAAGCCAACATGCTCCTGTAGCCCTTGATCGTGGGAGCTGAAAGGGAGCGAACCCTTCTCAGGTATAAGAGAAAATCAGCGATTTGGGCTACAGAGGTACTGGACGAGGATACAGATACTGACTTGCACCAGTCTCGGAAGATTTCCCACTTCGATTGGTATACTCTAATGGTAGAAGCTCTCCTAGCTCTTGCAATCGCACTGGCTGCCTCCTTCGAAAAGCCTCTAGCTCTAGAGAGTCTTTCGATAGTCTGAAGGCAGTCAGACGAAGAGCGTGGAGGCCTTGGTGTACCTTCTTTACGTGGGGCTGACGTAATAGGTCTACTCTTAGAGGAAGACTTCTTGGAAAGTCTACCAGCCATCGAAGTACCTCGGTGAACCATTCTCTCGCGGGCCAGAGGGGAGCAACTAACGTCAACCTTGTCCCTTCGTGAGAGGCGAACTTCTGCAGTACCTTGTTGACAATCTTGAATGGTGGGAATGCATATAGGTCTAGATGAGACCAATCTAGAAGAAAAGCGTCTACATGTATTGCTGCTGGGTCTGGGACTGGAGAGCAATAGATTGGAAGCCTCTTGGTCATCGAGGTTGCAAAGAGGTCTATGGTGGGTTGACCCCAAGTCGCCCAAAGCCTCTTGCACACGTCCTTATGGAGGGTCCATTCTGTAGGAATTACCTGACCCTTCCGACTGAGGCAATCTGCTAAGACGTTCAAGTCGCCCTGGATAAACCTCGTTACCAGGGAGATGCCTCGATCTCTTGACCAAATGAGCAGGTCCCTTGCGATCTCGTACAGTGTCAGGGAGTGGGTGCCTCCTTGCTTGGAAATGTATGCCAAGGCTGTGGTATTGTCCGAGTTGATCTCCACCACTTTGTTTCGAAGGAGACTCTCGAAGTTCATCAAGGCCAGGTGGACTGCCAAAAGCTCCTTGCCGTTGATGTGCATGCTCCTCTGACTTGAGGTCCACAGACCTGAGCATTCCCGACCGTCCAGGGTCGCACCCCAACCCAAATCCGATGCGTCTGAGAATAGAACGTGGTTTGGTTTCAGAACTGCTAGGGGAAGTCCCTCTCTTAGACTGATATTGTCTTTCCACCAAAGCAGGCATGCCTTTACTGTTTCGGAAATCGGGATTGAGACCGCCTCTAGCGTCTTGTCCTTTTTCCAGTGAAAAGCTAGATGGAACTGGAGAGGTCGAAGGTGTAACCTTCCTAGCGAGACAAACTGCTCCAGGGATGATAGAGTTCCTACTAGACTCATCCAATTCCTGACTGAGCAACGTTCTCTCTTCAACATCCGTTGGATTATGAGCAGGGCTTGATCTAATCGGGGGGCAGACGGAAAAGGTCGAAAAACTGGACTGCGAATCTCCATCCCTAAATACAGTATAGTTTGGGATGGAATCAGCTGGGACTTTTCCATGTTGACCAAAAGTCCCAATTCCTTGGTCAGATCCAAAGTCCAATGCAGATCCTTCAGACAGCGATGACTGGACGAGGCTCTGAGAAGCCAGTCGTCCAAGTAAAGGGAGGCTCGGATTCCCGATAAATGGAGGAATTTTGCCACATTCCTCATAAGCCTCGTAAACACGAGAGGAGCAGGACTTAGGCCAAAGCACAGGGCCCGAAACTGGTACACCACATTGTCAAAAACAAACCTCAGAAAAGGTTGGGAATCTGAGTGAATGGGGATGTGGAAGTATGCGTCTCTTAGGTCGAGAGAGACCATCCAGTCTCCCTTTCTGACCGCTGCTAAGACTGATTTCGTGGTCTCCATGGTAAACTTTGTCTTCGTGACAAAGATGTTCAGAGCACTGACGTCTAGCACCGGTCTCCAACCTCCTGTCTTCTTCGGTACTAGGAAGAGGCGGTTGTAAAACCCCGGTGATTGAAGGTCCGAGACTTTCACCACCGCTCCCTTCTCTAGCAAAAGAGACACTTCTAGTTTCAGGGCTTGTCTCTTTGATTCCTCTCGGTAATTGGGAGAGAGATCGATGGGGGAAGTCGCTAGAGGAGGTTTGTGTACAAATGGAATTTTGTACCCCTCTCTGAGCAACCTCACAGACTGTTGGTCTGCGCCTCTCTTCTCCCAGGCTCGCCAGAAGTTCTTGAGTCTGGCACCTACTGCTGTCTGAAGCTGCGGGCAGTCAGACTCTGCCACGTGAGGACTTGGCTCCTTTCCTCTTTCCTCTCTTTCCCTCGGCACGAGTACTTCCCCTGCTGGGAGCTCTGCCACGAAAGGGCGGAATAAACCTGGACGCCGGAGTGTCTATCCTTGGTCTTGCAGAAAAGGAAGTCGAAGGAGTCCCTTTGCGAGCAGAGGATGCTACCAAGTCATGGGTGTCCTTCTGCACGAGCGACAAAGCTATGTCCTTAACCAAAAGCTCAGGGAACAAAAACTTCGATAAGGGAGCAAAGAGTAGCTCAGATCTTTGACAGGGAGTAACTCCTGCCAACGGAAAAGAGCAAAGAGACTCTCGCTTCTTAAGGACTCCTGAAGTAAAAGAGGAGGAGAGCTCATTGGATCCATCGCGGATGGCTTTATCCATGCAGGACATAATGAGTAAGGAGACATCTCTATCAGCCGATGAGATTTTCCTACTCAAGGCTCCCAAACACCAGTCAAGGAAGTTGAAAACTTCAAAAGCTCTAAAAATGCCTTTCAGCAGATGGTCAAGGTCCGAGGCTGACCAACTAATCTTCGAGCGTCTCATGGCTAGGCGGCGGGGAGAGTCTACAAGGCTTGAGGAGTCTCCCTGGGCAGAGGCAGGGACTCCCAAGCCGAGAACTTCTCCCGTGGCATACCAGACGCTCGATCTAGACGAGAGTTTAGATGGGGGAAAGGCAAAGGCCGTCTTCCCTAAACTCCTCTTGGTTTCCAACCAATCGCCTAAAAGCCGTAAAGCTCTCTTGGATGAGCGAGAGAGTACAAGTTTTGTAAAGGCTGGCATGTCAGCAGGTACGCCTAAAACAAACTAAGACGGCGGCGAACGAGGAGCAACAGAGACAAAGTGTTCGGGAAACAACTCTTTAAAAATTAACATGACTTTCTTAAAGTCCATAGATGGCGGAACTGTTCTTGGTTCATCAATATCTGAAGGATGATCCTCATGCTGAGGGTCAGCAACGTCCTCATCCGAAAGTTCCTCACCTGACAACTGATGAGAAACAAGCAAAGGGGTTGGCAATGCTTGACACGCAGCGTCCACCCGCACTGGTGCATAAGTGGCGGACCAGGACGCAGCGTCCTGTAACTGCTTGACAGTCTGGGAACTGTCAACAACAACAGGTGCGTGAGGACGCACAGCGTCCACCCGAGACTGCTTAGACCACCTAGTCTGAGCAGTCAAAACAACTCTAGATTGCGGAAGTTGACGCTCAGCGTCAAAACAAGTCAACTCCGATGGTTGGCGAACGTCCTGAATGTCCCCAGGCGCATCAGCAAGTTGCCTAACGTCCAAATGCACTTTCGAAATCTAGGTACTTGAGAAGGGTCAGCCATTTTGAATTAGTCAAAGAAAATTCCAAAAACAATCCAAGTCATCAACAAATAATCTGATTCAATAAAGAGTTCAAGAGTTTATGTTGAGGAAAAACACCTGCACTGCGAAAGCTCAAACCAAAATGAAGTACTTCACCAAATATGTTGAGAAAACTCCAGGTTCTACAGCGAGTATGAATACGTCTTGTCGTCAATGTCGACAGAGAAGAATTGAAGGGTTTGTTTACATGCAAGTGGTATCTGGCCGACAGTTGGCACTGGTGGGCACACCCGCAACCTTCATAGCGATCGCTCGCGAGTTTTTTTAGTGTGTTTTCTGTCGAGCCGCAGAGTTGCAGCTATTATATATTCACCGGCTAAGTTAAATATTTAAAAATAATGATACAAAAATGATAACTTCGTAGATAATATATTTTCATAATAAAATAAAAAATTTTAAGTAATTTTTATTTTTCCTAACATACTTACCTCGAACTACTTTCTTAGGAGTTACCTGTAATCTCCTCTCAACCGACCAGAGTTTTGTGTAGTATACCCTACCTCCGTTTTCTATGGAGGACTAACCCAGGAGTAAGGAGAACGTGCCCTGAGGGTAGACCTGAGCTAGGTAGGCGTTAGCTTGGGTCCCGCTAGTCAGGAAGTTCCTCGGATGGTGCAAAAAGTCCCTGCAAGGGCAGAAAGGCATTCGGGGAAGGTAGGGAGGGCCATTACCCGAAAGTAGTTCTCGGTAAGTATGTTGGGAAAAATAAATATTACTTAAAATTTTTGATTTTTTCCAACACAGATACTTACCTCGAACTACTTTCTTAGGAGACTTACACTTTAGGAGGTGGGAGTGTCTTCCTGACCTTTAGACCCAGCTAAGCGGACGACAAGTAACCTAGATATGAACTAGGCTCTATAAAATAAAAACTGGAAAAGGAACGGTAGGGCAAACTACACAAAGAGCTCACGTTAGTGTCTAAGTACTCACCCTTTAAAAAATTTCCTGATGCTGAGTCCAGTGACAAAGTTGCAGAGACGTGTTCTTCATTGGTTACATATGTGTGGTTCTCTCCGGTAGGGATAGGAAAACGGGGATTAGGGTGAAAAGGAACGAACCTGTGTCACCTGGTTATGCTATCCACGATTGCACCTGGGGCTTCACCGTTAAATCGCTTGGAGCGCGGAGATGACTGTCCCAATGGAAAACCCGTCCAAAGACCTCCTTGAGTAATCCTTGAGATAATGGGCAGTAAAGGTCGACTGGTTCGACCAGGTGCCCGCCCGAAGGATCTGGCCCACTACCATGTTCTTCTCAAAGGCTAAGGCAGTGCTTAGTCCTCTAATGTCATGGGGCCTAGGAGTACCTGGCAGGGCCAGTCCCTCCTCCTTATAGGACCTGGCAATAACTTGTCTCAACCAAAAGGAGATGGTATTCTTCGATACCTGCTTCGTAACACCTGTGGAGACGAAAAGACTCTTGATACTCGGCCGGAGATGTGCAGTCCTCTCAAGGTACTTCCTAATGGCACGAACAGGGCACAACCTCAAATCCTCTGGATTCCCAGTCTTAGGAATGGCTGGCAGTGAGAACCCCTCGAACTTAGGATCCCAGACTGCTGGATTATGGGTTTTTGCCACGAAAGAAGGGACGAACATGAGGGAGATTTCTCTCCACCCCTTCGAATGAGAGACGTCGTAAGACAGACCATGGATCTCTCCTACTCTTTTCGCGGAGGCCAAGGCCAACAAAAAGACTGTCTTGAGAGTGAGATCCCTGTCTACAATATCTTTCATCGGTTCGAACGGGGGGCTACTTAACACCTTCAGAACCCTAGCCAAGTCCCACTGAGGCACCCTAACAGTTTGAGGAAGGCAGGTCTGTTCAAAGCTTCTGATAAGCATAGAGATGTGTCTAGAGGAGCCCAGGTCGATGCCCTTTAGAAGGAAGACTTGACCTAAGGCTGCACGTACTCCTTTTATAGCTGGGATTGACATCCCCGCCTCGTCTCTGAGATATACTAGAAAGTCTGCAATATCTGGGACTGAGGCTTTGAGGGGCTTGATGTTCTTTGAAGCACACCACTTCGTAAAAGAGGCCCATTTCGCTTGGTAGACCGCTGCCGACGACCTTCTCAGATAAAGCGACATCATCTTAACAGTTCCTGACGAATATCCTTCCTTCCTCAGGAGTCGCTCGATAGTCTCCAGGCGTGAAGGCGTAGAGACAGTGGGTTGTCGTGGAACCTGAGAAAGTGTGGTTGTTGTAGAAGATCTGGCCTGTCCGGGAGTGGCCATGGAAAAGGCATGCCAGGTCTTTTCGATCCGCGAACCACTCTCTCTACGGCCACCAGGGCGCTACCAAAGTCATCCTTAAGTTTCGGGCAGCCCTTACTCTGTTGAGCACTTGCCTGATCAACGTGAAGGGGGGAAAAGCGTACACTTCTAGGTTGTCCCATTTGTGCTGAAAGGCATCCTCCAAGGCTGCTTTTGGGTCTGGGACAGGAGAACAAAACACGGGGAGTTGTGCGTTCAGTCTGGTTGCAAAGAGGTCCATCACTGGGGAACCCCACCGTTGAATGATGAGCCTGGCTACTTCTGGGAGGAGGGACCACTCTGTTCCCACTATCTGACCCATCCTGCTGAGACCGTCGGCTAGGACGTTCTTCTTCCAGGGGATGAACCTTGCCAATAACACTATCTGGTTCGCCTCCACCCAATCCAGGATCTCTAGGGCGAGATCGCACAACTCCCTTGACTTGAGGCCTCCTTGCTTCTTTATGTACGTGACTACTGTGGCGTTGTCGCACATCAACGCCACAGTGTTTCCCCTTAGTAGTTCGATGAACTGCAGACAAGCTTTTTGGACTGCCTTCAACTCTAGGACATTGATGTGTAGGCCTTTCTCCACGTCCGTCCAGGTTCCTCTCGCCGTCTCGTTGAGGAGATGTGCTCCCCATCCCTTGTTGGAGGCGTCTGTGAATAGGAGCATCTCGGGGGGTCGGTCGCGAAGGGCATACCCTTGAGCGTATTTGACCGGCACTGCCACCACTCCAGGGAGGGTATTGTGTTTGGCAGAACTGGGATTAGTTTTTGCGGTAAGTCCAGTTGGTTCCAGGAACCTTTCAGGTTCCAATGGATGCCCCTGAGCCTGAGCCTCCCCTGGGGAACCAGTTTCTCCAATGACACCAGATGACCTATTAGCCTTTGCCAGTCCTTGGCTCTCCTGGGTTGTCCCGAAAGGAAAGGCAGAAGGATCTTTATTAGATTGCTTACCCGTTCCTCTGACGGAAAGGCCTTCACTAGTCGGGAATCCAGTGTCATCCTGGTGGAGGGAGACAGGTTCGATTTTTCTGGGTTGATCATGATACCCAGATCCTTGCAAAATTGAAGAAGCTTTACACCTTGCTCCTTCAAAACATCCTCTGAGGAGGAGAGGAGCAACCAGTCGTCCAGGTACCGGATGAGGCGAATACCCCGCTCGTGAGCCCACACCGAGACTGTCATGAAGACTCTCGTGAATACCTGGGGAGCAGTTGACAACCCGAAGAAGAGGGTCTTGAATTGCAGGATCTGGGCACCCCATTTCACTCGGAGAAACTTTCGGCTTGAGGGGTGGACCGGGATTTGAAAGTATGCATCCTTGAGGTCTATGGTCATCATGTAGTCTTTCTCCCTCAAGGACTGCAAGACCGACTTCGGAGTGTCCATTTTGAAATCCGTCTTGCAAACAAACTTGTTGAAAGCTGACAGGTCTATCACCAGTCTCCATCCCCCCGTCGCCTTTTCTACCAGGAATAGTCGGCTGTGGAAACCCGGTCCCGGGTGTAGGACCTATTCCATGATGCCCTTCTCCAACATAGTGGACACCTCTTCTTGAAGGGCCGCCCTCTTCAACGGGTCCTTGGGTGCCAGCCACTCCGTCATGGTGGCCGAATCAAAGGTGGAGGTTCCGTTAAGAACGGGAGCCTGTACCCCTCCTTCTGTATGGATACTGTCTAGGGTTCCGCTCCGTGAGCCCTCCATGCTTGCCAATGTCGTCTGAGGCATCCCCCAACCTGAGGCTTGGGCAGGAGTAGGGGGCCTCCCACTCTACCTCCTCCTGGAGGAGCGGCCTGAACGGCCTCTCCTGGAAGCCGAATACCCTGTTCTAAAAGAGGCAGACGCTGCTGGAGCTCCTCTACGGGGGGGCTGTGGCGCTGAAGCCCACGAGGAAGAAGGGGCTTCTCTCCTCGTCAGGCTAGGAGGGGCCTGAGAAGTAGAGGGCCCGTCTGATGCTGACCTCTTGTAGGGGGGCCTCCTTACCGGTTGAGGTCTGGGAGCGCCCACTTCCTTCCGTTTAACTACCTTCTCCATTATCTCCTCTATCTGTTTTAAGGGGAACAAGGAGTCACCCCACACAGGAAGGCTCCTCATGGCCCTCGCCTCCCTGTCCGGGATCTTCCGGGAAAGCTTCACCAGGATAGTATCCCTCTTGCGCAGAACCCAGTTCGCTGAAAGGGCAAGGGACCGATATGAAAGGAACGTCAGAGTCTTGCCCCCGGAGATGATAAGCTCCTTCAGTAGGTTCTGTTGCTCCGGGTCTGTCAAGTCATAGGTGACTTGTACCCCTACTAGCGTGGAGGCCCACCAGTCCAACCAAGAGGAGACGTGCACCAAGTCTTTCGACATCTCCTCCATCATCGCTGCCTCCGACTGCGAAAAGCAAATCAGAGCCGAGGAGGCTTTGTCTTCCGGGGCACCCTGTCCCAGAACTTCGAGGGAAGGCTCCACTTTGCAGGCTCCCGGCCGCTGTCCTTCTGGAGCTGTCCTTCTGTAGCAACTTCGAGGAGCTCTGTGTTTTGGGAGCTTCGGCATTGCCTGCCACAACTTTATCAACATGAGCCCATCCCAGGACTAGATCTCTGGCCACAGGCAGGGCCCCAGAAGTTTTCTGCTGGATGGGTGCCTCCATCAACCGACTCAGGCTGGACCTCCAGAAGTCCTCGGCGGTTGGAACAGGTTCCTCAATTCGATGATGCCTTCGTATCAGGCCTATTACTTTCCGATACGCCGAGTCCTCAGTCGGGGAACCTTCTCTGCTGTCAGCAGTACCTTCCGCCTGATTCCGAGGAGCCGGGTCACCGGGCACTCCTACCGGGCGCTTCGGCTCTGGATCCACAGGCACTCCCCTGTGGTGGTAGCGGACTGCCCCAACGGGAACCTCCGCACCAGGGTTGGGGGCCGGGACGGGCATCGCCGTGCCGGCGAGGACTACCGTCCGTGTAATCTCTCTGGAGGACAAGGACGCGGATCCCGTGGGCTGACCCGACGGAGGGAACCGTTCCTTTAAGTCCAAGGGCCGAGCCAGCTGTGCTGACTCGCCCTGGCTGCCCGTATGGAAGCACGGCTCCCCCGCTGGGCGGGGAGAGCCGGGAGCTTCGCGGACTTACGCCTGCCTGAAGAGGCCTTCTCGCATTGCTCCCTGCGAGGGTCATATCTGCGGCTGGAAGATGGCCTTCGCGGCGAATAATCCCTGGACCGTCGGTCAGGGGAACGCTGCAAATCACTTCTACGGGGAACGAAGACCCAATCATCATCGGGGGACCTATTCTTCCTGTACTTCCTCCGTGGGGAACGGGACCGTTTTCTACTGAATCTCGAGCGGGACCTTGAGCGGGAACGCCTGCTCCTGGACCGCTCCCTCCGTCGTCGGCGCCTCCTCCTAGCTTCACCTTCTGAAGAGATCGAAGAACCACCATCTGAAGAGCCCGACGATACTGTACAACCCGATCGACGGGCGGGAGCGGGGGCTACGGAGGGCTTCGCGACCTGCTGAGTTCCAGAGGTCGAAGGTTGTAAGAAAGAATCCGGAACCGCCGTCAGAGGAGCTGGAAAAGAGGTTGGACGCACTACACTAGGGAACCAGGTATCCAGGCCCTCTTCCATCCGCATTGGGGACCTACCTGGCGTTTTAGGGAGCCTCCACCCGAAGGGCTCACTTACCGTAGAGTCTAACTTCTCCTGGGCGTCACCAGCCGCTGAAGTACCTGAAACACAGGCCCACGAAGCGGGCGAAGAAACAGGCACAACATTACTACTCCACATGGGGTTGTCAGAGGAGACGTGCCCCCAAGCACAAGGGCAGAGTCTCCAGAACTCCCAGACACAGCACTATCAGGCTCCCCACTAGCCTGAGAAGTCCCAGCAACCCCCACTTCATACACATTAGACTCCTGGGGAAGGGCCCTCGGCACTTTCCCCGCAACGGACTTACCTCGTCCCCTACTCTGGGTAGGGGAAGGCGAGACTGAAGCCCCGTCGGACCGTCCACTGGGCGATGGTAACAGCGAAGAGATGCTAGACTTCCTGGGCGAACGTTTCGACGACTTCTTTTTAGTGCCATAATGCACCCACTGGATCTCATTCCAGCTAACACACTCATCGCACGTATCCGACGCTCCACACGACTTTCCGGCTCTAGGCCCAGGACAACGGCGGATCTGCTCCATCGCACACAACCACAAGACACAGGAACGAAGGGAATAATCAAGGAATTCACTTGGGAAACACAAGGAAAGGCAGTGAACACGCGAGAACACAAGGGATAAGCACAGAGATACCACGTGGTAACCACGTGGGACACACGAGTCGGGACACAAAGGGTCGTAAGAGAATGAGTGCGGCGTGATGGTATCACGACGTGACCAGAGAACTTACTGGCTAGCGCGACCCAAGCTAACGCCTACCGTCAGGGCATGTTCTCCTTACTCCTGGGTTAGTCCCCCCCTCACACACCGGTGAAATGTCTCACTTCACTTAGAGGTAGGACTTGACTTGGGGGACAGGGCTGGCGGGCAAATATGTGTAAATAGCTAAGGTTTGTATGGTTAGGAAAAATACAAATTATCTCCGAATTTGTCATTTGTTCCGTAACCGAAATACAAACCACGCTATTTACATTGGGTGACTTACCCCTTAGGAAGGGTGGAAAATCCCCAGCCATACTGACTTTGGCTTACCCGGGGACTCATAATCCGAGTGAGTCGCACTCGAGAAAAGGAGTCCCTACACCTCACAAGTTCCTTGCTCCGCAAGGAAACGTGTGGCCTACATAAGCTTGTGTGTGAAGGAAGAAAGTGTGACCCGTCCTAGGCAGTTGACCTTGAGTTCTAGAAAGAACCCTGGGTCAGGACGTTCCCAATACCACCTCATCAGGGTATGGGGGACGCGACAGTATTGTCTCAATACTTGGAACACAAGGAAGCATGGTTTACCTGCAGAGGTTTGAGGTCAGCTATGCAGAGACCAGGATGCTGCTTCCCCAGTAGAGGGGGGGACAATGAAGAAAGAAGTAAGGGCCAGACATACTTCTTCCGTTCATGCAGTCTAAAACCTGGTAACAATGCCCTCAACCTTCTGCTACCTGTCCAAAAAGGAGCCTGAGGTTAGACCAGCTGTTGTGTAGCCACCACAGAGCGATAGAAACGTATCGATACTCCTGTGGGTCACGCCCTGCAGGAAGTGGGCTGCGAAGGTCATTAGACGCTTCTAGACTGCAGCTTGTAGCACCTGCGTCACAGAGTAGTTCTTCTTAAAGGCGAGGGACGTTGCGATGTATCCGACATCGTACTGTAGGGCGACGTGTTGGGGGAGGGTCTGGATTCAGGTCGAGACGAATGCCCCCGAGTCCGAGCTGAAAAGGCATACTGGTGACTCTTCCGTGTCCTTCCTGTGCTCCCAAACCGGGCTTGTACGTGAGGACAAACTGCAGCTGTTCTCAAAGATAACCCCTCGGTTCCCTTACTGGCAAGAAGGAGAAAGTCTGGGTCATCTGATACAGAACGGAGACTCAAAATCTTGAAGGAGTCGACCTGAAGGTCTGAGACTCTAAGATTCTGAGTCTAGAAAACAACTCAGGAGCGAACCTGAATGTTACCTCCCCCTGTTCTCTTGAAAGGGAAGAGTCGTATGAGACCATGAAGATTGCTTACACACTGGCCGAGGCCAGAGCGAGCAGGAGCACCGTCCTCCAAGACAGACGACGATCAGAGGCCTGACATAATGGTTCGTAAGATCTCTTAAGGGACTTAAGAGTCCAAACCATGCTCCATGGAGGAGGTCTCACTCCGACTGGGGGCAGGTATGATCGTAGCTTCGCATGAGCAAAAAAAGATCCAGCGGGAAGGAAAAACCTATTCCTTCAGCCTGAAGGCCAGGGAAAGGCTGAGCGATAAGCTTCACTGCCGAGAGCGGAAATGAGTTTCCTCCCGCCAATAAGCAATAACTCCGTTATTGCTGGAGTAGAGGCCTCAAGGGAGAGGTACCTCTCCCACGACACCAACCACAGAACACTCTCCACTTCGCCTGGTAGACCCCTGCGGATGACTATCGCAGGTGACGCGACCTCCGCCCCGCGCCTGTTGCAGGTTGTTTTTTCGTGAGGAGGCGGCGTAGTCTCTCCAGGCGTGAAGCCGAAGCGATGCTACTGCTTGTGAAAGATGTTGTAGTGTGGTTGAGTAGCCTGTGTCGTGGAAGAAGCTCTCCCGGGAGTTTCGTCAGGGGATGCAGAAGATCCGGAAACCATACTGCGTATAGTTGCAGCGGAGCTCTCAGGGCCATCGAAAGGTTGACAGACAACCTGGTCTCGTTGAGACCCCTACTCAACAGACAACAATGGTGGAAAGACGTAGGTGTTGATGCTGTCCCACCGTCACCGGAAAGCATCTTGCCAAAGAGTCTTGGGGTCTGAGACTGGGGGGAAGTACAGCGGTAGCTTGAAGTTCCAGGCTGTCGTGATCAGGACCCCCAGGCCAGGACTTGCTGGTTACTAGAAGCCAAAGACCCCCAGGTGCTCTCTATCTGTGAGGCTCTGCTCAGATTGTCGGAAAGAACATTCCTCTGCCCGGAATGAGCGAGCCGATCACGGTATCGAGTGGACTTCGGATCATCTCAGTATCCCTACTGCAAGATGCGAAAGTATGAAAATGTGCCTCCCTGCTGGTTGGAATACGCTAGTACCATGGAGCCGTCGCGCACGGAGCGACTCGGCAGGATCTGTAGAAGGGCCAGACTATGACCTCTAAGCCTACCTGAATGATGAGGAGGTACCCTTCAGGTCCTGACCATGGGCCTGGACCGGAACATGCCCCCCCACCCCCCTCTTTTCTTTGACGAGTCCGAAAACAGCATCAAATGCGAGGAAAGGACGAGAATATCCACTCCCATGCAAGAGGTTCCATAGGTCAACACCCATTGCAGGTCTAATCGTTCCGCTGGTCCCATAGGGGCCAGAAAGTCCGGTTAATCATTGCTTTAATTCCACCGGAACTTGGGCCGCCTAACAGGGAACTTATCCTGAGGCGCCCGTTCAGGACGTAGACGGGTCAATGAGGAAAAGAGACCCAGGAAACGTTCCAAGATAGGGCTGAAAGCTCTCCTTGACTGAGAAAAAGTCCTGCGACTCTCCTCAGCCTCGCCACAGTCAACTGAAGGGAAGGCTCGGAGAAGGAGTCAAACTCATGGCTAGATATTCCAGATGTTGAGGCAGAAGTAGAGATGGCTCCCAGCGAATTACCATGATACCTCACTCTTGATAAAGTCCCGGAAGCTTGTCCTGGTGTTGAAGAAGGTCGAACCCAAGACTACCGGAGTTGGCCAGACCTCCAAAACGCGAGGGGGGCGGAAGCCTGCTCCTGAGAGGCCATGAGGAAAGCAGGGAGAGTTCTTTGGTGAAAACCTGCGATGCTGCGGTGGGATCGCCACACAGCGTTTCAAGCAGGAACATCTGTAGTCTAGGCTGAATTCCAAGTGCTTCCTGGAAGATGGATGGAATGGGACCTGGAAGTACCCGTCCTTCCGATCCAGGGCATAAGGAGTCTTGCGGTCTCGTTACCAGTCTGATCGACTCTGCTGTTCCACGCTGGACGAAGTTTGTTCGACAAACTTGATCACAGCTGAGAGGTTGACGACGGAACTCCCGTCTCAGATGCTTTCCTACAAGAAAGGATCGACTGAAGAAGCCGGGGGAGGAAGCCGTCGATGACCCTATGAAGGACCTTCTCCTAAAGCATGGATCCTTCTGGCCAACGGGCAAACCTCTTGCCGATCCCATGGCATAGAGGCTCAGCGACACTGGATTCGCTGACAGTGGCGGAGAGATGTTAAGAGCAAGGCTTGATATCCTTGGCTGATCACGGAGATCGTGCAGGAATCAGCATCGGAAAGCTGTTATCCAGACGAGTAACCTTAGGCATCCCCCCCGGTGTGAGACCTGCAAGGGGGGTTGCCAATCCTAGAGTTTGTGAACTCTGACGCTCCCTCTAGGATTATGCCTCCCCGGAAGAACTTCCCATCCTACTTGTCCCTGACAGGAGGGGACTGCTATTGTACACCTTGTCTTAGCTGCCGTAGCCGGTTCCGATAACCTAGGCTGACGAGGCTGAATGAAGAGGTGTCGGAGACTTGCAGGGTCTGGAAGTAAGCGCCTTGGAGGTGTGAAAACGGAATTCGACTTCCTCCACACAACAGCTGTCCATTTCTCTGTCCTTGGGCTCAAACAAGCACTTCCCAAGGATGGAAGAGTGTCTGAGCTTGTCGACATCCACGGATGGGACTCCCGAGAGGAAGCCCTCGGTCACTGCGTCTAAAGGCTCCAGCATCGAGTTTGCCCGCAAGTTCAAAACTTGGCGACGGAACGCAAAGGTGCTTGAGCCCGAGAGAAGGAAAGTACCCATGATCTTCCTGGAGCTTCCTTGTACAAAACCTCGGGTCGCAACCGGGGAGGGAAAGGCCTGGTAAGCCCCTCCCACGCGAGGGCACGTAGGCGCAGGTAGCGCGGGTGCGAGGGCACATGGGCGTGTGGTAGAGCGGGCGCGCGGTTGCGAGGTCACGAGGGCGAGCGCAGGCAGCCGGGAGACCGACGGCGCGTCGGCGGGCGATGGCGCATCTCGGCGAGCGATTGCCCGAAGGCGAGTGAAAGCGCGTTGGCAAGCGATGGCACGTTTGGCAAGCAATGGCGAGCGGTGCAGCGTTAAAAACGCTAGCGCGCAAGCGAGAATCGCGCGGGCGCGTAGAAGATCGCTGACGCGTAAGAGACTGGAGAAGGTTGACGGCGAGAAGGCAACCGGGAAAGTTCTAGCCTGCGCCCAGGTCTGATATAACGTGGGCGAGAGGGCAAACGTTAGCGCGCATCGCGCTAAACAGAAGGCGCGCAGGTGCATCAGGAAGGAGAGCGCTGATGCGAGCTGTCAAGCAGGCGATCCTGGACGTTCAGAAAAACCGTTGGCGCCCATTGTCGCGTAGCAGGAAAGGGCGTGCAGATGTGTGCTGGCGAACTGAAGAGAGCTGGCGCACAGAAGGTCAGGTGAGAGCTGAAGAGAGCTGGCGCACAGACGGACAGGTGAGCGCTGGCAAGCAGGAAGAAGATCTACGGCTAGACTCAGCTACCGGAGATCGTGGTCCACAGCAGGCGAGCGCTAGAGCGCTACTGCGCGCGGGCGCGCAGGAGATCGTGGGTGCGCAGGAAAAAACCTGGCACTTAAGGGACTTACCCACACTGTGGAATAAGCCCCTTAGACCCGAAGATACCGGTGCCCGTTGTAAACAGGGTGTGTTGGTGCCCACTGAAGACTAGAAGGTCTGGCAGGAGAAGCAGCAGCAACGGTCGGTACTCGTCGAGGAGGGTCCTCTGCGGAGAACGTCAAACAAAGATGAAGACGACCTCGGACAGGAGCAACACCCTCCGACCTCCGAAGAGGAGTCTCTGAACGTGACCTGCCCCGACGGGAAGAGTCACTTGCAGGAGAGACCGTAGGCATCAGCTGTCCCCAAAGGGAAACTGAGCCCTCAGCAACAACAGCAGGAGGAGTCCTCCGAAGAGGAGTCTCTGTGGTGAACTCCCCCCAGAGGAGAAGCACTCGCAGGAGAGACCGTAGGCTCAACTGCCCCCCGAAGGGACAGAGGCTTCAGCAACAACAGCAGACGGGGGCCTCCGAAGAGGTGTCTCTGTGGTGCACTCCCCCTCGGGGGAGAAGCACTCGCGGGAGAGACCATAGGGCTCAGCTGCCCCCCCGAAGGGGATTGAGCCTTCAGCAACAACAGCAGACGGAGTCCTCCGAAGAGGAGTCTCTGTGGTGAACTCCCCCCCGGGGGAGAAGCACTCGCAGGAGAGACCGTAGGGCTCGGAAGCCCCCCCGAAGGGAACCGAGCCTTCAGCAACAACAGCAGAAGAGTCCTCCGAAGAGGAGTCTATATGAGTGTCCTCCCTTGTGAACGAAAGAGGAACACTTCGTAGAAGAGACTGGTCAAAGTCAATGACCCAAAAAGAGCAATCCTCCGAAGAGGGGCTCCTGCAGTTGCTCAGCCCCTTGAGCGTAACTGCAGGTGCGACCGCTCAGCACCAAGAGCATAGTCGCACGAAAAAGGCAAGAGGAGTTCCCCCCAAAGGGAAAAAACTCAAGCCTGGACGGGAAAACTTCCCTCGGAAGGGAAGTTACCCACCCAAGGAGGCGAGCCTCCTGAGTGTTCTAAAATGAACTGGAGAGCTGTCAGTCGTCACGGGAGCACTTCCAGGAGAAGGTGACAAGCCCCTGACGAAGGTCTAAAGGGGAGGCAGCAACAGCAGATTCCCCAGGCCCCAACAAGACAGCTCGCTTCGTTGCCACATTACAGAAACGAAATTAGATCGCTAACTGCAAAAAAATAAAAAACAAAAACATTAGTTAACATTCATTACCCCGGGAAGACTCCGAAGAGGAATCCCGAGGGAAAAGAACACAAGAATTACACAACAGGCACGTGCCCTCAAAACCACTTACACTCACGGAAGGAGAGCTGTAACCAACACAGAATTATAACAATTATAATTATGTAATTATGTAATTAAAATACAAATGTTCACTAAATAAAGAACGAAACCCCCGAAAGGAATCGTTCTACAAAACTGAAAAGTCAACAAATACAATTAGATTCATAAACTAATTGAGACAAAATGTACGGCATAGCAACCCAACCCACATGGGAAGGAAGCTACTCAGACGTAGTAAAGGTATAACGTAGTAAAGGGTAAACGACCTCAAGAGAGAGAGAGAGAGACCCAAGTCAAACTCGATCGCGACCCATGAAAATACACCGTGGTGGCCTAACTGCCGAGGGCTCCACGGAGATATCGTACACTGTACACAAAAGCACGAACTCTGAAAAGGAAACTTACTGATTTCTATACTCAAATATATACATAAACACGAAAAAATGTTTACATATATTTTGAGTATAAGAAAAGTAAGTGATTAAGTAAAGACAAAACAAATAATGGCTGCCAAGCGAGGACGAAGACAGGCACGTCTGTCCATCGTCCGAGCCAAAAATGAAGTGAGACATTTCACCGGTGTGTGAGGAGGGGAGGGGTAGTAAGCTACCCCTCCCCCTACCCCTGCTAACTAGCGCGGGGTAGTGAACCCTCGTTAAAATCTAATGGCTCGTCAATTTCAGCTACGCCGAAAGTAAACCCAATGTAAATAGCATGGTTTGTATTTCGGTTACGGAACAAATAATAAAAATAGGATCAAACTGTTGTGGTACCGGAGACGTCACGTCTACCAAAAGCTCTCTTTCTACCCCGTTTAAAAAACACGCAGAGCATCCAGAAGACGATAACCAGTTTGACGGTGGAGAAAGAGCATGAACCGATGCCATGCTAGGCTCACACAACTGTCCTGCAACTGGGCAAGTTGAACGTTATTTGACAGTTGCCGACATCCTAAAAGAATGTTTGGTAGGAGAGCGTTCTTCGGTAGAAAGAAAAAACGCTCAGGACTGCTCCAAAGATTACAACCAGAAGCTTGCGGTGTCATGGTAGGTCGTTGATTGACTATGTCCACCTTCCTCTTCAGAGGTCTGGAAGTTGATGCCAGACTCATCTGAGCTGCGTCATCTGAAGACGACGAAAAAACTTTCACCTCACCTTTCCACAACGATACAAAGAATCGTGAGACTATATCAATTATCATGAATACTACGCCGTGTAAAATTAACTGTACGCTAATTTTCTTTAATCTATGCAAAAAGATTAGCTAAAGAAAAAATACTAAAGGACAAATATTATTGTAAAATAACATATTCTTTTTTATCTTATACAACTTAAATACTTTGGTTTTTAAGAAGAATTTACTTTTCATAAATAACGATACAAAGAAAATTGTAATACTGTATCGATTGACCGAGAAGTGCGTAGCCTAAATTAAACCAAACGCTAGTTAAGTTAATCTTTGAAAACAGATCGAAGATTATCTAAAGAAAGTATATTAAAAGGACAAAAATTTTCTTAAAATAACATAATCCTTTTATCTTATAGAACTTAATACTTTGTAAGATAGTATTCAATTATCATTCTTTGTAGAAAAAGAAAGAAAATGCAAGTCATACTCAAGCTTACGTCATATGACTGTAACGTCATAGAGAAGGCGGGGTGTTTACCTCCAGCCATCATGCTTTCGTTAGTTTACAGTAGGTTGAAAAAACTTCTAATCCTACCTTTTAAACTATAAAATGGAGATCAAATACCAAACAAAACCAAAATAAGCGAATGCTAATAACCATATTTAGGCGTACATCAACAAGATAACTGCTAAAATCCAGGTCAATCACGAGTGAATTCCAACGATGTTGTCGATGTGACCGGCAGGGAAAATCTAGAGATTCATGGAATTGTTCTGTGTAGCTCGCATGTGGGCGCTAGTGTACACCTGGCTACTCTATCTGCGATTGCCGCGAGTTTTGAATTTCTGCCGGACGTCAGAGGACTAAAGCTATTTTTATATAACCAGCGGGTAAGTTTAATGTTTAAAATCGTATTTTTCCTAACTATCCAAACCTTAGCTATTTAATAGGGGTATTACTTTCTGCGTAGCTGAAATGACAAGCCATTAAAATTTAGTAAGGGTTAACAACCCATACCGCTAGTTAGCGGGGGTAGGGTAGGGGAGGGTAGCTTGCTACTGCACCCCCACACACACCTGTGATTGAGCTCACTTTGCTTGGAGGTAGGACTTCAAGGGGGATAGGGTTGGCGGGTAAGTTTGTTTAAATAGCTAAGGTTTGTATAGTTAGGAAAAATAGAAATTATCTACAAATTTGTTATTTGTTCCATAACTGGAATACAAACCACGCTAATTAATAGGGATGACTCACCCATTAGGTAGGGCGGACGTCCCTGACAATCTGGCTTTTGGCTTTACCCGGGGGCCTCTTATCTGAGCATGTCAGTACTCAAAAATAAGGAGTCCCAGCACCTCGCTAAAACGTTGCTACGCAAGATCCGCGGCCTACACAAGCTGTGTGTTAAGGTATATAGAAGTGTGACTGCCCAGGTAAAGTTGTTCCGGGTTCTTTAGAAGGAAAAACTGTGTAACTAAGACTTTCCCAATACCACCTTGCCAGGGTATGGGGACGCAAGAGTATTAGCCTTAATACTGTACTAGGTACACAAGGGAGCATGGTTTACCTGCAGTGGTTTGAGGTCAGCTGTGCAGAGAACCCGGGATGCTGCTTTCCCCAAGAGAGGGGAGGATGAAGAAAAGAATAAGGGCCAGTCAAACCTTTTCATTTACGCAGACTAAAACCAGGTAACAATACCCCCAAACTTCTGCTACTTGTCCAATAAGAGCTTGAGGTTTTAAACCAGCAGTTGTGCAGCCACCACAGGACCGATAGAGAATGTATCGAGTCTCTTGTGGGTCACGTCTTGCAGGTAGTGGGATGTGATAGTGGTCTGACGATTCCACACCCCAGCTTGAAGAACCTGCGTCACAGAAGTTTCTGTTGAATGCCAGGGACGTAGCTACGCCCCTGACATCATGAGCTCTGGGGTGACGTGAAGGAGGAGGGTCTGGATTCAATGCATGGTCTATGATCTTGCGAATCCATGCTGAGATGATGTTCTTGGTGACCCTCCTCTTGGTCCTTCCTGTGCTGACGAATGGACCAGAAAGACGGCCTTCATCTCTAGGAGATTCATGTGGAGGTACTCTTCTGACTCTGACCAGTGTCCTGAGGTCGTGTGGTACAGCACGTGGGGCCCCCAACCCTTTTCTTTTGAAGTATCTGAGAACAGCATCAAATCCAGGGGGAGGACAAGAAGATCCACTCTCTTTCAGAAGTTCTCGTCTGCCACCCACCACTGGAGGTCCGTCATTTCCGCTGATCCCATGGGGATCTGGATGTCCGGGGAATCAGGAGTCTGATTCCACCAGGACTTTAGTTGCCACTGGAGAGATCTCATCCTGAGGAGACCACTGGGAACTAGACGGGCCAGCGATGAAAGGTGACCGAGGAGACATAACCATGTTTGGGCTGGAAGTTCTTCTCGTCTGAGAAAAGGTTTTGCAACCTTTCTCAGCCTTGTTATCCTGTCGTCTGATGGGAAAGCTTTGTGGAGATTGGTGTCTATAATCATGCCTAGGTATACCAGTCTCTGTGTAGGAAGCAGGGATGACTTCTCGAGATTTACCATGATCCCCCAGATCTTGGCAAAGTCTCAGAAGTTTGTCTTGGTGTTGAAGAACGGTTGACATCGAGTCTGCTAGGATTAGCCAATCGTCCAGATAACGGAGGAGACGGATGCCAATCCTGTGTGCCCAAGATGACACTAGGGCAAACACTGATGAAAACTTGAAGTGCTGTGGAAAGACCGAAGCACAGCACCTTGAACTGGTACTTTCTGTTGTCTAGGCTTAATCTTAACCCAGTTACCCCCAAGCTATTTGGAACTTTCCAACCCTTAACCCACAGGCGTTTTCTTTTTCAAGCACATTTTTCAATATATTTTTTCTAAATGGCGCTAACAGCCATAATTTTCGTCATAGAGAGGTCAGGTTGGTCTCATTATTTTGGAAAATGTCTGATGTCTCATAGTCATCAAAAATATGCAAAAATATATGAATAGCAGTTTTTAGCAAAGACGTACCAGTACGTCCATGGGGGTAAAGGGATGAGTTTTGTGAAACGTACCAGTACGTCTATTGGGGGTAAAAGGGTTAAGTACTTCCTTGAAGATGGATGGACTGGGATCTGGAAGTACGCGTCCTTTAGGTTCAGCGTACGCATGAAGTCCTGAGGTCTTACCGCTAGTCTGACCGTGTTTGTCGTCTACATGCCAAACGGAGTTTGTTTGACAAACTTGTTCAGGGCTGAGAGGTCGATGACTGGTCTCCAGCCTCCAGATGCCTTTCTAACAAGAAAGAGTCGACTGAAGAAGCCTGGGGACCCGTCGAGGACCTCTTCGAGAGCGCCCTTCTTCAACAGGGTCTGGACTTTTACCAGAAGGGCCTGCCCCCTTGCCGATCCCATAGCAAGGGAGTCTATTGACACTGGATTCCTGGTCAGGGGAGGGAGAGATGTTATGAACGGGACACGATATCCTAGATGAATCACGGAGATTCTCCAGGAATCGGCCCCGTGTTGCTTCAACCTGTCTGAGCAACTTTGTAAGCATCCCCCCACTAGTGGAAACACAGGAGGAGTGCCTATCCTAGTGTTTGTGGCCTTGGCAGCTCCCTCTAGGATTCTTTCCTCCAATGGAGGACTTTTTGCTTTTCCTGTCCTTGACAGGAAAGGGCTGATTAGACGCTGTTATCTTCGCTGCTGGTTTCGTCATCACGGTCTTGGTTGGACGGGACTGCTGAGGTGCTGGAGGTTTATAGGCTTGGATGTCAGAGCCCTAAGGAGGAGGCAGTCCCTCAGCAGTAAGTTCCACGTCCCCTCTAGGGAAGAATGTCTAAGCCTATTCATCTCGACGCTGGGGATCTGTTGGTGGAACCTCTCAGACACTGCATCTTGATGTTTCAAGATTATTATTTGCCCACAAATTCGAAACTTGGTGGGCAAGAAACTGGATCGTGCGAGTGCCTGAGAGGAGAAAGATCTCCGTTGCCTTCCCGGTACGATCCTTATCAGGATATCCAAGGTCCCTAACCAGGTGTCCAGCTACAAAGTAGCTTGCATCGCATACTTAGTGACCTTTTCCTGGTTAAGGACTTCAGCCGCCGAGAACGAGACCTGCCGGCTGGAGTCTCCTTCAAGAGGGACTCCCCTGGTTAGCTCTTCCTGAGAGTGGTGAAGTGGAAGAGCTAAACTGGGCTCCTCCAGGATCTCAAAGTACCTCCTCTGCTGTACACATGGAGGTGGGAGGAGCTTGTTCGCAGAGCCGGCACAGTTGGAGGAGCCAAACTCGGAAAGCTGATGGGCGAGCTTGTCCCAGGTACTCTTCAACCCCTGAGACCAGGGCAGGGCTGCACTGGTCTTTGAGGGTTTCTGAGTGCTGAAGACGCGGTCTAAGACCGTGTCCTTACCCTCTCGAGAAAGTATCTCTGGGTCGGAAAACCCGTTGAGAACACTCATTAGAGTCAAAACCTGTCAGAATGCATGTTCTGACTCTTGTTGCTCTCCTCCTGATGTTGGACTCGCAGCGAAGTCTCCTTCTGCCCCCAAGAGCTCTTCTTGGGGTGAGTCGCGGACATTCCTCAAGTGGCTGGCTGTCTCCGTTCTAGAAGTCCTGGTGGAGGACTTTGGCAGTCTTGGAGTCTTTAGATTCTTTGCGAGGAAGGAAGTAAGACTCTAACATCGAAGGCCTGAGTGTTGTGTCCCTCCTGATCTCTGACTGAGGGGAACTCCCTGCATGAAGGGAGGTTTCCTCCAACGGTGGATTTGAAGAGTGCCTCTCCTCACGCAATTCCCTTGGTGAAGGATGGGCTTCATCAGACAGGAAGGGAGAGTATCCCTGGAGGGACTAACCTCGATGGTCTGCACGGAGTCAACTTCACCCTCGGGGAAGTGACCGCGTCGGAAACTCCTCTTTTCCTCTTCAAAGGGGTAGAGGAAGCCATGGTTCCGTGTCGTGAGTCCAGAGCTATAGGTTGCTCTGACGAGCGGCCGGACAGGACAGGCTTGAATGCCTGCATTACAGCTTTGACTAAGGCACTGAACCAAGAATGCTGACTGACTGATGCACTGTCAGACAGATCCCTTGAAGGGAAAGGGACCGAAGGTTCCCTACGAGGAGTCACCGTAATAGGTGGGTCTGCCTTAGAAGGCAGTTTAGGGATCCTGAACCCCTCTGCTGGTGTCTGTTTCCCTTCTCCCACAGGGCGTGCTGGAATGCATTTGCGGGGAGGGGAATGAGGCGATGGTGACCTTGCCAGGTGTAGTTCCTGCTTTCGTGTCTTCTGGCGCACGCAGGAGAATATTGGCGTGCAGGAGAGTATTAGCGCGCATGCACAGGTGAAAACTGGCGCACAGGCGAGTGGTGGTGCGTGCACGCAGGAGGGACCTGGAGCGCAGGAGACCGCTGGCACGCAGCTGAACACTAGATTGCACATGTTGTTGACGCATAGGAGATCGTGGGCGCACAGGAGAGCGCAAGCGTGCAGTTGTGAGTGGACGACCTCGGGCCTGTGAGCACAGTGTGTGCAGGCGAACGTGGACATGGGCGTATGATGTTGCTGCCGTCTATGAAGGCGAGCAGGTGAAGGGGCGCGCCGAAGTGCTGTAGAGTGCTGACGAGCTGCTGGTGAGCGCTGATGTCCTGTAGGTTGGCGAGCTACAGGGCGATGGCGCGCAGCTGCGCAATTTGGTAGAGCCTCAAGAGGCTTTACCAGTGACAAGAACGGTGATGGAAGGTCGGCAGGTCTGAAGGGTGGATGGTCAAGAACTGGGATGTGCCCTTTGT
>NC_090763.1:40507213-40524713 GCF_036898095.1 Palaemon carinicauda
GCCCTTTGTAAGGGCGAGCATCCACCAATGGGGATCGCGAACGATCCGCAGAGAGGTTAAGGACAGAAGTCACAGGATTAGTAGCAGGAGCAGTGACAGTCGATGGTCAGATGACTGCAGCGGAGGCTCCTCTGCAAGGGACGGCTGCGACAACGAAGCAGACAAACCAAAGAGGCACCTCTTCACCGATAGTGAAGGGAGACCTCTAAGGTAAAGTGGAGGGCGAGCTTTCCGACGAAAGCGCCCTCTGGGAGCCGTTGTATCAGCAAGATCGTGCGCCGCAGCAGTCCTCCGAAAAGGAGTCTCTATGAGTGAACTCCCCCGAGGAGGAGAAACACTAGCAGGAGAGACAGACGTTGGACTTAGTTTCCCCCTCAGAGGATGTTCAGAAACAGGGAAAGCTAAGTCGGCAGCAACCGCTGGAGAGTCTGGAGGGGCAGAGCAGTCGGACGTGATCAAGGGTGACACCTCTGACACCACAACGTCGGCGAGGGTCAGATGATCTACCTCTGACGGTGACGATGAATGCTGAACAGAAGCACCCATTCGGATGAACTGCAGCAAAGCTTCCTTGGAGGGCGGACCTGTGAGCCCCAAGGAAGACCAAACTGCAATAAAGGGGTTAGTGACAAGGCCTCACCAGGGGGGGGAGAGGTGGGGCCGCTTCGCTAGGGGAAGCAACACCATATCTTGAGTACCGGGGTTGGCTGACATTAACATGGTCTACGCTACTACTCGACGGTCTCTCGTAAGAGGCTGAACGAGGAGCAGCTTCGGAGGAGGGTCGGGAGACGGAAGAAGAGACCTTGGGTTTTTCTCCCTTCAAAGGAACGAGGAGAAATATCATGCTTGGACTTCTTCCGCCGTGGGAGGAAAACTACTCCCTACACTCATTACACTTATTTACACTATCACACCGTTGACCTCTGCATACAGGACAAAGGGTGTGAGGATCTGTCTCCACCGCTAACATAAACGTCCCAAAAGGGCGGCCAGAGAGTCCAGGGCAGGTGCGCATGGTCGCAGAAGTCAACTTCCCAAACACACACTAAGAGAAAAGAAAAAGCAAAAGTCATTAATGGGTGCCAATATACGGCGAGGATGAAGAACGGCAAGTCCGTTCACCATACGAGCCGAAAGCAAACCGAGCTCAATCATAGGTGTTTGAGGGGGGCAGTAGCAAGCTACCCTCCCCTACCCCGCTCTACCTAGCAGTATGGGTAGTTAACCCTCGCTAAATTTCAATGGCTCGTCATTTCAGCTACGCCGAAAGTAATACCCCTATTAGCCTAAATAGCGTGGTTTATATTCCAGTTACGGAACAACTTAGCTATTTATAGGGTATTACTTTTGGCAAAGCTAAAAAGGATGAGCCATTAGAATTTAGCGAGGGTTAACTACCCATCCCGCTAGTTAGTGGGGCGTAGCTAGTTACCCCTCTCACCCACACACCTGTGATTGTGCTTCACTTTGCTTGGAGGTAGGACTTTGATGGGGGACAGGGTTGGCAGCCAAGTATGTATAAATAGCTAAGGTTTGTATTGGTAGGAAAAATACATATTACTTCCAAATTTGACATATGTTCCGTAACTGGAATACAAACCAATGCTATTTATAGGGGTGACTCACCCATTGGAAGGGTGAAACGTCCCTGCCAATGTGGCTTTTGGCCTTACCCGGGGTACTCCCCATTGTGCAGGTTAGTGTACAAATAATTAGAGCTTACACTTCGTTAAACCTGGTTAGCATAGTCTGCGGCCTACATAAGCTGTGTGATGAGATACTAGCAATGTGACTCAAGGTAAAAGTTATTCAGAGTCTTGTAGGAATAACCGAGAAGACCACGACATTTCCAATACCACCCCGCCAGGGTATGGGGATGCAACACTATTGGAACAATGCTAGATTACACAAGGGAGCAATGGTTTACCTGCAGAGGTTTGAGGTCAGCTTGTGCAGAAAACCCAAGAAGCTGATTTCCCCAAGGGAGGGGAGGAGGAACAAAGGAAAAGAACCAGACATTCCTTTTCATTCATTCAGACCAAGACCCGGGTAATCAATGCCCTCAACCTTCTGCTACTTGTCCAATAAGGAGCTTGAGGAATAAACCAGCTGTGGTGCAACCACCACAATACCGAAAGAGAAAAAATGAATAAATGAATGATATGAGGTTTTCTGGCATCCTGACATCTAAGACCATTGACGCCGATATCATTTATTATAAATAAAGAATAAAAGAATGGAGTTTTTATGATAAAACAAAGTTTTATGAATACTTACCTGGCAGTTATATACAGTGGAACCTCTACATCCGAACGTATCTACATCCGAATTTTCCAACATCCGAAGTAAAATTCGAGCAAATTTTTTACTCTACACCCGAATTTTATTTCGACACACGAAGTAAGCAATTTTCGTCGTACGGTTGTATCCGAATTTTTCGACACGTGAAGTACAATTCGAACACGTTCCGATTCTACACCCGAATGTTTTTTTCGACACCCGAAGTAAACAATACTCGTACGCGTAGTCGGTGCTCATAGCGCCTGAAGTGTTTTTTATTTCCGCTGATAGAAGGCAACACATCGACCTCGGAGGGACGCTCAATTAGCAGGGCTTGGGTCAGAACTCCGTTCTCGTCGGCTTCTTGCGGTTGTGCACTGTGCGTTCTGCTATTAACTCTGTTTTAATCGTTATTTTTTACGTGCATCCTTTAACGGTAATTTACGTGAAGTATGGGTCCTAAAAAGGCTTAGTTTTGCCAGTGGTAGTGGCAGTGGTAAGAAAAGGAAGAAGGAAATGCTTTCTTTAGAAATTAAGCAGGAAATTATTGAAAAACATGAGCCACGTCCGCGTGAGTGAACTTGCTAAACAGTATGGCCGTAATATGTCGACAATCTCGACAATCCTTAAACAGAAGGAAGCTATTAAAGCAGTGAAACCTTCTAAGGGGATCACCATAATTTCCAAACGCCGTACCCCTATCATAGAAGAGATGGAACGACTTCTACTACTGTGGATTAAGGATAGAGAGATCGTTGGCGACACCATCACCGAGACCGTCATCTGCGAGAAGGCGCACGCCATCTTTACGGACTTGAAGGAGGAGAGCTCTGGGGGTGATACTGAGGAGAGTTCAACCGAGCCTTCCTCAGATGATTTCAAGGCATCTCATGGCTGGTTCGAGAAACTTAAGAAACGGTCCGGGATTCATTCAGTTGTTCGCCACGGAGAGGCTGCTAGTGCGGACACAAAGGCTGCAGCTGACTTTGTAAAGAACTTCGAAAAGATCATGCACGAAGAAGGCTACGTAGAGCAGCAGGTGTTTAATTGTGATGAAACCGGGCTGTTTTGGAAGAAGATACCGAGACAAACCTACATCACTGCCGAAGAGAAGAAATTGCCTGGGCATAAGCCAATGAAGGATCGGTTGACTCTTGCCTTATGTGCCAACCCTAGCGGGGACTTTAAAGTCAAGCCCTTACTGATTTACCATTCAGAGAACCCTAGGGCCTTTAAAGCACACAACGTCGATAAGGATCAGCTTCATGTTTTCTGGCGATCCAACTCGAGGGCCTGGGTCACTAGGCAATTCTTTGTGCAATGGGTTAACCAAGTTTTCGGCCCTTCTGTGAAGAAGTATCTTCATGAACAGAAATTGCCTTTAAAGTGCCTGCTATGCCTTCACAATGCACCCGCTCACCCGCCCGGACTTGAAGATGATATCTTCGATGAATTCAAGTTCATAAAGGTGCTGTATCTTCCACCGAATACTACCTCTATCCTCCAGCCCATGGACCAGCAAGTCATCTCTAATTTTAAGAAGCTCTACACCAAGCACTTATTTAAGCAGTGCTTTAATGTCTCGCAAAGCACCAACTTAACTTTGCGTGAATTTTGGAGGGGCCACTTCAACATCGTGCACTGCTTGAAGATCATAGATCAGGCTTGGGTGGGATTAACTTGACGGACCCTCAATTCTGCCTGGAAGAAGCTGTGGCCTGATGCAGTTTCTCCCCGAGATTTCGGGGGTTTTGACCCCGAACCTGATCCCGTGGTCGGTGCAGCGGAAGCCGTAGAGGAAATCGTCTCCCTTGGCAAGTCCATGGGTCTGGAGGTCGACGCAGATGACGTTACGGAACTCGTCGCCGAACATCACGACGAACTTACCACGGATGAGCTCAAGGAACTCCATGCTATGTCGGAGCACATGAGTGATGATGAGGAAGGGAGCGAGGAGGAAGGGAGCGAGGAGGTAGAACATGTGTTAGGTTCGGCGCATATAAAAGAGGTGTTAGGAAAATATCAAGATGTGGTCGACTTCATCGACAAATACCATCCAAAGAAATTGCAGGTTTGTCGTGTAGTTTCTCAATTCGATGATGTTTGCCTAACTCACTTTCGAAACATTCTGAAAAGCCGTACCAAGCAATTATCTATCGATAATTTCCTTAAAAAAACTGCGAAGCGAACTCGTGATGAAGAGGATGTAAGTGATTCGAAGAAAACGGCAAAGAGTGAAGCGGAAGAAAGTGAAACAAAGAAAACGGAAAAGAGTGAAGCGAAAGAAATTCAATTTTAAATGTATAGAGTGAAAGTGATTAAAATTACGTAATCATCAAAAAGAAAAAAAGAAAATGTAAAAAAAAATATAAAATATAAAAATGAAAAAAAAATAAGCTAAGTTATGTTAAAGTTCACTTAGTGTAAGTTAGAATAAGTTACGGTAGTGTACGTTTATCGTAGTTAACCTCTCTACCTCCTCGCCGCCCGTCCGTCTCCTCTCTGCGTAGCAAGACTAAAAACACCTGCGCTGGAGTTTCCAAGGTAAAGTGACGCTAAAAACTTGTTTCTTATTTATCATTTTTTGCTCATTCTTCTTATTTACATGTCTATTATCTAATTTAGTGTTCATTATTCTCATGGGAAAATTATGTGTAGTAGTTTATTAAGAAGTTATCATAGGTTTTTGGGCTCAACCACAGATTAATCCTATTTCAATGTATTCTTATGGGAAAATTCGTTTCGACATCCGAACATTTTCTACATCCGAAGTTGGTTCTGGAACGGATTAAATTCGTATGTAGAGGTACCACTGTAATTGGCTTGGAGTAGCCGAGGTGTATATTTCACACCCATAATTAATTTTCGAAAAAATTAAGGCCTTGTATAATTTTAAAGAGTTTTACGAACTGCCCCAATGAAGTATGGGACAAAACTTTTAAAAGATTCAGAGCCTCAAGACATTTTACTTTTAAGGCTTTCAAGTGAGGATCCCCTATAAACTTACAACCAAAGATCAACCCTAGAAATCTAGCGTCATTTACACATTAGATACGTTGACCTTTCATATATATCAGGGTCTGGCTGTACGACAGAAATGGACAACACCATATTTGCTTGTCGAAAACTTAAATCCATTCCTATCGCCACACTGGATAATTTTGTCAACTGAGAGTTGTAGTTTTCTCTAAACCATTACCATTCTAGCACACGCAAATGTAATGGAGAGATCATCTACCAATAGTGAGAGAGGACACATCTGATCTTTACCAAGCCAAAAGAAAAAGTGATATCTCTCACTGCTGTGAGTGTGTATATATAGAGGAGGCTGGGTACCCCAAAGCCACCACCAGGCTTACCCACTCAAGCGGTTAGGTGGGGTTGCTACCTCGCAGTTAAAGAATGATGGTACCTTACAGCTTCACCTAAAGATAATCCAAATAAATACCGGATAATTTGTTAGTAAGGAAACAAAGTTGATTTTGTAGATATATTTGCTAGTTTAATTAGTAGTCCTTAAAACTCGAAGTATTGTATGTTTTTTCATTGATCAACGTCATCGCAATTGTACAAAAAAATCTGTAAATCCTCCTCTTACTCCCTCCAAAATTAAAATGGCCATACTATATATTTGTTAATGCTGTACAATATTATAAAACCAAAAAACAATAACCGAGGACAACAGTGGGAACTGGGATTTCAGGGTGGGTGAACATAAAGAGTACATAAAGGGATGCATCCTTACTTAACCTTCCATAACCTACCATACCTTAGGGCTCAGGGTTGTAACCTGACCTTAACCTTAACAAGAATTAAAAATTCCTGATGTATCATCAGGATCAGCTACTGTAAATTCTAAACATTAACCAGACTCATTTTAGTTAATATATGATACTTTAATTACTAGCAAAAATGGAATTCGCTATAAGAAATGCAGGAGTGCTGGCTAGTTTCCCATTTTTCTCTATATGTTTAATGGGGACTAGGGCATTATAACTTACCCATAAGTCGATTAAAAAGTTAAGTATATTCCTCACTCTAAATCCATTGTTTACATTTGAGAGATTAATGGCGAGTTATTGCACGTGTTGCTTGCATTCAATTTTGCCAGCTGTTTTGTTTTTTGTACACATAATCATCACCTCGCTTTTTTAACCAATTACAAGCTTCTAAATATTTTTGCACTAGTTACCAGATGTTGTGTTCTACAACAGCCATTTTTTTCCCAACCTCCCATTCAGTTTCAGCTTCACCCTTATAACAAAGATGTTCCCAAGAGGAAAGTACAATCTATTTCAAAATCTAAAGTAATTTCATCTATGCCAGCAATTGATTATGATGGAAATGCTCTCCGTTCAGTGTATAACTATTGTAGCTCATGTGAAAATAAAAAATATCCCAGAAATAACGACCCACGCGGCTTCTGAGCAGAGCTCAACATGTACCATATACCTGAACATAAGATGGGCATGAAGTGAATCATAAGAGAATTATGATACTTTAATTTTCAGTCACTTAATGAACCCTATACTTTTCCCACTGGTATCCTGCATTTATTTTACATTTCTGACCATTATGACTGTTGTAAAATCACAAATTTTAAGTAATTTGTATTTTTCCTAACAATACTTACCGAGAAACACTTTCTAGGAGATTACTGGTAACTCCTCTCCGACGACCAGATTTTTACGTAGTCCGCCCTACTTCCATGTTCCATACTGTCCTGAATAACGGGAGATAACATGACCTGGGGGCATTGCCCGAGAAGGTAGCGCGTCTTTGAGAAGTCATCGCCAGTAAGTTTTATGTAAGGAACAATACCACGAGGTCAATGGGGCACTGCGTTGGGGGGGCCCTAAACCGAAAGTGTTTCTCAGTAAGTATTGTTAGGAAAAATACAAATTACTTAAAATTTGTGATTTGTTCCGACACAGAGACTTACCTCGAAACACTTTCTAGGAGACTTACACCTTAGGAGGGGGGAGTGCCCTTAAGCCCTGACCCCGATGGACAGTAGGGAAAACTACGTAAAAGACTCATTAAGTGTGATATAACACTTACCCTTCTGCAATATCTTCGTTGTGCTTGATATGGCGAATTTTCGTCTTGTGTAATGAGCGATATTTCTTGATGACGACTGACGGTACGAGAAAGTTAGAAAAGGGGGGAAAATAGAACTCGGCTCCTCGGCTACTTTATGTTTCGCGATTGAGCCTGGGGCTTGAGCCGTCAAACCAAATGCAGGGCTGAGATGACCGGCCAAATAGAAAACCCGTCTAGGGACTTTCTCGTACAGTCCTTGAGATAATGTGCGGTGAAGGTCGACTGGTTGGACCAAGTTCCCGCTCGAAGAACCTGCGCTACTGACATGTTCTTTTTGAACGTTAGGGAGGTGCTAATGCCCCGAACATCGTGAGCCCTGGGTTTCCCCGGTGTAGGAAGACCTTGTTTTAAGTAGGCTTGCGTGATCACCTTCCTGAGCCAGAACGAAACCGTATTTTTGGATATGTTTTTCTTTGTTTTTCCCCATGAGACGAAGAGATTCTTGATAGACGGGCGGAGGTTTGCCGTTCTCTTAAGGTATTTCCTAATAATCCTGACCGGGCATAATTTTAGGTCCTCCGGGTTTCCTTTATTAGGGATTGCCGGAATATAAAAGCTCTCAAACCTCGGATCCCACACCGAGGGGTTCTGAGTCTTGGCGACGAAGGATGTGACAAACTTAAAGGTTACTTCCTTCCATCCCCTAGTGTGTTCCACCTCGAATGACATTCCGTGTAGCTCGCCCACCCTCTTAGCCGAGGCTAATGCTAGCAAGAAGACCGCCTTGAGCGTGAGATTCTTGTCATCAATGTCCTTTAAGGGCTCGAATGGTGGTTTCCGTAACATATCTAGGACTTGCGCTAAGTCCCAACTCGGGATTCTAGGGGCGGAAGGGGGGCATGATTGTTCGAACGCTCTGATAAGCATGGAGATATGCCTGGAGGAGCCGAGATCTATGCCCTTGAGAAGAAAGACTTGACCCAGGGCCCCCCGAACTCCCTTGATCGCTGGAACTGACATGGCTAACTTGTCCCTGAGATGAACCATGAAGTCGGCTATCACGGGCACTGACGCTTCCAAGGGCTCTATCTTCTTGTCCCTGCACCACTTCACGAATACCGCCCACTTAGACTGGTAGACGGCTGTGGATGATTTCCTCAGGTATAGCGACATCCTCCCGGCTGTCTTGCCGGAGTACCCTTGCTTCTCCAGGAGCCGCTGAATAATCTCCAGGCGTGAAGACGAAGGGCTTGCGGGTTTCTGTGAAACCGCTGAAAGTGTGGCTGTTTTAATAGGTCTGACCTGTCGGGTAGAGGCCAAGGAGGTAGGACGGTGAGGTTCCTTAGGTCCGCGAACCATTCTCTCTCCGGCCACCAAGGCGCTACCAAAGTCATCCTTAGGTTGGTTGCTGCCCTTACTCTGTTGAGGACCTGCCTTATCAGGGAGAAGGGGGGGAAGGCGTACACGTCCAGTCCGTCCCACTTGTGCTGAAAGGCGTCTTCCATTGGCGCCTTCGGATCTGGGACGGGAGAACAAAATACGGGGAGTTGAGCGTTCAACCTTGTTGCAAACAGATCCATTACCGGAGATCCCCACATCTGTATAATGTAGCTTGCCACTTGTGGGTGTAGGGACCATTCTGTCGCTACCACTTGCCCCACTCTGCTGAGGCCGTCTGCTAGGACGTTGTTCTTCCCTGGAATGAACCTTGCCGTCAGGATGACGTCCTTCTGTTCCGCCCATTTTAGGATTTGAAGGGCTAGTTCGCACAACTCCTTTGATCTCAGTCCCCCCTCCTTCTTCACGTAAGCCACCACCGTTGCATTGTCTGACATTAGGGCCACCGAATGCCCTCTCATGTCCTCCTCGAAGTGGTTGCAGGCTTCTTGGACCGCTCTCATTTCCAGGATAATTATGTGTAGGGATTTCTCCCCCTCTGACCACGCCCCCTTTGCTGTCTTTTCCCGGAGATGGGGTCCCCACCCGTCCTTCGATGCGTCCATGAAGAGAAGGACCTCCGGAGGTTGGGAGGACAGTGGCATCCCCCTTAGGGTGTTCGACCAACCCTGCCACCATTCCAAGGCCTTCCTGGACTCCTGAAGGAGAGGAACCACAATGTCCGGGGAACTTTTCTGGTTCCAATGTTCTTATAAGTTCCATTGAACCACACTTAAGTTCTGTCTCCCGTGAGGTACCAGCTTCTCTAGGGACACCAGGTGCCCTACCAACCTTTGCCAATCCTTCGCTCTTCTGGGGTAACCCAGAAGGAAGGGCCGGAGCACTCGATCCAGGTTGTCCAGCCTTTCCGTGGCTGGGAATGCCTTGACCTGTAACGAATCCAGGACCATTCCCAGGTACGTCCTCCTGTTGGATGGGGTTAGCTGTGATTTCTCCAAGTTGACCACGATGCCCAGGGTCTTGCACAATTGAAGAAGATCTTCGCCCTGTTGTTTCAAGTCTTCCTTTGAGGATGAAAGGAGTAACCAGTCGTCCAGGTATCTGATGAGTCGAATGCCCCGTTCGTGGGCCCATATGGAGACCGTCGTAAAGACCCTCGTGAATACCTGGGGGGCTGTTGAAAGACCGAAGCATAGGGCCTTGAATTGTAACACCTGGGCACCCCACTTGACCCGGAGAAACTTCCTGCTCGACAGATGAATGGGCACTTGGAAGTAGGCGTCCTTGAGGTCTATAGAAATCATAAAGTCGCCCTCTCTCAAGGATGCCATGACCGTTCTTGGAGTGTCCATTTTGAAGGTCACTTTCCTGAGAAACCTGTTGAGGGCTGACAGGTCTATTACAGGTCTCCACCCTCCTGTTGCTTTTTCCACTAGGAACAGGCGGCTGTAGAACCCCGGACCCGGGAATGTCACTGTTTCTAAGGCTCCCTTCAGCAGCAACGTCGTGACTTCTTCGTCCAACGCTGCCCTCTTCGCCAGGTCCTTGGGCACCAACCAGTCTGCCTGTGTTGCTGGAACCAGAAGGGGTGTCTCTTCCATGAAGGGGATCCTGTAGCCCTCTTTTAGTACTGTTACTGTCCACGGATCTGCTCCGTGGAGCTTCCATGCTTGCCAAGTGAGTCTGAGGCATCCCCCTACCTGAGGCTTGGGCAGGGGAGGAACGGCCTGTTCGCCCCCTCCTGGAGGAGTAGAAAGAAAACCTATACGTTGGGGGGTTAGAAGATGAACCTCTTCGGGGGGGAACCACAGAGGAAGACCACTGTCCTGACGAGGGTTCCCTCCTTCCTTGAGTTGGTGCGGTATGCGCGGCCATGGGTGCTTCTGTCACTGGCTTCCTGAAGATGGGGCGGCGTGCCGTCTGTGGCTTCAGGGTAGGTAGCTCCCTCTTTTTGGCCAACTTCTCCACAACCTCTTCCGCCTTCTTCGTAAGAATAAGCTGCTCCCCCCAGACGGAGCAGGTCTTCAAGGCTTTCGCTTCCCTGTCAGGAATCTTAATGGGAAGGTTCTTGACTAGGGCGTCTCTTCTCCGGAGAATCCAGTTTGCGGAGAGAGCCAAAGACTGAAAGGTCAGGAATTTAAGGGCGCGGCTACCTGACCCCAGCAACTCATTCAGAGCCTCCCGTTTTGCAGGCTCCATGGAGTCTGTAGGAATCTGGGTGCCTACTAGGGTGGTGGCCCACCAATCCAGCCAGGAGGCCACATTAACTAAGTCCTTGGACATCTCCTAAATCATTGCTGACTCGGAAGGGGAGAAGAAGGTAGATGCTGCCGATGCCCTCCTGTTGGAGATGCCCTGGCACAGGATGTCTATGGTTTCCTCGGTCTTGCACGCACCGGTCGGCCTATTTTCTAAAGAGTAGTATTTCGTTTGCGACTTCAAACCCTGTAGGAGCTTTGCTGAGCTGTGACCCCTGCAGGAGTCGCTATTGCGGGATATGACCTTATCAATGTGAGTCTTTCCAATCCCCACGTTACTGGCCTCGGGAAGAGAGAGAGAGGACTATTTCTGGGCGAGGACAGCTATGAACTTGTTCAGGCCTGAAGTCCAGGGTTCTTCCTCTTGAGTGGTGGGTTCTATAAGGTTGTTATAACCCCTAATTAAGGCAAGGACTCTCCTGTACGCGGAGTCCTCCGTCACCGACGACTCGCCCTCCCCTCCTTCCGACCGATGGGGCGAATCGTGATCTCAGTCTCTGCCGTGATGGCGGGGTCCACGGTTCCCTTTACCTTCGACGTCCGCCGTCTCTCTCCTCTTCGTGGCCTTTTTCGGTGAAACGGTGTCCTCCGTGAGATAGTTCGACGGAGGTGTCCTTCCCCTTCTGGGTTCTCGATGGGGGGACCTGTCGAGGCTGCCCGGCCTAGACGACGGCCCCCTGCGCTGGGCGGAACAAACGTCTTCAGGACGGGTCTTAGGCCTGCAAGATGTAGCCCTTCGCTCATCTGGTGATTCCCTGGCGCAGCACGTGGAGGTCCTTCTAGGGGGACTGTCTCCTGCCCGCTCAGGTGTCGAACCAATAGGCCTGGAAAAGTCTTTAAAGTTGTTCCCTGGGACGAACACCCACGTCCCTTTCGGAGAGACTGGTCTCCTGCTTTTGGGTGTAGGGGAACGGGGACTCATCCTGTCCCGAGATCCAGTGGGAGACCGCGAAGGGGAGTTCCTCCGCACAGACCGACCTCGTTTCCACGTCCCTACCGGGGAGGTTGTTCTCCTGCTTTTGGGAGGAGGGGAACTGGGACTCACCCTGTCCCGAGATCTTGTGGGAGACCGCAAAGGGGAGTTCCTCCGCACCAACCGATCTCGTTTCCTCCTCTGTCGTCTCCTCCGTTCACTGCTTGACGAATCCGAAGAGTCACGTCCTGACGAGAAAGACTGACCCCCGTATCGGGACCTAGCACGTGACTGCGTTTTCTTGGGGCTACGCCGTACCCCTGACGGAGAAGGAATGGGGAGACTCTCCTGTAGCGAAGTCTTCGGCGGCAACCATCCCGACGGGCCCGCCAAACCGGGGAAGGCCTCGCCAAGGCCTTCCTCCATGTCCAGTGGGGACCTCATCGGAGTCCTCGGTACGTCACAAGCCAATGGATCTTCTTGCGGGGACTCCTCTCTGCTGACGCCGCCCTCCGTCGCTGATGCCCCTGGAACTTCCACCCAGGAACCTGACGAAGAAAAAGGGACACTATTAGACCACATGGGGTCCCCCGACGAGACGTGGCCCCTATGAGAGAGAGGCCCGTCCCCCGGACCCCCACTACACACACTTACGGTAGCCTGAATTGCCTTGGCCAACGAAGGACCGCCCACAAATTCCCTCTCTTGGGAAAGAGGAGCCAACTGCCTGTTCTCCCTGGACTTACCTCGCCCCTTACTTTGGGTAGGGGAAGGCGGCTTTACCCTACCTGACCCTTCTCCTGCTGAAGTCGCAGGGGAAGAAACGCTAGTCTTCCTAGGGGACTTCTTCGATGCCTTCTTCTTTTTGGTACGGAATTTTATCCACTGGACCTCGGGTCAATCGGCACATTCGGAACACTTATCCGACGGCGAACAAGCATTACCCCTACACGAGGTACACAACGTATGCGGGTCAATATCGGGCTTAGACAGAAAAGCCCCGCATGATCTACCGGCTCTAGGCCCAGGACAACGGCGAACGTGCTCCATAACGCAACACAAAGGGCCGTAGACACAAGCAAGCCACAAAGGAAAAGCACTAAAACACTAGGAAAGCACAAGGAAGCGAAATCAAAAGCACGTAGTGAAGGCACTAAACACACACTAAGAGATCCCGATCACGTGGGAAGCACGTGGAACCAAACACAAAGGGAATCGCACGGAGTATGAGGAGCGTCGTGAAGCACGTGTGTTTACGAACCGACCAGAAAACTTACTGGCGATGACTTCTCAAAGACACGCTACCTTCTCGGGCAATGCCCCCAGGTCATGTTATCTCCCGTTATTCAGGACAGTATGGAACATGGAAGTAGGGGGAAACTACGTAAAAATCTGGTCGTCGGAGAGGAGTTACCAGTAATCTCCTAAAAAGTGTTTCGAGGTAAGTCTCTGTGTCGGAACAATCACTAGTTTTCAGCATTTCCCCACCCAATAAACCCAGTTCCCGCTGAGGTCCCCCATAATTAGCTTTATATAAGGGGGTCCAAAAACTTAAATGGATGGTTTTCCCCAATAATAAAGGTCAGAACTTAATAGAACAAAATACAGCAAGTTGGAAAATTATACAACTGACTCTATCATACAGCCTTTTTAGGCATCTCTCCCTCCCCAGGAACCAACCTCAATGATACCAACCAACGTGAAGGCTGAAGGCATTATTGGAGGTTAAAGTAGAGCAGACTGATAATCATATTATTAGCAGTATATTTCCAGGCCTTGAAAATTATTTTACTGTACGTCAAGAATATCAAAAAGACTTAATATGTGGTCTACAAATCCCAGAACTGACTGTTAAATGGTGCTAGAGTGGCATTGATGCTTTAACCCAAACCAAATAAGGATACATTCACCCTAAGTTAGATCAAATTACGGTCAGTTACATTATGGTACTTTAGGTTGATAATGAAATACTAATACCATCCTAGGGGTGTATGTATGATAGCATCCACCTGTAGCCTATGTATGACGGCGGCTGACTAAGAATACAGCAGTGTAAAGGGGGTCGAAGGGGGCATTAGCCCCCATTAGGTAAGTAGGTAAGGACACGGATTGTAGGTCTGAATACATATTTACAACTTCACCTTGTGTTACTGTGACTCTTTAGGTATTTTTATTTACACAATATTGTGTTTTCATCCAAGTTTTTTCTATGCATCTTTTACCGGAATTGCTCCATTGTTATGTAGAAGATAATAGATTGATTTATGATACTTCAATTACTAGCACAAGTGGAATTCACTATAAGAAAAAAAAGTGTGCTGATGGTAACAGTATAGATAACCCTCTTACCGCCAATGGACGTACTGGTACGTTTCACAAAACTCATCCCTTTACCCCCATGGACGTACTGGCACGTCCTTGCAAAAAACTGCCATTTACATTTTTTTTTTTTTTGCATGTTTTAGATAACATAATGAGAAACTTCAAGCATTTTCCAAAAGAATGAGACCAACCTGACCTCTCTATGAGGAAAATTAAGGCTCTTAGAGCAATCTAAAATATATATATTGCAAAATGTGCTTGAAAAAAAAACACCTGGGGGTTAAGGGTTGGAAAGTTCCAAATAGCCTGGAGGTAAAAGGGTTATGGAAGGGACATTTCAAACAGAAAAAATTGTGGTATTTGTTTACAAGACCACGCTCTCATCTTCTTGTACAGTAATTAGGAGGTTTTTTAAATGCTGGTTAAGCAAAAAATGTTAAGATATGTTGAGCAAGGGGAGAGGGGTTATAATAAATCTAGCTCGGTTTCCTTACTGATGGACCTGGAGCTAACATCATAAAAATAGTCAACCAAACCGAATTTGCGATACCAGCGTACATAAACAGAAGTTCGTGATGCCAGCGCACATTTGATATATATTCTAAATATATACAACTAAAAATGGATTAATTACTCAAAAGTGTCCATGCAATTTACAAATAGTGACACTTTTGAGTAATCACTCAAATTTAAATTTAGTATATTTTTAATATACAGTACAGTATATCAAATGTACGCTGGCATCACAAACTTCTGTTTATGTGCGCTGGCATCACAAATTCTGTTTAGTTGACTATGTTGACATGTCAGTTCCAGATTTTAGTGAGGAAACCGAGCTAGTTTTTTTTATAACCCCTACCCCTTTCCTCAACATATCTTGCCATTTTTAGCTTTCCCAGCATTTAAAGTACCTACTAATTACTATACAAGAAGAGGAGAGCTTCAGGACTGCATAATTTGCGAGTAAATGGAGAGAGTAGTCTTGTAAACAAACACCAAAATTGTTTTACCTATGGGAAATGCGTGGTAAATATAAAGGTTATTCACAAAGAAAGCAGAAGTTTTTCTGTAAGAAAATGTTGTCCCGTCCTCAACAATAATAAAACCTAATTGTCGTTATGATCGAGGGGTTCAAAAACTCAAACTGGGTGGTTAACCTTAATAATGGTCAGAAAAGCATAAAACACAAGATAACGAGTAAGAAAAATACATGGTTTATGTAATTGGCTAAAAATTAAAGAATCATAAATTTACCTAACAATAAATTACTTAATGTTCTCTGAATAATTGAGAGTAAAGGTAAATAAGAACACTGATATTTAGCTTTTAACCCGGCCAAGCAGTTGCTCAGACTGACTATAGCAGAAAATATCATACACAAATTCATTTATCCTTCCCTGTAGTAAGTTCAATATCGAAGATGGTATCTCTACCTAGCAAATATTGTTTGCTTACACATATTTCTCACAGAAGATAACAATAAGCAGACCAAAACACAACTAATTAATCAGTGGGGTGATTTGAATACAAACATGTACCATTAACAAGGTATGGCAATAAAAGGTAGGCCAGAAAAGGGCAAGCGATGCAACTGTCACAAATGCAAATGTCAAACTCTATCTCCACATCGGGGGGAGGAGTCTCGATATGTCCACATTAACAAGACACTCTACCAGCTCATTAAACAAATATCTTTAACTAAAACTGGGATACAATAGTTACCGTGAAGAATTTATTGTAGTTTTAGCGATATCAATTTAGCAATAATTAAAGAGAAAGATCAATTTTGCTGTGATGAAACATCCTAATTTCGGCCGACCTAATATTCATTAACAAGCGAAGCAAATTTACTACAAATATTTCAGACCAAGTAATGAATTCAGTATTCTTACCGTTACTAATAAACCAAAATCAATTTCAGAGTGCCATGACAAGCTGTAGTCATCTAACATGAAGATGAGTGATGGGCGAAATCGGCCTACATATTTGGAGTAAATTGTTCAACTCTGTGTACTATGCAAGTGCTGCCATCTATTGTGGCTTATTGCAAATGACTGATACTTTGGTTCTTTTTGTGAAAAAAAATAAGCTGTTACTTTTTATTCTTACATTTTATCGAGTACATATCTTTCAAATAATGAATAAAAGATAATAAGATTTTTATTGCAAATATGAAGATGCATCATGAAGCAACAGCGATAATTTCTCTACCATTGATACTACAAAGCTAAAACTCGATTTAAGGGTGTTAGTACTGTAACTATTGCAGTAAACAAGTAGAGCCCCAAAGTAAATTATTGAAAATAACTAGAAAACAAATTATAGTTCGATTTTAACTGTGGCAGTTCAATATTCAGGAACTAATTTTCTCGAAAGTTTAAGGATAGGGGCATTGGTAGGCTGACAGTCATATTTCTTGTCAACCTTGACTCTTGTTCGGTGAAGCATTTGCATTTGGTTTATGCACAACGATTTCGTGTGAATTAATTTTTGGGCATCATTTTTTTTAATAATAACAATAGAACATTTGTTGGATATGTTTTGTGATGCGTACTTAAAAAGTATTTCACAAATGCTTAGGGCAACCAACATTTGCAATTTGCAAGCCTTTCTACTCGCTCATGTCTCTCCAATAGCATCAATGCACTGAAGAGAAAGTACATAATTTTTGAGAGATTCTGAACACACACCCTGAGTACCCGGTATATATATTTTAAAATATGTGGACATTACACTTAGTATTAACTCTCATTTGGGAAGTTACATCATAGACAGTTGGGCTAAAGCGGTCCATATTTACCAGCCAAAATACCATGCATACCTTTATATAACTATCCTAAAATATACAAAGAAGGTTGATGCTTAAGGATAGTGTTAGAAATATATTAATTCCATTTTCTTTTCACCTTTTTCGAAGAAACGTTCCCAAACACTTGTCAATGACAATTTTAACATCATGGCATGTTTTTTTTTTTTTTTTTTTTACACATTTAATTCATTTAGTTTTTATTCTTGATAAATTAGTCACATAACCAATATCATATCTATTCTAAGGCCCAGTCACTAAAGTTGTTGAATTATTTTGATTTGCATTGGCCCACACTCTCGACTTATCCATTATCTCGGATTTTTTTTTCTTTTTTTTTTCATTTAGACATTGAGTGAAACTGTTTTTGTTTCTCTTGTAAGATGTTTCAAATGTTTTTTTAACTCTCCTTTCTGAATGTATACGAAAGCCATTTGTAATAACAAGTGATGATTAATTAACTATAATCTATTCGAA